>NC_064819.1:10921590-11224621 GCF_024166365.1 Elephas maximus indicus
CGGAAAGAAACACTGTCTGGTTTTGAGCTATCCTCACAATCCTTGTTATGCTTGAGCCCGTTGTTGCAGTCCATCTCATTGAGGGTCTTCCTCTTTTTCGCTGACCCTGTACTTTACCAAGCACAATGTTCTTCTCCGAAGACTGATCCATCCTGATAACATGTCCAAAGTATGTGAGACGTAGTCTTGCCATCCTCGCTTCTAAGGAGCGTTCTGTTGTACTTCTTCCAAAAGAGGTTTGTTCATTCTTTTGGTGGTCCACAGTATATTCGATACTCTTCACCAACACCACAACTCAAAGCCATCAATCCTTCTTCAGTCTTCTTTATTTATCAACCAGCTTTTGCATGCATATGAGGCAATTGAAAACACCATGGTTTGGGTCAGGTGCACCTTAGTCTTCAAGGTAACATCTTTGTTCTTTAACACTTTAAAAAGTCTTGTGCAGCAGATTTGCCCAGTGCAATGTGTCTTTTGATTTCTTGACTGCTGCTTCCATGGGTGTTGATTGTGGATCGAGGTAAAATGAAATCCTTGACAACTTCAATCTTTTCTCCATTTATCGTGGTGTTGCTTGTTGGTCCTGTTGTAAGGATTCCATACTGAAGGCTATGATCTTTGGTCTTCATCATAAGTGCTTCAAGACCTCTTTACTTTCAGCAAGCAAGGTTGTGTCATCTGTGTAAGGCAGGTTGTTAATGAGTCTTCCTCCAATTCTGATGCCCTGCTCTTTTTCATGTATAGTCCAGCTTTTTGGAGTATTTGTTCAGCACACAACTGAATAAGTATGGGGAAAGGATACAATCCTGACACACACCTTTACTGACTTTAAACCACGCAGTAACCCCTTGTCCTGTTCCAATGACTGCCTCTTGATCTATGTACAGCTTCCTCATGAGCACAACTGTTCTAGAATTCCCATTCTTCACAAAGTTATCCATAATTTGTTATGATCCACACAGTTGAATGCCTTTTCATAGTCAATAAAACACAGGTAAGCATCTTTCTAATATTGTCTTTTTTCAGCCAAGATCCATCTGACATCAGCAGTGATATCCCTGGTTCCATGCCCTCTACTGAATCCGGCTTGAATATCTGGCAGTTCTCCGTCAATATACTACTGCAGCTGCTTTTGAATGATCTTCAGCAAAATTTTACTTGCATATGATATTAATAATATTGTATGATAATTTCCACATTCAGTTGGATCACCTTTTTTGTGAATAGACCTAAATATGGATCTCTTCCATTCGGTTGGCCAGGTAGCTGTCTTCCAAATTTCTTGGCACAGATGAGTGAGCACCTCCAGTGCTGAATCTGTTTGTCAGAACATCTCAGTTGGTATTCTGTCAATTCCTGGAGCCTTGGGTTTTTGTCAGTGCCTTCAGCGCAGCTTGGACTTATTCCTTCAGTACCATCAGTTCCTGATCATATGCTACCTCCCGAAATGGCTGAATGCCTACCAATTCTTTTTGGTGTAGTGACTCTGTGTATTCCTTCCATCTTCTTTTGATGCTTCCTGCATCATTTAATATTTCCCCCAACTCAAAAACCAAACCCATTGCTGTTGAGTCGATTCTGACTCATAGAGACGCTATAGGACAGAGTAGAACTGCCCCGTGGAGTTTCCATTGAGCGCCTGGTGGATTCCAACTGCTGACCTCTTTGGTTAGCAGCTGTAGCTCTTAACCACTACACACCAGGGTTTCCATTTTCCCGGTAGAATCCTTCGGTATTGCAACTCGAGGCTTGAATTGGATACTGGTGACATAGCTTCCAGCATCACAGCAACACTCAAGCCCCCACAGTAAGACAAACTGACATATGCATGGGGGAACATTATGATAAATGGAGAAAATACTGAAGTTGTCAAGAATTTAATATTACTTGGATCCTCAATCAATGCCCATGGAAACAGCATTCAAGAAATCAAATGATGTATTTCATCAGCAAATCTGCTGCAAAAGACCTCTCTAAAGTGTTGAGAAGCAAAGATGTCACTTTGAGGACTAAGGTATGTCTGATCCAGTCAATTGTATTTTCAGTTGCCTCATGCATGCAAAAACTGGACAATGAATAAGGAGGAGCAAAGAAGAATTGATGCATTTGAATTATGGGGTTGGTGAAGAATGTTGAATATACCGTGGGCTACCAGACGAAGGAACACATCTGTCTTGGAAGAAGTACAGGCAGAGTGCTTCTTGGAAGCAAGGATGGCGAGACTTCGTCTCAAGTACTTTGGACATGTTATCAGAAGGGGCCAATCCCTGGAGAAGTACATCACGCTTGATAAAGCAGAGGGTCAGCCAAAAAGAAGAAGTCCTTTGATGAGATGAACTGACACAGTACTGCAACAATGGGCTCAAACATAGCAACGATTTTAAGGATGGCAGAGGTAGTGTTTCGTAGGATCGCTATGAGTTGGAACCAACTTTAAGTCACCTGATACAACAAAATAACACCTGCAGGGCACTGTGGTAGAAACCATTTTAATTTTTAAAAGACCTCAAACTATCTAGTTGTTGAATTTAGGAAAAGTGTAACCAGATCATTGAATAGCTGATACCTGAGACACTGTGTCTTCTAAAGTTGAAAATTGTGTGTCTGGCTTATCACAGCTTTTGGCAATGAAACTGTAAATTTCCTTGCAAAATGCTTATCAGTATCTAATTATAGCGGACTCCTATTTTTACAGAATAAAAAGAAAAGAAAAAAAAATTTTTTTTAATTCATTTTTGTATTCCCTATCCCCTACCACCACCAATTTCTCACAGACAATTTGGGCATGTTTTAGTTAACTGATTTTTTTTTTTTTTTAATAGATTGGAGTGTAAGGTCCACAAGAAGAGGAACTGCCTGTCTCATTTATTGTTATAGCCCTAGACCCTAACACAGTGCGTGGTCCATTGTAGGCACTATCTTTCAAATGACTGAATGAAAAAGAAAATGTTCATAAATACAAAGGTTTAGTTCAAGAGGAACTTCTATTTACCAGGAAAATCCAGGAACTTTATGTGCAATTTTATTTATTTCTCACGTCAGCTTTATGAAAAGGAATTTTTATTCCTGTTTTTGAGGTTAGTGAACTCAAGGTCAGAAATGGTAAGTCACTTGTCTGGTGTTCCATAGAGACTAAAAGGCAGAGTAGAAATTCAGCCTAAGGAGTATGTGACCTAGTTTAGCCTTTTTTTTTTTTTCTTCCCCCCTCCAATCCTGATGCCGCATTCTTCTGCGTACAGTCCAGCTTCTCGGATTATTTGCTCAGCATACAGACTGAATAAAAGGATAAAAGATTGGTAAAAGGATACAGTCCTGATGCATACCTTTCCTGTTCTTAAACTACACAGTATCCCCTTATTCTGTCTGAATCACTGCCTTGTGGTCTATGTACCGGTCTGAGCACAATGAAGTGTTCTGGAATTCACATTCTTCACAATGTTAAAAACCAAAATTCACAATGTTATCCATAATATATTATGACCCACACAGTTGAATGCCTTTTCATAGTGAATAAAACACAGGTAAACATCTTTCTGGTATTCTCTGTTTTCAGCCAGGATCCATCTGACATCAGCGATGACATCCCTTGTTCCATACCCTCTTCTGAATCTGGCTTGAATTTCTGGCAGTTCCTTGTCAATGGATTGCTGCAACTACTTTTGAGTGATGTTCAGCACAATTTTAATTTTGCGTGATATTAATGACATTGTTCGACAATTTCGGCATTCTGTTGGATCACCTTTGTTTGGAATGGGTACAAATATGGATCTCTTCTAGTAGATTGGCCAGGTAGCTGTCTTCCAAATTTCTTGGCATACAGGAGTGAGCACCTCCAGAGCTGCGTCCATTTGTTGAAACATCTCAATTGGTAGTCCCTCAATTTCTGGAGCCCTGTTTTTTGCCAAGGCCTTCAGAGCAGCTTGGACCTCTTCCTTCAGTGCCATCAGTTCTCTATCATATGCTACCTCCTGAAATGTTTGAAAGTCGACCAATTCTTTTTGGTGCGGTAACTCTGTGTATTCCTTCCATCTTCTTTTGGTGCTTCCTGCAGAGTTCAATAGTTTCCCTGTAGAATACTTCAGTATTGCAACTTGAGGCTTGATTTTTTTTTTCTTCAGTTCTTTCAGCTTGAGAAATGCTGAGCGTGTTCTTCTCGTTTGGTTTTCTGTCTACAGGTCTTTGCACATTTCATTATAGTATTTTACTTTGTGTTCTCAAGCTGCCCTTTGAAATCTTCTGTTCAGCCCTTTGACTTCACCATTTCTTCCCCAGAGTGTCTTCTGATATCCATTTTGTGATTTTCTTTCTTTCTTCTCTTTTCAATGACCTCTTGCTTTCTTCACGTATGATGTCCTCCCACAACTTGTCTGATCTTTAGACGTTAGTGTTCAATGCATCAAATCTATTCTTGAAATGGTCTCTAAATTCAAATGGGATATGCTCCATGTCATACTTTGGCTCTTGTGGACTTGTTCTAATTTTCTTCAGCTTGAACTTGCATGTGAGCAATTGATGGTCTGTTCTGCGGTCAGCCCTTGGCCTTGTTCTGACTGATGATGTTGAGCTTTTCCATTGTCTCTTTCGACAGATGTCAACTTGATTCCTTTTTTTTTAAAATGATTCGAAGCAATTATAAAATCTTGCAGTAGTTCATAGTAAGTATTATAAATGGCATTGTCAATGTATAATACTTTAAAACATTCTGATTGTTAAAATTGTGGGGCATTTGCCTTGGGGGTTTGGGGTTTTGTGGGCTTTAGACAAAGAACTTGGAGTAGGGCACTTAGGGGCACCTGAATCAGACAAAATTCAGAGTAGGCCAACCGACCTGGCTTTTTAATGGGCCAACCCAGCCCAAGCATTGTGCCATGCTTGTACCACATGACCCTGCCCTGACCACAGCTGATTGATAGATCCATGGCAGACATCTGACCAAGGCAAGCCCACCTGGAGACCTATCACTTGTAAAGCACTGCCCAAAGAGAGAAAGAGACGTCAGATTTTTTCTCTCTTTTTTTCCTAGGAACTTAATCTAAGGAATCCAGAGGGGAGTTGCAGTTGGTAGTCAATCAGAAAAAAGCAGACACATATGGAATGCTGCTACTTTTCATCAATTGTGGAACGTAAGAGCAAATATTCACAAAATGCTGCTGCTGAGGTCTAGGGCTGCCTCATTCAGACTGGCACTCCAGGCGCAGGTTCACTGAGGCCAGCTTTTTTTTTTTTGCAGAAGTTTCTGTTTCTTCTTTTTTAAAAAAAAAAATTTTTTGTGTGTGTGCTTTAGGTGAAAGTTTATAGAGCAAATTAGTTTCTCTCTCAAAAGTTGATACACGAATTGTTTTGTGACATTGGTTATAATTCCCGTATTGTGTCAGCACTCTCCCCCTTTCCTTTTACACCCTGGGTTCCCCATGTCCATTTGTCCGGGTTTCCTGTCCCTTCCTGCCTTGTCTTCGCTTTTGTGCCGGAGTTGCCCATTGGATCTCATTCACTTGACTGAACTAAGAAGCATGTCCCTCATGTGTGTTATTGTTCGTTTTATTTAAAAAAAAAAAAAAAACTTGCTGTTGTGTCTCAGCAAGTAGTTATTGCCGTTGTTTGTGTCTGTCACGTCCACCCGACTCATGGTGACCCCAGGTACAACTGGATCAGAAAGTTGGGATCCATAGGGGTTTTTATTTATTTTGGCTGCTTGTTCAGAAGAGATTTCTAGGCCTTTCTTCCTAGTCCATCTTAATGTGAAGGCTCCACTGAAACCTATTTAGCATCATAGCAGTACACAAGCTGCCACTGACAGATGGTCGTGGCTGCGCATGAGGAGCCTTGGCTGGGAATTGAACCCATGGCTCCTACATGGAAGACCAGCATTCTACCGCTGAACCAACAATGCATTACTCTTACTACTAGTATTAGCAATAGTAGCAGTAAAAGTAGTTATTACTCTGTCACGCATTAGATTATGATTAGGGTAAAGAGAAACAAAGTTAAGAGCGATCTTTACTCTTAATGGCACAATTTCCTCAGACATCCTCTGCTCCAGGTCATGCCGTGACTTGGGGGTTAAGATTTGGATGGTTGGTTTGACCTCTCCTTGTCCCTGGGTCTTGACATCCAAAGTTTAGGCTTACTGTCTTGTCTACCTCCAAGTTATATCATGACCTCAAGCCTCCTAAATTAGATGCCTACCTCCATACCAGCCACCTGTAATTCAGATTGATCAACATCATTTAAAAAAAAAAAACCCATTGCCATCAAGTAAATTCTGACTCCTAGTGACCCTATAGGACAGAGTAGAACTGTACCCGTAAGGTTTCCTAGGCTGTAATCTTACAGAAGCAGATTGCCACATCTTTCTCCCACAGAGTGGCTGTTGGGTCCGAACTGCCGACCTTTCAATTAGCAGCCAAGTACTTAACCACTGTGTGACCAGGTCTCCTTTCCCACACACTAGAATGGCTTTAATCAAAAAAGATAATGGGAGGATAGAGAGAGCTGGAAGCTGGCAAAATTGTCACGAAAGGAGAGACTGGAAGGGCTGACTCATTAGGGGGAGAGCAAGTGGGAGTACGGAGTAAGAGGTATATAAACTTATATGTGACAGACTGACTTGATTTGTAAACGTTCACTTGAAGCTCAATAAAAGTTAATAATAATAATAGAAAAAGACAGATAATAACAAGTACTGTTGAGGATGTAGAGAAATTGGAACCCTCATACACTGCTAGTGGGGATGAAAAGTGATGCAGCTGCTTTGGAAAAGAATTGGCTGTTCCTAAGCAAGTTAAAATAAAAAAGAAAAAGAATTGCCAAATGAAACAGGATCCATACCTCATACCATTCACAAAAACAAATTCCAAATGAATTAAGAACTTAAAGGTGAAAACTAAAACCATAAAATTCTTAAAAGAAAATGCAGGGGCAAGGCTGTCAGGCCTACATTTTAACAATGGGTTATCTAATATAGTAACTAAAGCACAAACAGCAAAAGACAAAATAAATGGGACCTTATAAAAATTAAAAACTTGTTTATCAAAAGACTTTACCAAAAAAGTGAAAATATAAGCTACCAACTGGGAGAATATCTTCAGAAACCATATATCCAATAAGAGTCTAATAACCAAATATATATAAAAATTCAACAACTTAACTACAAAAAGACAACACAATAAAAAATGGGCGAAGGACTTGAATAGACATTTTTCCAAAGAGGACATTCAAATGGCCACCAAAATATAAGAAAAGATGCTCAGTGTCATTAGTCATCAGAGAGATGTAAATCAAAACCATAATGAGATACCATTTCACTCCCAGTAGGATGGCCAAGACAAACAAACAGAAAGAACAAATGTTGGTGAGGGTATGGGGAAATTGGAACCCTTGTCCATTATTGGTGGGAATGCAAAATGGTACAGCTGTTGTGGAGAACAGTGTGGTGGTTCCTCAAAAGAAGCTAGAAATAGAACTACCATATAACCCAGCAATTCTACTGCTAGGAATATACCCAAGGGACTTGAAACCAGCAATATGAACATAAATTTGTACAACAGTTTTCATTGTAGCATTATTGGCAATAGCCAAAAGGTGAAAACAACCTAAATCCTCATGAATGGATGAATGGATAAATGAAATGTGGTACATATATACGATGGAATACTACCCAGACAAAAAGAGAAATAAAGTCTTGATACAGGCTACAACATGGATGGAGCTTAAAGACATTATGCTGAGTGAAATAAGTCAGTCACAAAAGGACAAACATTATAGGACCTCACCTACATAAAAAGACAAGAACAGGCAAAAGTATTGAGACCAAAGTTTATTGGTGGTTACCAGGACAGGAGGGCAGGAGAGAAGGGCAAGAGGTCATTGCTTTTGAAGTACTGAGTTTTGGTTTATGGTGATGGAAAGACTACATTGATTAAAGGTAGGATTACACAGCCGATTAATTGCTGTCAGTGAGTTGTACACCTACAAAAAGTTGAATTGGCAAAAATTGTGTGATAGATATATTTATAATAACAACAACAAAGAAGAGCAGTTGCTGAGACTCCTTATGTACAACTAAACACCTCAGGGGATTCGATTTCTTGGTTTGGAGGTTTAGGGTCATCATTTCATGGGACATCCCAGTTAATTGGCCTAATATTTTGTTTACTGCTTCTGTTCTGCCTCCTAGTTTGTTGTGTAGTGCCTGGGGTCATAAAAGCTTGAAAGCAGTCATCCAAGTTACAACAATTGATGTCTGTTCACCTGGAGGAACATAGGAAGAAGAAAAGTCAGGAATAGGAGGAGGAAATGGAATGTGTAACTAATTGCCTCCATGAATAGCTGTCTCCTTTTCCCTGAGACCAGAAGAACTGGGTGGTGCCGGCTACCATTTAGAAGAATCCTGATCTAAAGGAGAAACATGCAGAAAAAAATTTCAAATTCTCATGGAATCCAGATTTTCTGGAGCCGTGGAAGCTGGATGAACACCCAAAACTATTGCCCTGAGATAATCTTTAAATCTTACGCCATAAACCAAAACTACCCCCTGCAATATGCCTAGCAAACACATTTTTAACCAACAAATACAGCCATAAAGCCAAACAGTGGTTTAGCTTAACTAGTAAAGAATGTCTGCCTTGAACGTTGTGTTCTTTTAAGATCTATCTCTATGGGCTCAAACTGACAACAGCAGCTCAAAAGATTAGCTAGGAAACTTGGGGGCCAGTGAGTTTATATTAATGAGGGGGGGAACAATTAGGAACAGGAGGGTGAGAATGCTTGCACAACTTGAAGGATGTAATCAATATCACTGAATTGTACAGATAGAAATTCTTCAACTGGTGTAAGGTCTGCTATGTGTATTCTCAACAACAAAAACTCAAATAAATAAAAAATAAAATTACCACATGACCCAGCAATTCTATTCCTAGGTATGTATGTATATATCCAAGAGAAATAAAAACCTATGTCCACACAAAAACTTACCTTCAAATGTTCATAGCCACATTACTCATAATAGCCAATGGTGGAAACAACCCATATCTACACCAGCTGATGAAGAGGTAAATAAAATGCAGTATATTCATACAATATTATTTGCCAGTAAAAACTAATGAAGTATGAACATGTTACAATATGGATGAACCTTGAAAACATTATGCTAAGTGAAAGAAAACCACCCAGGCATAAAAGATTACGTATCATATAATTCCATTTCTATGAAATGTCCAAAACAGGGGAATCTATAGAGATAGAGGAAACCCTGGTAGAATAGTGGTTAAGAGTTATGGCCCCTAACCAAAAGGTCGGCACTTCGAATCCACCAGGTGCTCTTTGGAAACCGTATGGTGGCAGTTCTACTCTGTCCTATAGGGTCGCTATGAGTCAGAATTGATGGCATTGGGTTTGGTTTTGGTTTTGGTATAGAGATAGAGGAAATCCTGGTGGCATAGTGGTTAAGTACTACAGGTGCTAACCAAAAGGTCAGCAGTTCAAATCCACCAGGCGCTCCTTGGAAATTCTGTGGGGCAGTTCTAATCTGTCCTATAGGGTTGCTGTGAGTCAGAATTAACTCGATGACAATGGGTTTGTTTGTTTGTTTGTTTTAATAGAGACAGGAGCCTTGGTGACACAGTAGTTATGCACTTGGCTGCTAACCAAGAGGTCAGCAGTTCAAACCCACCATCCTCTCTGTGGAAGAAAGATGTGGTAGCCCTGCTTCCGTAAACATTACAACCTTGGAAGCTCTATGGGGCAGCTCTACTCTCTCCTATAGGGTCACTATGAGTTGAAATTGACTCGATGGCATGCAACAATAACAGAGAGACAGAAAGCAGATTAGTGGTTGCCAGGGGCTGGAGGGAGGGAGAATGGGGGGTGACTGCTAAAGAATGTGGGGTTTTTTGTTGTGGTGATGAAAATGTTCTAAAATTCACTGTGGTAATGACTGCGCAACTCTATGAATATACTAAAAACCATTGAATTGTGCACTTTAAGTGGGTGACTTGTATGGTATGTGAATTATATCTCAATAAAACTGTTATATATGAAAAACCTTAACCCCAAATAAATCAGATACAAAGTAGCATTCGTTAATTGTCATGCAGAGACATCACCAAATCCTATGAAAATTCAGAGGAGAGATCATTTTAGGCCGCCACAGCTAGGAAAGCCTTCATGGCCTGGTGGGATTTTGGTAGAAATGGGATGAGGCATACAAACTTGGAGGAAAGGAGAAGAGAGGAATTGCTTGAGAAAGAACACAAAACCAAGAAGGAAATTACAGCCCAGTCTGGGAAATGGTTAGGGGTCTGGTTTGGCTGATGTGCTTAATGCTGGTGGTTACCATGGCCAAGTATTGCCACAGTTTGTAGAATAATGGGGGAAAATACTTAAAATTGTGACTTTCTGAAAAAGTCTAAGGTGCACTGTTAAGATACGGTGTGAAGGAGGAGTAGTAAAATTTCAAATGATAGACAGGTCTAGCCCATGGAGAGAGTGGTCTGAGGACCAGGTGAGGAGGTTAGCACTGATTCTTCCCATACTTTTCAAATTCTAAATTACATTTCCTGGTAAATTTATGTCAGCATCTCATGAAAAGAGTACAAGGTTTGGGAGAGTCTGGAACCTGGCACCTTTGCAAATAGCCTTATATCTGAGCACAAAGTATTCCTCACAGTTTCTGAATACTACAGAAGCATTAGATTATTCCTCCTCTACCTTAGGGTGGAAGTCAAGTGTAGGTCTAGCCTCAAGTCCTATAGCGTGAATTAGAGAAGGGATCTAAACTGATAACAGTTATTTCACTTCGTTATGTTCCATTCCGCCATTATTTTATTGAACCTAACCAGTTGCCATCAAGCAGATTTGGATTCATGGCAACCCCATGCGTTTCAGAGTGGGACTATGTCCATAGGGTTTTCAGTGGGTGTGGCCTTTCAGAAGCAGACCTCCAGACCTTTCTTCCAAGGTGCCTCTGGCTGGATTTGAATTGCTACCCTTTCAGTTAGTAGCCAAGCAATTAATCATTTTCAACACCCAGGGACTCCTTTGTTAAACCTCTTATACTAGATACTATAGGTGTTTTAAAAAATGTCTAACAGTTCTACTAGATCTACCTTTAAGTTTATTTCGAAAGTGGTTGGGTGTTTTCTTCACTCAGCCACTGAAAGTGATCAGAGGAACTGACAGTTTCTGGAGACCCAAAGTAAGCAGCTGCATTCACAGTCAGGTGGGCTGAGGGCTCCAGGGTGAAGCTGCTTCTGGCAGGGATTCCCAACAGAAGGCCTCCTCTCCTGTCTTTAGCTAATTTGCTCTGTCCCAATGAGTCTGTTCACCAGGAGAAATGTTCCTTCAGACCCTTGTCTACAGTTCACCTGTGCTGTGTGTTCAGTGTCAGGAGTAAGTCTGCTCAGCCCAGACCCTGACAGTAATTCATGTGCTGTAGGGGTGGGAAAGAGAAAGGTACCCTAATAAAGAACCAGGTGTTACTGAACTTGAACTTAAAGGTTAACAGAAAAGGCTTGGAACGGGAGATGCAAACCATACTTCTCCATAAGAGGAAGAGAATAAAAAATAAACCTTGTTTCCTCTTTCCTTCCTGTACCCTCACTCTCTGGACCACATTCTGTGTGTAAGATCTGTCTCTCCATTTATTTATCGTTCCAGTTATCAAGTGTTCATTGCAATGTAAATGTAAAAGGTCACTATAGAAAACTGAGAGACATGTAATGAAAACAACCAAAAATCATCCATAATTTCACCATTCAGAAATAACCATTGCTAACATTGTGTGCATTTCTCTCCTTGTCTAGATGCATGTTTTTCCACCAAGTTGAAATCATACATATGTGTATATATACATTGAGTTTCGTATTCTGACTTTTTACCAAAAAAAGTTGTATTACGCGCGTTTCCTATGTTTTTAAATTATTCTTCAAAAACATGATTTAAAAAAAAAAGGAGTGCAGAATAATTTCCCCAAGTTAGGCATTATGAATTACATCTTAGTGTTCCACTCTTCTACCGTATGCGTTGCAAACAGAGTTTTAACCAACAAATACAGCCATTAGAAATATGAAGTCTCGTGGCACTCTTTGCTGAGCCTTTGCTGCAACAGCTTGGTAATAACAGTATCGCCAAGCCTTCTCCCTAGGGGCTGACACATAAGCGTCCTTTTGAAGACATGCTAATTCCGCTTCACTTGCTTCTTACCTGGCTGATCAGAGAGACCAGCTGTGACAAGGTAGGCTCTCTCAATACAGGGATTATACATTTGGAAGATATTTTTGGCCACGATTGAGAACTGGAGAGCCCAATGACTAATCATGTTACTGAAGTGCTTATGACTGTTCCAGCTGTCCCTGGTCCCTTTACGACTAGGTCTCTATGCAGAGCTAGTTCACAGTCTCCTCATAGGTTCTCTGTAAGTGAGAGGAGCCAAGGGTACAAACCCTGGAGGCAATACCTGGATGTACTGCTAGAATCTTCTATTTGACTAAAGCTTATGCTTATTGTTCTTAGTGTATAAATTTCTTTTTTCTTTTATGTAGTTTGACTGTAAGAACTTTACAGCAAGTTTAATTTAACTCAGTTCATTCGATAAACACTTATTGGGTGCCTGGAATATATGGGATGGAGTCCCTGGGTGTTGCAAACAGTTAAGGTGCTTGGCAGTTAACCAAAAGGTTAGAGGTGACAGTCCACCCAGAGGCAACTTGGGATAAATGTTGGAGATCTACTTCAGAAAAATCAGCCATTGAAAACCCTATGGAGCAGAGTCCTACTCTGACACACATGGGGTTGCCATGAATTGAAATGACTCCGTGGTAACTGTTAACTGAAAAGGATACCATGAGACACCATGTTGGGTATATGAAAGGCAAAGAGGACCTAGCCCTGCCCTTAGAGAACTTACAGTCTAGTAGGAGTGATAAGATATGCATACAAGTAATTTTAAGACAAAGTAGACCAGGTTATAAGAATATTTAATGATGGGGAATATTTCATGATAGTGTCTTGAGGAAAATTAAGCTGAACAGAAAACTATATATAAAGTGAGTTCTTTAAAAAGTACACACACAAAAGATTGAAAGAGAATAATCCAAAATGGTAACAGTGATCGTCTAGGTGATGGACTTAAAAATGTGTCATGTTTTTCTTTACTCTTTTCTATTTCTTCAAAAAAAGTTTTTATAATGAATCTGTAACTATTAGGGTCAGTAAAAATATGCTTTATTAACTGAGTAAGAGCACAGTATAAAAGAGCAAAATGCAGTGGAATTGCAGAGTAGCAAAGATTGTATCTGACTGAAGTGAAAAAATCGGGAAGGCTTTAGGATTTATGTCTCCCATAATGATGAAAAACTTTCATATCTTGGAAATAAACAATGAAATTTTACTGAGTTGAAAGGCAACTTCTTCACCCATGACATTTGACTATAATCTCTGTATATATTAACTATGTATAGCTCTAGTTGAGCCCTGGTGGCTCAGTAGTTGAAGTGCTTGGCTGCTAACCAAAAGGTCGGTGGTTCCAACCCACCAGCCACTCTGTGGGAGAAAGATGTGGCAGTCTGCTTCCATAGCAAAGATTTACAGTCTTGGGGAAGTTCTATTCTGTCCTATAGGGTCGCTATGAGGCAGAATCGACTAACGGCAATGGGTTTGGTTTGGTTTTGGTTGTAGCTCTAACTTCCCCCATAAGATTTCCGAGGCTATAAATCTTTTCAGAAGCAGATTGCCACATCTTTATAGCATCCTGTGGCTTCTAAGTGCCGATGTATCAGTTAGCAGCCGAGCACTTAACAACTGTGCTACCAGGGCTCCTTGTTTTAGCTCTACTAAGTGCTATTTGGCATACTACCTTTTTCATTGTGGAGTGGTTAAGCAATTGGCTGCTAATCAGAGGTCTGCTGTTCGAATCCACCAGTAGCTCTTTGGAAACACTGTGGGGCAGTTCTACTCTGTCCTATAGGGTCACTATGAGTTGGAATCAACTCCACGGCAACAAGTTTGGTTTGGTCACAGATACATCTTTAAATTTCTTTTCTACATCTATCATAAAGAGATATTTTTTTTATATCAGTAGTGGAGCCCTGGTGGCACAGTGGTTAAGAGCTCAGCTACTAACCAAAAGGCTGGCAGTTAGAACCCACCATCCACTCCTTGGAAACCTTATGGGGTAGTTCTACTCTGTCCTATAGGGTCGCTGTGAGTTGGAATAGACTCAACGGCAAAGGGTTTGGTTTTGGGGTAATGTCAATAACTAGTCATATTCCTAGTTAGACATGGCAAACAATTTCTCTGCTTGTCCCACTGACCCCAGAAATGCTTCATTTTGTCATTGGCTGGTGAGGGCCACATGAGTGACCTTTATCTTCCTGTTCCTCTGAAGACGTCTGAATCTGCTAATATTCAACCCACACAGCATAAATTCTTCAAGGTCTAGCAGACCTCTAGGAAAGAGGCTATTTTATTCCCAAAGCCATCCGCTTTATCAGCTCCTGTTCTCTTGGTGGACATCCTGGGTCACACAGATGGGTGAAGCTGCAGAGGTTTGTGGGCATAGACTTTGGCTGAAATAATCGCACAGGCTTCAGCTAACCTGTGTGAGAGTCTTGGCTCTGTGTAACCCCGGAGGAATTACTTACCCTCCCTATGCCTCAGTTTCTTCACCTAAAAAATGAAAATAATAACAGTACCTACTTTATAGGCTTATTTGGAAAACTAAGTTTGGCACTCGTGCGCATTTGCTGTATAGTTGCTGTTATCCTGTTGTGCTATAGACCTGGAGGATGGTGGGGTTTTTTTTGTGTTTGGTTTTTTTTTTTTTTTTTTTACATCTTTAATAGGTAACAGGAAGAAGAGGAGATAAGAAAATATGCTGAGAGAATATGATAATTTCACCTTTCTTTCTTAGAAGTAGTAGGAGGACACAGACGACAAAGTGGTTACCTGGATATGGGGTCAGGGAGGGCTTTGAGAAGAAGTGCTACTTGGGAAGCGTTTTGAACCGTAAGTGAAAAGTGAGAGGTAGTTGAGGATGCTAGTGATGGGAGACACTCCAGAGAAGGAGGGTTTGGATGGCACCATGAGGTTTAGATGGTACTGGAGAAACTTTAAGTGTGAGGGAGCAGTGAGAAATGGGGCCAGGGAGGGAGGCTGGGCTCAGCTGCAAGTATCGCCTTTCTCTGCATTCATATGGGTATCTGCTTCAGAGCTTCTCAGGGGCTCTTCCATCCCTTCCTGGATGTATTAGACTTGCTAACACCACCACCATTGAAGTGCAGCCCTGAATGGGAAGACCTATTAGTACTACGGTCTCTTGGCAATTTTCTTTATTTAGGAAGCATTGCTCCGTAACTACTGCATACACCTGTAGATCTACCAGTTACGCCTTTCCACTGCAGACATTCCCTCAACATCTAGAGAGGCCAGCAAGCATTGCTTGGGAGGCTGTCACTGACCCCTCATATATCATCTCAGGGCTGACTCTGGATCCAAATGAATTCAAGAAGTACTCACTCAGAAAGACAGTTTGTATTTTATAGAAATAAAGTTCCAGGCTCGTTAGCAAATCAAACACATCTTTGCACAGTATCAGCGGAGTAAGCTCGACTCCGTGGGCATTCCACAGAGAATGCCGAGGTGCTGCTTGACGCCCCATCTGCTAACTGTGGTGGGCTGGGGTGGGGGTGTCTGGAGATGGTGCCTGTGGGTCCTTTCCTGGACCCAGCAGGGGGCTGTCGGGGTCGTGCTGACACATATTCTCGTGGGTGAAGCACATTTGCTGCCTTTCTTTTTGTTTCTTCCAGAATGCCTGCGTTTTTGGTGACCATCAGCTTGTTCCTGCTTGTTCACTCTGCAGGTGAGTCGCCTTTCAAAACAACTTTGTGGCATTTCAAAATTGAAACAGCCTTGGGGGTGAGGAGGAAAACAGTTGTTTGGAGAATAAATTAAAACAAACAAGCAAATGACTTAATCTCTCTGAACCTCTGTTGAATGGAGATAACAAACACCTGCTGTAATTTTTCACAAGAAATGACAAAGAGCAGCGGGGGAAATATGACAGACACAAAACATAAAACATCATTGTTTATTTTACTTTCTTTTTTTCTTTTAATGATTTAATGATTTGGTTTGTCCATTTGAGACCATATCTGGATGACTACACTTATTTGCTTATAGTGCAAACCACTCCAAGCAAAAAAAAAATCTAGACCTCTCCCTTCAAGTGCCTCTGACAAGTGTCCAATTTATAGTTTAGTATCACAACATATTTGAAATCAGGTTTGTCTTGAAAAATCTGGATGGGCAGTCAACACAGGGCTTATATAACTCTTTGTACTAAATTCTTCAAAAATTTTGGGGATGAACATCACGTAAATGTTGAAAATAATTATGTGATTCAGCTAACCGAAAGTATGTAATTAAAAAATTTCAGGGAAACAAACAAACATGTATCCAAAACCTGTAATATGATAACTACTCCACAAAATGATCGAATGCATTTATGGTCTTCAGGCATATGCCATCTCTCAGTGACCTTCAGCAGTCCTGCCAGTCTCTGGAAGGTGACAGCAGCCTGAAGGCATCCTCGGGCTCCAAGGTCACCTCAGGAGTTAGCTCAAGGCCTGGTCACCCAGCTTACATTTACTGGCTCTTGATACTTGATTTCCTGTCTTTCTCTTTCTCTCTCTCTCTCTCTCTCTGTGTGTGTGTGTGTGTGTGTGTGTGTATAGAAGGGAGCAGTAAAGTATATCTGTCCCACACAGAGTCTGAAACAAGCCAACCAAATACATTAAAGGGACAGATGTGTACATGGTTGAGAGACAGACAATGTGTCTGATGGTTATAATAATATCTTATATTTTGTATGAAAATTGAGAACCTAACCCTATGTGCTGTTACTATAGCAGGTGCTTTAGACATAGTTTCTTTCTACAGTTTTCAAAGTATTTTTCTACATGATTAGCTTTTTGCCTCAATCTCCTCTTGATTAGAGCCTGGGAAGCTAAGGGCACAATGGTCTAGAAATAACACAGATTGAAACAAAGGAGTATTCAGGTTCAAGTAGGACCATCTGTAGACACATCAGGCAGAAGTTGGCTTTTATGTTACCAGTTACATCATCGGTAGATCGTGTTTCATGATTCATTGGCTGGAAAGCGTCTTTGGATTCCTGAGTCTGAGACCTTTTCTCTTGGGGCTGGAAAGGGTACAGCTGTAGCAAGACTTCCTGGGTGTAACCCAAGAAGTTAGAATCAAGGACTCCCTCATGGATAAGCTGCATATTCTCGTAAGAACGATGGGTCTGGAAGCAGCTTACTAAAGTATCCAACCATCTGGCCTACTCCTTCTGTCTTTGTGGAAAATGACTGAGTCATGTCATTAAAAATAATCCGTAAGATCCCGAGGTATTTCATAACAACCATGGGTCAGGTGTTATTATCCCTAATTATACAGGAGGAAACTTAGAGAAATTAAGTAACTGGCCTGATGCCAAATGACTGGTAGGGTGAGGGGATGGAACTAGAACTAGAACTTGGATTTACAATCCAGACTAGGAATTTTTAAAAAATTAGAATATACTGCTTCTTGATTATAACCACATCAGACAAATAATACAAATTTAGGCAAGAAAGCACTTAATTTTTTATATGTAAATCCATCCTTCTGTAGTTTATGCAAGTTATTTCTCCCTGCCTCCTTCCTTCCATTCTCATCTGTCTTCCTTTATACTCATTCAATCATTCATTCAAATAGCCATTGATCCATTCATCAAACTTTAGTGAGTGCCTGCTCTTGGGAAATGAAAGAATGCTTTTCAGATGAAGGGTTCTGGAGCCAGATTGCCTGGATTTAAATCATAGCTTTATTACTCACTCACTAGCTGTGTATCCCTCAGCAACTTAACCCCAGTGTGTCTTGGTTTATCTCAGTAGTAAATTGAAAGTGATAATAGCACCTACCTCAGCATTTGTATGCAGATTAAATGAAAAGGACACAGAGAAAGTTCTTAGAATCTATCTAGCACATTGTAAACACTTGATAAATGTTACCTGTTATTTTTATTCTGTGTCCAGTCTTATGCCAGGCACTGGTGAAGCAAGGATGGTCTAGGCATGGTCTTTGCCCTCCGTGGACAGTCCTAACTCTGCCCCCAGTCACGTGGCTGCCATTTCACCAAGGAGCAGATTGCATTTGTTATTCAGCTGGAATGTCTCCCTGGCCGCTGCTTGCTGAGCTACCCACTAAAGAACCCACTGCCTGAACTGGTGGCTTGGAAATCCCTTGCCTACTAACTTTCCTCATTAGGATGTGACCTTTGTGCTCCACCTATTTTTTTTCTTCTATTTCCTCACACCTCATTATTTATCCTCATGTAGGCTCACGCTGACCAACTTTTCCTCTGTTCCGTTGCTTGTTACCTGTGCAGTGTCTCTCGGAGGGAACAAAAATGCCTTCTCATTGAAATCCCTGCTTTCATAATGCTTATCTCATTATTCTGTCATACTTTCACTGGGAATTCACTTCATCTTTTAGGCTCAAAATTTGATAACTATGACCCTAAACGTCCTTTTTAAACTGGGAGGTCTTGTTTCTTTCTATAGCTCTGCCACAAGCTTACTGTGTAACTTTGAGCAACTTTGCTTCCTGGGCATCAGTAGCAGAGATATTTTACAAAAGCATTATTATTTAGGAGCCAGGTAGATAGCTAAATAACAGAGTGAATGCTCCGGTTGAAGTGGGAAGTAGATAGAGTGCCACTGATTTGGTCTTCACCTGGTCATCAGTGGCAGCTTCTGGGGTGGGCTTGGAAGAAGATAGCTTGAAAACATTGAACCAGACGATCTCAAAACTTTCCTCCAACTACGCTGTATGAGAATTCTTTTTAGTACCGTGATTCTGTGACTAGTACATAGTGCACAACTGCATTCCCCACAGTCCTTTCCGTGTGCCTTCCCGAACTGCTGAAGTTGGACAGCAAAACAGAACAGAACAAGCAAAACCCCTGCGTTTCCAAGATTCCATGGCACCTGGAGTTCTGGGTGTGACTTTTAGCTCTGCCAATCAGGTGCACTTACTCAAGGATTCAAGTGGGGACTGACTTAGATGGGGAGAGAGGTGACAGCGCCTATGGCATCCTTTCTTTTGCCTGCATGAATCCGGTAGATGCAACTTGGCCCTGGAGCCAACTGCTACAGTGATGATTTCCTGATTTACCAGCTTCCTGATGTGATAGGAAACACTGGAAGTGTAGTGGTTGAGAGCTACAGCTGCTAACCAAAAAGTCAGCAGTTGGAATCCACCAGGTGCTCCTTGGAAACCCTATGGGGCAGTTCTTTGTCCTGTAGGGTCATTATGAGTCAGAATCGACTCGACAGCAATGGGTTTTTTTTTTTAATGTGACAAAGGCGGCAGCTCCACTGGCAGACCAGGTGTGCCATGTGGTTCTGAGCCTAGCATAATTCACAGAACAGAGTACACACAGTCCAAGACTCACCTTCCATGCTCTCCTTTGGGTTCATGCCTCCAGTCTTCCAGGGATTTTGCCAACACCTATTTCCCTGTGCTAAATCCCTCTCTGGTTAAAACAGCTAGAACAATTTCTCCCCCATCCCCTCACCCCAGAAAAAAAAATTTTTTTTTTTTTTTTTCCGAGGGTGATATTATTCATTTTATAGGTCCATCTGTCGTTTGGCTGAAAGGTGACATCTGGGAGTGGTTTGAGTCCCAAGTTTAAAGAGTATCTCAGGGCAATAGTCTTGGGGGTTCATCTAGTCTCTACTGGTCCAGTAAGTCTGACCCTTTTTTTTGGTAGGAATTTAAGATTTAGAACCATTTCTTTTATCTGTTATTAAATCTCTTCTGATGCCGTGTTCACTGGTCTTTATAGGTACTTCACTAACTTCATTTCTTCTTTGACATTCTCAGTGTCTACAGAAGAGTTACTGGCCTACCCTTTCACTGATGTTACCCTCTCCTGCCATTTCTCCTTTGTGAAAGACACAGAAAATCTTGAGTTTTCATGGATAAGAGAAGACATCAAAGAGGAATATGAGGTAGAGAATGATAAGGAATACTACCGCTTTTTCAGGTACTATGATTTTTTTGATGTTTTCTCAAAGTTGGTTTACCAGTTTCGCAATAACACAGAGCAACTAGAGGGCCAAAACTCCTTGTATGAGGGAAGAGTCTCTGTGGATCGGGCTGAAATTTCTGAGGGGTCACTATCTCTTTTACTACGAAATGTCTGTTTCATGGATGAAGCTATCTACACGTGCTCAGCCGTCACGCCAAATGGAAGAGGTGAAAGTAAGATTAAGTTAATAGTAGAAGGTAAGAGAATTTATTGATAAACTTGGTTTCAAGCTGTGTCTCTGTTCATTAAGAATAAGTTTTTGCTTCTGCTCAAATTGTTACAGGCTCTTTTTATTTCCACCATGACAGTCAGGTGTTTGAAATGTCAGTTCATCTTATAAAAATATTGCTCTGAACAAAAGGTGCTGTGTCCGCACATGCTGACATCATTCAAACAAAAATTGGTCTCGTTCCTAAATCTCCAAACAAATTGTAAAACTGAGAAACCAGAATGTGACATAGCATAGTAATCCTACATTAAAACTCTGAGATACAGGGTGTGCTTTAGTGAGAAGAGCCCTGGATGAGAATCAGGAGGCCCAGGTTCTAATTCTAGATGACTCTGGGCAACTCATTTAGCTTTTCTTGGCTTCACTTTTCTTACTATTAAATGAAAATGGGACAGGAGTAGTGATTCTCCACAGTGTTCCAGGGGTCTTCACCCTTCATGAAATTCCACAGAAGCTGTCCTCTCCCTACGAGAGACCAGATGGGAGCAGGGAGTTGTGGCACAATTTCTCCAGTTAAAGAGTGGGAAGACATGGCAAGGTGGTGAGGCTGATTCACTGTCTTCTCTGATTCTTAGCAAAGTATCTGAGGTCAGCAGAGCTATGGAATGAAACTTCCAAAAAGGGGAAGATTCTGAAAATAAAGACAGCAGTGATAGATGAGCCCAGGAGGGTAGAGGCACACATGTATTTTGTCCTTCTCTCATTATGTTTAAATCAGAATTTTAGCTGCAGTGAACCTCAAGATGTGTTGCCTGAACCCACCCCCCCCCCCAAAAAAACCCAAACCCGTCACCACTGAGTTAATTCCAACTCACAGCAACCCTATCTGGCAGAGTAGAACTGTTCCCATAAGGTTTCCAAGGAGCGGCTGGTGGATTTGACCTGTAGACCTTTTGGTAGCCAGCGGGGCTCCATGTGTTGCCTACATAGGGGTTAATGTAAAAACTCTGGGCAAGATTTCTGCTAACTTGAGCCTCCTGGGGCTGAAATAAAAAAAGAGACTAATTGTTTTGTTATTTTTTTTCCAACCAGACTCTGAAATGCCACAGGTGCACTTTGATAGGCTTGATGATGAGGATGTGGCTACGTGCATCTCCAAGGGTTGGTACTTCACACCCAATGTGACCTGGCTGGACCGGACAGAGAGGGACCTGAGCAACCACAGTACTGTGGAGGTCCTGGAGGAACAGATGAACGGCTCCTATAGGGTGTTCTCCGTCCTGAAATACCGTGTCAAGTTAAATGGGAAGTATGTCTGCTGAATAACAGAGACAGACATGAACAATCAGCCCTTCAGAATCATCCGCAAGTACCCAAGTAAGTGGAAATCCGAAGCAAGAGTGAAAGTAGGGCACATTTAGCCACACAGGAGTCATCATTCATTAATATTTACTGAATGCCAAATGGCACTCCTGGGCACGTTGGGGATTTAAAGAAACATCAGGAACATAAGCGTGTAGCCTGGGGCAAGAGGAGATAAATGGTCCCTTACCATGTGCCTGGCACTTTACATACATCATTTTAAATCCTTGTCTCAGCCCTACAAGGTAATTGTCATTACTATCCCCCTTTTATTTGAGGAACCCAAGAAGTTAAATAATTTGACTAAGGACACAGCATGTAAGCACAAGAGTCAGGATTCAAATCCACGTCCTTCTAAATCCAAAGTTCACATACTTTATTTTCCTTATACCACACTGCATTTGTGTCGTGAATAAATCTAAGTCATGTAAGTTTGAGGAGGGGAGCACCTATGTGATAAGTATTGAGATGAGAAATGAAGCTACCACTCCCTTTCATGAACCTTGGACAGTCTTAAGGTCGCCATATCAAAGGTGGTCTAGATGCGCTCTGTGGAACCCTACAGTTCCTTGACAGAGTCCCTAAGAGAATGTTTGGTGGATAAATTGTTGGATGTCTACACTTTTACTTCTAAACTCTGTTCCAGGATCCCTCAAGGAAGGATTCAGAGACTTGAAAAAGAGTATAAGAAAAGAAACATGTATTTATTCAACATGTATTTTCGCATGCTTCATGACTTAGTTATCTAGTGCTGCTATAACAAAAATACCACAGGTGGAGGGCTTTAACAAAAGGAAGTTTGTTATCTCACAGTCTATTAGGCCGTAAGTCCAAATTCAGGGCACCAGCTCCAGGGGAAGGGTTTCTTTCTCTGTCTGCTCTGGAGGAAGGTCCTTGTCACCAATCTTCCCTTGTCCTAGGAGCTTCTCTGCGCAGAGACATTGGGCCCGAATGACGTACTCTGCTCCTGGCACTACTTTCTTGGTGGTATGAGGTCCTCCATGTCTCTCTGCTTGCTTCTCTCTTTTATATCTCAAAAGAGATTGACTTAAGACACGACTTAATCTTGTAGACAGAGCCCTGGCTCATTAATATAACTGCCTCTAATCCTGCCTCATTAACATCATAGAGGTAGGATTTACAATGCAGAGGAAAATCACATCGGATGACAAAATGGTGGACAATCACACAATACTAGGAATCATGGACTAGCCAAGTGGACACACATTTTTTGGGGGGACACAATTCAATCCATAACACCTTATTTAACCCCACAGTGACCTGTGAGGGGGATACTAATATTATTCTATTTAGCGATAGAGGAAACAGGCTAAGAGAAGTTGAATTACTTACCCAAGGCTACACAGCTGATGAGGAGTCCTGGTGGCACAACGGTTAAGCACTTGGCTGCTGACCAAAAGGTTGGCTGTTTGAACCAACCCAGTGGCTCCTCGGGAGAAAGACCTGGTGACCTGCTCCCATAAAGTTTACAGCTTAGGAAACGCTGTGAGGTAGGTCTGCTCTGTCACAGGGGGTCGCTGTGAGTTGGAATTGATTTGACAGCATCCAACAACAACAACGACACAGCCGATAGGAGTCCCTGGGTAGTGCAAACAGTTAACGTGCTTGGCTGCTAACTAAAAGTTCAGAGGTTCAAGTCCATCCAGGGGTGCCTTACAAGAAAGGCCTAACGATCTACTTCCAAAGAAATCAGCCATCGAAACCCTTATGGAGCACAATTGCACTCTGACATACATGGGGCCACCGTGAGTCAGAGTTGACTCAGTGGCAAGTGGTTTGTTTGTTTGTTTACACAGCGGGTAAGTGTTAGAGCCCAGGTTTTAAAACCAGGTCTAACTACTAAGAAAAGCCTGTGTACTTACCACTGTACCAGGGTTGGCTCGGGGGTCTTAAGTTTCTTGGGTGATAGCATCATTAGCCTCCAGCAGAGGCGACTGATCTGTGCTGCCACGTGCAACCCTACCTGCCCCTCCATCGAGGTGATGGTGATGAGCAAACTTGTACCATAAACTAATTCCTTCTCTTTCTCTGCCTCCCTGACTTAGATCCTTACCAAGACCCTCTTGGAAGGTTGAAGCAAAGACTTTAGCCATCACAGGGAGGAGAGATAATTGTCTAAAATCTTACAGCCTCTATGTAAAAAGTGTTAAGGGGGTCTGACATCATACAAGGGCTGGCTGGTCACCTTTCAGGTCGAGTCTATGTGGACCTGGCCATTAATCAAGACATTCAAGACATTATTGCATCCTGGATCTCCCAAGAGCTAGATAGGTTACCTTGAGCAAGTTACTTAACTTCTCCATGTCTCAGTGCCCTCCTTTATAAACTGGCAGTGATAATATTATGTGTCTGAGAAAGTTGTGAGAATTATATATGTGAAGCACCTAGAATGTGCTTGACGTGTGGTGGCAAGCAACTACAGTTGTGTTCTGTGTTGGCAAATGTATTTTCACAAGAAGGTTCAGAATGGTGGGGTGAAGCAGGAACTCTCCACAACCTTTCTGGAGAGAAATCTGGCAACATATATCAACAGCCTTAGATAGGTTTATACTCTTTAACCAGTAATTCCATTTTAAGGATTCTAATCTATGGAAATAATCAAAGACTGTCAAAGATTCACATAGAGGGGTATTCACTGGGGTACTACAATACAGAAATTTTCGGGAAAAAAAACCTTAAACATGAGTAAGTTTTGCTATAGCCACTTAGTAGAATATTACACAACTGTTAAAATTATTTATTTGAATTTTTAATACCATGAGGAAAGGCTCACAATATAATGTTAAACTGAAAAAGCAAGAAGCAAGCTTCTTTGCATAGCAGGAGTCCAAGTTGTTTAAATGTATACAGATAAAAAATATAGGAATTATTATTATTATTATCATAATTATTGACAATAATTACTGGTCACCTCATGGCAAGATTATAGGCCATTTTTATTTTCTTTGTACCTTTCTGTTTTTTTTTTTTTTACAACATTCTATAATAAACTTGTTATTTTTATAGTCCAAGAAAAGTTACACTTTAAAAAATCTTTTTAAATATCTTTATTGAAATATAATTAACAGACCATAAAATTCACCCATCTGAAATGTACAATTCAGTTGTTTTAGTATATCACAGAGACGAGCAACCATCACCATAATCTAATTTTAGAATATTTTCATCAGTCCAAACAGAAGCCCCACATCCATTAGCAGTCATTCCCCATCCTCCCCACCACACACCAAGTCCTAGGCAACCACTAATCTACTTTCTGCCTCTATAGATTGGCCTATTTCGGACCTTTCTGTAAGTGGGATAATACAGTATGTGGTCTTTTGTGACTGGCTTCCTTTACTTAGCATATTGTTTTCTAGGTTCATCCATGTTGTAACACGTATCAGTACTTGGTACCTTTTTATTGCCAAATAATATTCCATTATCTGATTATACCAAAGGAGCCCTGGTGGTGCATTGCTAACTAAAAGGTTGGCAGTTTGAACCCACCAGCTACTCTGAGAGGGAAAGATGTGGTGGTCTACTTCCATAAAGATTTACAGCCTTGGAAACCCTATGGAGCAGTTCTACTGTGTCCTATAGGGCTAAGAACCAGAGTTGACAACAACGGGTTTTTTGGTTTATATGATTATATCACATTTTATTTATCCATTTATCAGTAGTTAGAGATTTGAGTTTCCACTTTTAGGCTATTATAAAAAATGTTGCTATGAACATTTGTGTATAAGTTTTTGTGTGGACATATGTTTTCATTTCTTTTAGGTACATTCCTAGGTGTGAAATTGCTGGTAACTTTTTTTTAACCTGCTCAGAAGCTGCCAGACTCTTTTTCAAAGAGGCCACGTTATTTTACATTCCCACCAGCAATGTATGAGTGTTCCAATTTCTCAACATCCTCGTCAGCACTTGTTATTATCTGCCATTTTGATTAAAGCCATCTAATGGTGAAGTAAGGAGCCCTGGTGGCACTAGTTAAGTTCTCTGCTGCTAAGGGAAAGGTCAGTGGTTTGAACCCACTGATACTCTAAAGAAGAAAGATGTGGCAGTCTTCTTCCGTAAAGATTACAGCCTTGGAAACCCCGTAGGGCAGTTCTATTCTATCCTATAAGTTCACTATGAATGGAATCAACTGAACGGCAATGGGTGGGTGGTGGTGAAGTGGTATCACATTGTGGTTTTGTTTCACATTTCCCTGATTGCTAATGTTAAGCATCTTTTCATGTGCTCATCGGTCATATGTATATTTTCTCTGGAGAACTGTTTATTTAAATCCTTTGTCCATTTTTAAATTGGGTTAACTTATTATTGAGTTGTAAGAGTTCGGTATTCTGGATACTGGTATCTTATCAGATATATGATTTGCAAATATTTTCTTCCATTCTGTAGGTTGTTTTTTACTTTCTTTATGATGTTCTTTGAAGCAGTTAAGTTTCTAATTTTGATAAATTCTAGTTTATCAATGTTTTTCTTTGGTTGTCTGTGTTTTTGGTGTCATATCTAAGAAATTATTGCTGAATTCCACATCACAAAGATTTTCACCTATGTTTCCATTTAAGAGTTTTATAGTTTTGGCTCCTACAGTTAGGTCTATGATCCATTTTGAGTTAATTTCTGCTTATGGTTTAAGGCAGAGGTTCAACATTGTTCTTTTGTATGTGGATATTCAATTGTCCCAGTACCAGTTGTCGAAAACACTGTTTTTCCCCCATTGAATTGCCTTGCCATCCTTGTTGAAAATCAATTTGACCATAAATGTAGGTTTGTTTCTGGATTCTCAATTCTATTCCAAATTCAAAAAAACCAAACCCATTGCCATCAAGTCGATTCTGACTCATAGCAACCCTATAGGACAGAGTACAACTGCCCCACAGAGTTTCTAAAGAGACCCTGGTGGATTTGAACTGATGAACTTTTGGTTAGCAGCCATGGCACTTAAGCACTACCCCCCAGGGTTTCCATTCTATTCTATTCCATTCCATTGTTCTGTATATCTGTCCATATGCCAGGGCCACACTGTCTTGATTAATGCAGCTTTCTACTAAGTTTTGAAATTGGGAAGTTTGAGTCCTCCAAATTTGTTCTTCCTTTGCAAGATTGTTTTGGCTAGTCTTGTATTGGCATCTCCATATAAATTTTAGCATCAGCTTGTCAGTTTTTGCAAAAAAAGGCAGCCGAGATTTTCATAGGGAACATATTGAATCTGTAGACCAATTTTGGGATTGTTGCCATCTTAACAATATTAAGACTTCCAGTCTATGAACACAGGATGTCTTTCCACTTATTCAGGTCTTCTCTAATTGCTTTCAATGATGTTTCGTAGTTTTTAGTGTACAAGACTTGTACTTCTTTAATTTATTCCTAACTATTTTATTCTTTTTGGTGCTTTGTAAACAGAATTGTTTTCAATCAATTTCAGAAGTGGTCCCTTAATTCCAAATTGGACATTTGGAATGTTCATTGCTAATGTAAAGAAATATAATTGAATTGGCATGTTGATTTTGTACCCTGAAGCCTTGCTGAATTTATTAGTTTTAATAGTGTTTTTGTGGATTCTTTACGATTTTCCACATACAAGATCATATCATATGTGAATAGGGATAGTTTTACTTATACCTTTTCAATCTGAATGACTTATATTTCATTTCCTTGCCTGATTTTCCTGGCTAGACCCTCTCATACATGTTCATTAGGAAAGGCAAGAATGGACATCCTTGTCTTACTCCTGATCTTAGAGGGAAAGCATTCAGCTTCTCATGAGTAAGGATGATGTTAGCTGTGGGTTTCTCATAAATGGTCTTTATTATATTGAGGAAGTTCTCATTTACTGCTAGTTTGTTGAGTGTCTTTAAAAGGGTGTTGGATTTTGCCAAATGCTTTTCCTGAATCTATTGAGATGATCGTGTGATTCTTACCTTATATTCTATTAATATGGTGTAACACTGACTGATTTTTGTATGTTGAGCCAAAAACATTACATACTGGAAAAAATCCCACTTGGTCATGGTATAGAATCTTTTTTATATGTTGCTGGATCCAATTTGCTAGTATTTTGTTGATGATTTTTTTTATCTATGTTCATAAGAGATATTACTCTACAGTTTTCTTGTGATATCTCCATCTGACTTTGATATTAGAATAATACTGGCCTTATAGAATGTGTTGAAATATGTTCCCTTCTCTTCAGATTTTTGAAAGAGTTTGTGAAAAATTAGTATTAATTCTTCTTTAAACATTTGTTATAATTCACCAGTGACATCATCCAGGTTTGGACTTTTCTTTTTGGGAAGTTTTAAATTGCTAATTCAATCTTTTTATATACAGGTCTATTTAGTTTTTCTATTTATTCTTGTGGAAACCCTGGTGGTGCAGTGGTTAAATGCTACAGCTGTTAACCAAAAGGTCAGCAGTTCAAATCCACCAGGCGCTCCTTGGAAGCTCTATGGGGCAGTTCTACTCTGACCTAGAAGGTCAGTATGAGTTGGAATCGACTTGATGGCTATGGGTTTGGTTTTCTTTGGTTATTTATTCCTGAGTCAGTTTTGTGACTCAAGAATATTGTGTCTTTCAAAGACTTTGTCCGTTTCACCTAAGTTGTTGAAATGTTTGGCATGCAAATTAGATTCCTTTATAATCCTTTTTATTTCTGTACTATCAGTAGTAATTCTGTCTGTTTCATTCCTGATTTTACTACGTTCAGTTGTCTCTCTTTTGGAAGAAGTAAAACTATTCTTACTCACGGATAACTTGATCCTGTACATAGAAAATCACAGACATGCCACAAGAAAGCTACTAGAACCAAAAGAAGAATTCAGCAAAGAGGCAAGGTACAAGATCAACATACAAAAATCAGCTGAATTCCTCTGCACCATCAAAGAGAACTCTGAAAATGAAATCAAGAAAATAATACTACTTACAATAGCCCTGAAAAAGATAAAATACTTAGGAATAAATCTAACTAGAGAACATTAAAAACTTATACAAGGAAAACTACAAACACAACTGTAAGAGATAACTAAAAAGTTTTTCAATACTGGAGTAGGTGACTGAAGAATGTTGTTGAATATCTAGCCAGGATCATATGTGTGTATTATTATATTCGCATCTGTCGGTTTGTCATATTGTGGTTGCTGTGACACTGGAAGCTTTGTCATTGGTATTTCAAATACCGGCAGGGTCACCCTTGTTGAACAGGTTTCAGCAGAGCTTCCATACTAAGATAGACGAGGAAAAAGGACTTAGCAATCTACTTCTGAAAAATTGGCCAGTGAAAACCTTATGAATAGCAGCAGAACATTGATGTAGTGCCAGAAAATGAGCCCTTCAGGTTGGAAGACATTCAGAATGTGATGGAGCAAGAGCTGCCTCCTCAAAGTAGGATTGACCTTAATGACATGGATGGAGTCAAGCTTTTGGGACCTTCATTTGCTGATATGGCATGACTCAAAATGAGAAGAAACAGCTGCAAACATCCATTAGTAAGCTGAACGTGGAAGGTACAAACTATGAATCTGGGAAAATTGGAAGTCATCAAAAATGAAATGGAACTCATAAAGATTGATTTCCTAGGCATTAGTGACCTGAAATGGACTGGTATTGGCCATTTTGAACCAGACAATCATATGATCTACTATGCTGAGAATGACAAATTGAAGAGGAATGGTGTCACATTCATCGTCAAAAATAACATTTCACAGTCTATCCTAAAGTACAATGCTGTCAGTGATAGGATAGAATCCATGTACCTACAAGGAAGACCAGTTAATACCGATATTATTCAAATTTACGCACCAACCACTAATGCCGAAGATGAGGAAATTGAAGACTTTTACCAACTTCTGCAGCCTGAAATTGATCAAACATGCAATCAAGATGCGTTGATACTTACTGGTGATTGGAATGTGAAAGTTGGAAACAAAGAAGAAGGATGGGTAGTAGGAAAATATGGCCTTGGTGATCAAAATGACGCTGGAGATCGCATGACAGAATTTTGCAAGACAAATGATTTATTCATTGCAAACACCTTTTTTTCAACAACATAAACAGCAACTATACATGTGCACCTCACCAGATGGAAAACACAGGAATCAAATCGACTATATTTGTGGAAAGAGAAAATGGAAAAGCTCAATATCATCAGTCAGAACAAGGCCAGGGGCTGACTGCAGAACAGACCATCAATTGCTTGTATGCAAGTTCAAGTTGAAGATGAAAAAATTAAAACAAGTCCATGAGAGCTGAAATACAGCCTTGAGTATATCCCACCTGAATTTAGAGACTATCTCAAGAATAGATTTGATGCATTGAACACTAATGGCCAAAGATCAGATGAATTGTGGGAAGACATCACAGACACCGGAAACCCTGGTGGTGTAGTGGTTAAGTGCTAGGGCTGCCAACCAAAGGGTTGGCAGTTCAAATCTGCCAGGCGCTCCTTGGAAACTCTATGGGGCAGTTCTACTCTGTCCTGTAGGTTCGTTATGAGTCAGAACTGACTCGATGGCACTGGGTTTGATTTTTTAGTTTTATCAAGGACATCATACATGAAGAAATCAAAAGGTCTTTTAAAAGACAGGAAAGAAAGAAAAGACCAAGATGGATGTCAGGAGAGACTATGAAGCTTGCTTTTGAATGTAGAGCAGCTAAAGGGAATGGAAGAAATAATGATGTAAAAGAGCTGGACAGCAGATTTCAAAGGGCAGCTTGAGAAGACAAAGTAAAGTATTATAACAAAATGTGCAAAGACTTGGAGTTAGAAAACCAAAAGGGAAGAACTTGCTTGGCATTTCTCAAGCTGAAAGAGCTGAAGAAAAAAATTCAAGCCTCAAGTTGCAATTTTGAAGGATTCTATGGGCAAAATATTGAATGACTCAGGAAACATCAAAAACAGATGTAAGGAATACACAGAGTCGCTGTACCAAAAAGAATTGGTTGACGTTCAATCGTTTCAAGAGGTAGCATATGATCAAGAACTGATGGTATTGAAGGAAGAAGTCCAAGATGCTCTGGGGCCATTGGCGAAAAACAAGGCTCCAGGAATTGACGGAATACTAATTGAGATGTTTCAACAAATGGTTGCAATGCTGGAGGTACGCGCTCATCTATGCCAAGAAACCTGGAAGACAGCTACCTGGCCAATGGACTAGAAGAGAAACATATCTGTGCCCATTCCAAAGAAAGTGTTCCAACAGAATGTGGAAATTATCGAACAATATCATTAATATCATATGCAAATAAAATTTTGCTGAAGATCATTCAAAAGCAGTTGCAGCGGTACATTGACAGGGAACTGTCAAATTCACGCCAGATTCAGAAGTGGATGTGGCATGAGGAATATCATTGCTGATGTCAGAAGGATCTTGGCTGAAAGTGGAGAACATCAGAAAGATGTTTACCTGTGTTTCATTGAATGTAAAAGGCATTCGACTGTGTGGATCATAATAAATAATGCATAACAGTGCTAAGAATGGGAATTCCAGAACACTTAATTGTGCTCATGAGGAACCTGTACATAGACAGTTGTTCAAACAGAACAAGGGGATACTGCATGGTTTAAAGTCAGGAAAAGTGTGCGTCAGGGTTGTATCCTTTCACCATACTTATTCAATCTGTATGCTGAGAAAATAATCTGGGAAGCTAGGCTATATGCAGAAGAACTCGGCATCAGGATTGGTGGCTCATTAACAACCTGGGATATGTAGATGACACACTTTGCTGAGAGCGAAGAGAACTTGAAGCACTTACTGATGAACATCAGAAACTACAGCTTTCAGTATAGATTACGCGTCAACATAAAGAAAACAAAAATCCTCACGACTGGACCAAGAAGCAACATCATGATAAACAGAGAAAAGATTGAAGTTGTCAAGGATTTCATTTTAGTTGGATCCACAATTAACAGCCATGGAAGCAGCAGTCAGGAAATCAAATGATATATTGCATTGGGCAAATCTGCTGCAAAGGACCTCTTTAAAGTGCTGAAAAGCAAAGATTGTCACTTTGATGACTAAGGTGTGTCTGACCCAAGCCATGATATTTTCAATCACCTCATATGCATGTGAAAGCTGGATAATGAATAAGGAAGACTGAAGAAGAATTGACACCTTTGAATTATGGTGTTGGCGAAGAATATTGAATATATGAATATACCATATAGACCATCAGAAGAAGGAATAAGTCTGTCTTAGAAGAAATACAGCCAGAATGCTCCTTGGAAGTGAGGCTGGCCAGACTTTATCCCACGTACTTTGGCTATGTTATCAGGAGGAACCAGTCCTCAGAGAAGGACATCATGCTTGGTAAAGCAGAGGGTCAGCAAAAACGAGAAAGACGCTCCATGAGATGGATTGACACAATGGCTGCAATGATGGGCTCAAGCATAACAACAATTGTGAGGATGGCTGAAGACCGGGCAGTGTTTCATCCTGTTGTACATAGGGTTGCTATGAGCTGGGACCAACTGGCAGCTGTCTTAGCTATCTTAAAAAAAACAAAAACAAACAAACAAAAAAAACCCTGCCATCAAGTTGATCCCAACTCATAGTGACCCTGTAGGACAGAGTAAAACTGCCCCATAGGGTTTCCAAGGAGCGCCTGGTGGATTCCAACCACGGACATTTTGATAAGCAGCCGTACCTCTTAACCACTACACCACCAGGGTTTCCGTCTTAGTTATTTAGTGCTGCTATATAACAGAAATACTACAAGTGGATGGCTTTAACAAAGAGAAATTAGTTTTCTCACAGTGTAGGAGGCTAGAAGCTAGAAGTCCGAATTCAGGGTGCCAGCTCCAAGGGAAGCCCTTGTCCGTCAGCTCTGGAGGGAGGTCCTTGTCATCAATCTTCTCTTGATCTAGGAGCTTTACAGCACAGGGATCTCAGATTCAAAGGACACCTGCTCCCGGCTCTTCTTGTTTGGTGGTAATGAGGCCCCCCTGTCTCCCTGCTCACTTCTCTCTTTTTTATCTCAAAAGAGATTGACTTAAAACACAACCTAGTCTTATAGATTGAGTCCTGCCTTGTTAACATAACTGCCTCTCATCCTGCCTCATTAACATCATAGAGGTAGGATTTACAACACATAGGAAAATCATAACAGATGACAAAATGGTGGACAATCACACAATACTGGGAATCATGGCCTATCCAAGTTGACACATATTTTTGGGGGACACAATTCAATCCATAATAGCACCTAACAACAACATTATTACATTGTATTATATGGCAATAAACAGAATTCTTACTAGGTTTCAGTCACTCTTATAAGGCTTTAAATATATTTACTTATTTAATCCTCATGGGAACCCTATGAAGTAAATAATATTCTCATATAAACAAGGTTACCAGATTTAGCAATTAAAAATACAGACTGTCCAATTAAATTTGAATTCCAGATAAACAATGCATATTGGCATACGTTTATACTAAGAAATCATTATTCTTCATCTGAAATCAAATTTAACTGGATGTCCTCTATTTTATCTGGCAACTCTACATATAAGAGATGAGAAAGCTGAGGCTCAGAGATGGTTGGGGGTAAGCATGTAACCTCTTTGGAAAATCAGAAAGAATAGAGAACTACCCTTCTTTCATGGTTTCCATGTTCATCTGTAGAAGAGGGGGCCTTGGACTCATGGTCTATGAAGGCCCCTTCTTCTCCTATTGCTGTATGCCTTTTGCGAAGCCAGTTGAAGTCATTCATTTATTAATTCAATAAATATTGGTGGAACACCTTCTCCATGCCAGGCCTTGGCACTGCATTACGAAGATTAAGCTTTAAGACAGATTTTCTGCCCTCATGGAGCGTACAGCTTTGTGGGGAAGACACATAGTAAATGACTGAGGACTGCAGAGTGTGGGCAGTCAGGATGGAGAGAAACTGGGTGCAGCAGGAGCCTGCATAGGGCACCTTCACCTGGGTTGGGAGGCCAGCATTGTGTAGGGCAGTGGTTCTACAGGTGTGATCCCCAGTGTGGGAGATTATTAAAAACCCAACTGCCGTTGAGTCGATTCCGACTTATAGCAACCCTATAGGACAGAGTAGAACTGCCCCATAGAGTTTCCAAGGAGCACCTGGTGGATTTGAACTGCCAACCCTTTGGTTAGCAGCCGTAGCACTTAACCACTACGCCACCAGGGTTTCCAGGAGATTATTAGAAACACAAATTCTCAGGCCCTACTCAGAAACTCCTGGATTAGGCCAACAATTTGTGTTTTAACAAGGCTTCCAGGTGATCCTGACCTACACTCACGTTTGAGAACCTCAGGGGTGGTGAAGACACCCAGAACATCTCTGCCCTCTTCCTCCCTGTGGGGATGGGGTGCCATCTCCTCAAAGCCCTGCCCAGGGGCGTTACGAAAGCACAGCCCCAGGCTCTTTGCCCCAGTTCAGTGAAACAAGATTAACCAGTATGACTCATGGATTTAAATTTCCCGTTTTGAGTTGTCCTTCCCCGCAGAGGAAAGAAAAGCAGGGGTCACTTATTCCCCGGACTACTGAGCCTTTCCCACATATTCAGTAGTTAGTTAGAGGTATTTGAACGTTACATGGACCTTAGCCTCTCTTCCGGGAACACTAGAATAAGTTATTAACGAGCTGACTTCAAGGAAATCCCTGTTTTATGTCCCCTCAAATTTCAACACATAAAGGTCCTGGAAACCTCTAAGAGGCCTCTATATTTTACTTTTCTTCACCTCCTTTTGTGGACTTATTGGTATAAGGTCCTTTGAGATTTGGCATCTATTTTTCCAGCCTCATAGCTCACTGTTTCTTAGCACAAAGCTGTTGTTCACTGCTCTGAGCTTACCGACTCCTGGTTTTTTTCGTACTGCCGATCCTTTGTACAGACTCTGCCTGTGCTTGGAATACCTTTCTCCTCTTGGTCTGCTTCCTGGACCCCTGCTCACCCTTCAGGATTTGGCTTAGACTTTAAACCCTCCTTAACTCTCCTGCTCCCATTTCCTTTCCCTCAATATTTCATTCTTTAAGTCGTTCACCAAGCATTTGTTGGGCTTCTGCTGTGTGCCAGCACTCGTTTAGTCACTGAGAATGTGGCGATGAACAAAACAAATCCTGCCCTTATGGACCTTAGGTACTACAGTGGGAGAAACAGGCAATAAACAACCAGATAATTAAGATATATATATAGCGTATCACTGTATGAGTCCACATACGTGAATTACAAAAACCGGCAAAATTGTTACGCTGTGAGAAGTCAGGATAGTAGTTACCCTTGGGGAGTAGCGAGGGGACAGTGACTGGAAGAGACCATGAGAAGAACCCTTGAGTGTTGCTAATTTTGTTTCTTGGTTCAGGTGCTGGTTCCATGGTTGTATTTGGTTTGTGAAATTAATTGATCTGGGCATGTGTACACACTTTTCTATATGTATATTTCAATAAAAATAAAAAATATATAGTATATCAGATGGTGATTCGTGGTATGCAGAAAAATAAAGCATGAAAGGCAGATTGAAAAGAGGGGGATGGGGAAAGGGAGGCTGCAAGTTTAAAATAAGCTGGCCAAGGACAGCTTCCCTGAAAAGGTTAAATTCTAATAAAGATTTGAAGGAAGCGAGGGAGCCAGATCTTGAGGTGGACAATGGTTGGTGAATTTGAGGAACACTAAGGGGGCCTGGTCACGCAGTGGTTAAGAACTATGGTGAGCTACGACTGCTAGCCAAAAGGTCAGCAGTTCGAATCCATCAGCCGCTCCTTGGAAACCCTATGGAGTGGTTCTACTCTGTCCTATAGGGTTGCTATGAGCTGGAATTGACTTGATGGCAATGGGTTTGGCTGAAAGGTTTTGGATAAGGAGGCCTGTGGCTGGAATGCAGTGAGTGCATGAGAGAGCGGTAGGAGAGGAGATCAGAACCATATCAGAACCCTATAGGCCTCTGTAAGGGCATTAGCTTTTCCTCTTACAATGGTAAGGGGTGGGAAGCCATGGGAGGGTTTTGAACAGGAGTGTGAAATGATCTGACATTTTAAAAGGATCTCCCTGGCTACCCTTGAGAACAGACCCAAGCTGGGCAAGGGTGGGAACCGGATGGGCAATTGAAAGATTAGGGTTAATAATCCAGTAAGAGAAGATGGTAGGTTGATCTAGGAAAGTAGTAATGAAGTGGTGAGAATAGAGTGAAATGTGGATATATTTTCGAAAATGGAGCAAATAGGATGTGGTAACAGATCAGATGTCAGATAAAGAGAGGAGTCACTGATGACTAAGATTTTTGCTCTGAGCAGCTGGAAGAGTGGAGTGGCGATTTAGTCTGATCAGGAAGATATAGAATTTGGGTTGGGAGATGCTATGCACGTTTGAGACATTTGAGGGGCAATGTTTAAATGCAAAGGGCGATTGGATTTGAAATTGGGATTCAGGGGAGAGGTCCAGGCTTGAAATATAAACCTGGGAGTTGTCAACCTGTAGATGGTATTTCAAATTATAAGACTAGATGGGATCACTAAGAGAGTGGCCATAGATAGAGAAAAGAAGCAGTCCAAGAACGGAGCCCTGGGACCCTACAACATCTACACATCATGGAGATGAAGAGGAACCAGCAAAGGAAATGGAGAAAGAGTGGACAGTCAAGTAGAATGAACTAGGAGAGTGGCATGACCTAGAAGCAAAAGTAGAAAATATTTTGAGGAGGAAGGAGCGATCAACTGTGTTGAAAGCTGCTGACAGGCAAGTAAAATGAGGAATGAGAATGGATTATTTGAGAACGGGAATATGGACAACTTTGGGAGACTGAGGATAGATCGTTGGAGACAGTGAACATATGGGACAGTTTGCTTTAAAGAGGAACAGAGAAATGTGTATCAGCTGACAAAGTAAAAAAAAAAAAGATAGTTGCCATCAAGTCGATTTCAACTCGAGGCGATCCTATATGTGTCAGAGTAGAACTCTGCTCCGTAGGGTTTTCAATGGCTGATTTTTCAGAAGTAGATTGCCAGGCCTTTCTTCAAGGTGCCTGAGTGAACTCAAACTTCCTTTTGGTTAGCAGCCAAGTGTGTTAGCTTTTTGCACTACCCAGGGACTCTAAGGGTCTTGTTTTACCTTTTTTTTTCTTCAAATGGGAGACATAACAGCAGGTTGGTATGTTGATGAGAACAATGTAAAATTGATGCAGAAGAGGGGGAAGAATTGCTGAGTAATGTCTTTCAGGAGGCAGAGGGCATACGTAGGGCCTAGTGCACAAGTAGAAGCGTTTACCTTAGGTAAACCAGCAACGAAAATCAAGGAATGAGAGGTGAGCGGTTTAATAGAAGACAGTACCATGAAAGAGTTGTTGGGTGCTGTCAAGTCGGCTCTGACTCCTGGCCACCCCATGTGACAGGGTAGAATTGCCCCATAGGGTTTTCTTGGCTGTAATCTTTCAGGAAGTAGGTTGCCAGGTCTTTCTCCCACAGAGCTGCTGGGTGGGTTTGAACTGCCAACCTTTTGGTTAGCAGCCAAGCACTACATTGCACCACAATGTTAAAGTCTGACGCCATGGGATTTTAAACTGAAGATCTGTAGGGAGGAAAGAGGAAGAATGATCTGAGAAGCAAAAAATTCACCTATGCCCAGTATGTAAAGGATGTTGGGAAGAAAACCGCCACCACCTGAAAAGACTATAGATGAAGAAGTGTTTTCAGAGGAGAGCCACGTTTCAATTAGAGCAGGAAGCTGAGAGGAAATACTCAAAAAAAAAAAAAAAAAGAAAAAGAGGTTGAGAATAGAAGAGGTTAACTGATGACTGACGGCAAGCATTTTGCTTCCATTTCCTTTCTTTCTTTGAAAGTTGGCAGGAAATATCCCATCCACTTCCCTCTTTTCTCTAATTGTTCCCAACAAGTATTTGTTGAGTTCATGAATTAATGAGTAAATCAGAATTTCACTTTACACATAAAGGAGAGCTGTGGAGTGGTGGAAGAGATGAATTACAAGTTATCTGAGGTATACTGCTTTTTGGGGTGACAAAGAGAATTCATTTTTCACAATTGTCCTTTCCTTTGTGACTTTAAAAAAATGCATTATAGCTGAATGTTGACTTCCTCTGTTAACACAAAACTCGTGCCTGTCGTTTTTTCTCTCATTCTTTTGTCTTTTTTTTTTTTTTTTCTTTAACAGGGAGAAAGTATCCTTCTAACTACTATTAAGAGATCTGAATGACATCCCTCCACAGACCAAACTGTCTCCCCAGTGGAGCCACTGAAACTTCTTTCTTGCAAGCGATATTCTTTTTGTCTTAGGCACCTACCTGTCAGAAACAGAAAAAAAGGAGGTTAATAGGTCTGGTGTGTTGGATGTTGAGTAAAACAATAGGAACCCCTGTATTTTCCCTCTTAGGTCTGTATGCTGAAGCCTAGTGTCTTTCTCTCTAATACTGTTTTATTTATAAGATTTAGTTTCATTTGGCTTTATACCTCTCACATGTTAAATTCTCTAAATAAAATTCCAAAATGTTAACTCCAAAAGAGAAAGACCATTAAAAGCCTGATGAACAATCTACTTTGCGTTTCATTGGTGTGCTGCTTCTGTGACAAGCAAATTGTTGGGAAGTTCAGGGCAGAGTGGGTTATTCCTAAGCCAGATTTTTTTTTTTTTTAATAATGATGTTACATGTTTAATAATGATAATAATGATGTTGCATGTTTAATAATGATAATAATGATGTTACCTGAGAAAGGAGGCAGCTTCCAAAAAAAAAAAAAAAGATTATGGATGAGAATTATTATATTTGTAAAAGACTTCTCTGGGCATTACTGGACTCAGTCAATGGAAATCTTGGAAACTCAAAGAGGATGAGACTAACCCTTGAACTTTCCTAATCTGCACAATTGATTTCAGAGTCTTTATCATGTCTATACCCTACCTTTGAAATCTCTCCCTCTTTTTGCTTTTCCTACAGATTCTCCTCCTTCCATTCCTTTTCTTTCGGTGGTGATCGTGGGGCCGGGGGGAGGGGGGGGGCGGGTAGGGGGTAGATATGTTTCCTAGTGGATGGACTTTGTAGATGGAGCTCTGGTGGCGCAGACGTTCAGTACTGGGTTGCTAACCGATGGGTCCTTGGCTCGAACCCACCAGCTGCTCTGCAGGAGAAAGATGTTGGCTTCTGTGAAGATTACAGCCTTGGAAACCCTATGGGGCATTTCTACTCTGTCATTATAGGGTTGCTATGAGTTGGCATACTCACTGGCAATGGGTTTGGTTTTTGGGTGGTTGGGCCTTATAGGAATCAAGTTTAGGATATGGGAGAGAAGAGAAAAACATATGGAACATTCAGGGGGAAAGAAAAGATAGAAAACTGCCCAGGAACCAGAGATTTTAATTGGCTTAAAAACCAAATTTTTTGAATCACTGGATTCAGGAGAAGAAATCATTTCAATGGGGATAAGACATATGTCCGTTTCTAAACCTCCACCCCCCATAAGATGTCACAGGAATAAAGAGGCACACCAGGGAGATCTGTGTAATCAACTTGATTTGACGACTACATTCCCAAGGTAACTTTTCACCTGCAAAGTCTTTGAGGTGTGTGCTGAAGTTGCTGGGGAAAACTCACCATCTGGTGTGACTCCTGTACATGGCATCTCTGAGGAGAACAAGTTGGACCAGGAATCACTTTTCAAGGAACTTCAGAGACCTGGCCTGAACTGTACTTACCTATCTACTTACAAGAAACCAAAGTGAAAGGATGAGCAGACAATTAACAGAAAAAAATGAGGGGACATCTGAATTATTTATACATGTGCAGCAATTACGTTATACCAGCTGCTGTTGAGTAAACTCTAACTCGTGGCAACCCCACGTGTATCGAGTAGAACTGTGCTCCACAGGGTTTTCAACGGCTGACCTTCTGGAAGTAGACGACCAGGCCTTTTTTCCAAGGTGCCTCTGAGTGGATTCCAACTTCCAATATTTTGGATAACACCCAAGCATGTTAACTGTTTGTACCACCTAGGGACTCCAAATTACGTCTTGTTGTTGTTAGGTACTGTCGAGTTGGTTCTTAGTCATATTGACCCTATGCACAACAGAACAAAACACTGCTCGGTCCTGCACCATCCTCAGAACTGTTGCTATGCTTGAGCCCATTATGGCAGCCACTGAGTCAGTCCATCTCATCGAGGGTCTTCTTCTTTTTTGCTGACCGTCTCCTTTACCAAGCATAATGTCCTTCTCCAGGGACTGGTCCTGATAACATGTCCAAGGTATGTAAGATGAAGTCTAGCCATCCTCACTTCCAAGGAGCAGTCTGGCTATATGTATATTAGATGAAAATAACTGGTAGTAATAATAACACTTGGCACTTACATAGTACTTTATATGTGCGAGGGATTATTTTAAACACTATATACATTAGCTCATTGAACCCTGAAAAAAAAAAAGGAAGAGGTAGGTACAATTATTATACCACTTTGTAGATAAGGAAACTGAGGCACAGAGAGGTTAAAACCCAGGAAACCTAATTGTTAAACAATAATATTTTCTCTCAAGCTAGTATCAATCACCATAAGAATGATGCGATAATATAGGTCAATTACAAAGATGTAGAAAATGAAATTAAGAATAACTGGCATTTATGAAAGGCAAGAGATATGTGAGGATATAAAAATGACTGGCTACCACTCTTGAATGTAAAGGCTGGTGGAAGAATAATTTTGGAGCCAACAGATTTTGATTCCAGTTGTCCCAGCTCCCTGGAAAAAGACAAATTCTGCTCACTTGTGTAATTTATAACTAAGGAACTAGAAGGATAAGGTCCCTTTTCTCAGCTTCCCATTGACAAAAATTTCCTTCCAAACATGTTTCATCTTCTTAACAGCTTTATACAAGTTTCCTGATTAAATATCTTATTCTTATCTCATAAACAATCCCATCTTTCTTATTTTTCCTTACAATTCAATCTTTTTACAGCTAAACCAAGACGTCAGTGGTTCAAACCCTCCAGTCTCCCCACGGGACAAAGATGTGACAGTCTGCTTCCGTAAAGATTACAGCCTTGGAAACCTTATGGGGCAGTTCTATCCTGTCCTCTAGGGTTCCTATGAGTCAGAATCGCCATGGAGTTGACGGTTTCTGTTACTTCATTCCATACATGGGTGATGGCTCCTTCTCAGTTTTGACCTTTCAGTGGAATTCCCAGTATCATTTCCTGTCTGAGTTCTCTACACCACATGCTCTCATATATGAATCCAGCTCATTGTACTACCTCCTATCTCTACATTTTTTGTTAATGATGTCACAGAGCACTCAGGAGAAACACCCAGAGTTTCTCAAAAGGTTTTTTTCTCTTTTTATGATGGATCCCCCAGCTCGACAACATTTTTTTTTTTTTTTCTCATAACATTCTGCAGAGGTCATCTTGTCCCCACATAGGAATACCATCTCAACACTGTTTATTCCCAGATCTGTGTCTCCAGCCCACATGTTTTCCAGGACTTTTCTATCTCCTCACAAGACATGTCTATTTGGATGTCTCATGGCAGCTCAGATTCACCCTGTGCAAAACTGAGTTCATCATCTTCCATTCTTTCCTGACTTCCCCCAACTAAGTGGCTTCTGCTATTCTCCTCCCAATCTCTGGAGATGGCACCACTGTCTACCAAGTTGTCCAAGTTCGAAACCTAGAGTTGTTCTTGACTGACACCTCTGCCTTAACTACCAAAGCCAGTCATTTTCAGCTCCTGTCCATGCCACCTCCTTAACGTTCTGTTCATCCCCACTACCACTATCTTAAATCATTTCTCTCTCCTCGTTCCTGAAATAGCCTCTGATCTACTGCTAAACTTGCCGTTTCTATGCTGCATAAGAATTCTTTCTTAAACTGCCTCTGAACCTTCACCAGCTCTCCAATGTCCTCAGCATATAGCCCATACAAAACCACAAGTAAATACCATCAATATATGTCACAATGCTAACAACAACTACTCTTTATTCAGTAGTTACTATACGGCAGGGCCTTTACATGTTTATTCCACTTAATCTACTCAGTAGTGTTATGAACTATTATTATTATTACTGTCATTTGTAGAAAAAGGATAGCAACAACTACAACAATAATGATGGCTAACACAAAGAGCTTAGCACATCCCAGGTGCTTTCTAAACTCTATTTTAATTCACTTAATCCTCCTAACAACCCTATGAAATACAAATTATTATTACCTCCATTTTGCAGATGAAGAAACACAGGTGCTGAGTCATTTGCCCTAGGTGGCACAACAGTAAGTGACAGTGGGGTTCAGGCCAGGTCTGAATCTAAAGCTCTTACTCTCACGTGCCAGAATCTCTGCATGTTCTAGTCCCGCTGTACGGACTCTGCCCAAGCTAATTCTTGTTGTCGTTAGCTGCCCTCCAATCAATTCAGGCTCATGGCAGCCCTCTTGGGTGGCGCAAATGGTTAGGCGTCAACTACTAGCCAAAAGGTTGGTAGATTCAATCCACCCAGAGGCGCCTCGAAAGACAGGCCTGGTGGTTTGTTTCCGAAAGGTCACAGCCTTGAAAACCCTATGGAGCAGTTTTACTCCGCACACGTGGGGTCACCAGGAGGCTGATTCTACATGCGCAGACTTCAGTTTAGAAAAATCTTCCTTGATTCTCGCCCCCAAACAATGTGTGCTTGTCTCTGGTCTTTGTTATTGTGTGATCACAAGATCTCATACAGACTGCTGACCTGTCTGTCTCCCTGTTCAATTCTAGATGTTCACGTCATCTCTTTGGACTTGCCAGGTCTCACTTGTCAACAGAAAATGTATCCATATTTCTCTTTCATAGATTCAAATAGCAGTAATGTCCTTAAAGCTTTTCCACAAAATGAATTATAGTAAAACAAACAAAAAAACCCAGTTTTGCTCACTGTGTATGAGAATCTTGTAAGGCTTACCTGATGGGTAGATAAATATACCAAATGCATAAGGCATGTGTCATGGATTGAACTATGTCCCCCCAAAATACGTCAACTCGGTTAGGCCATGATTCCCGGTATTGTGTGGTTGTCTTCCATTTTGTGATTGTAATTTTACGCTAAAGAGGATTAGGGTGGGATTTTAACACCCTTACTAGGTCACATCCCTGATCCAATGTAAAGGGAATTTCCCTGGGGTATGGCCTGCACCACCTTTTATCTCTCACGAGATAAAAAGGAAAGGGAAGCAAGCAGAGTGTTGGGGACTTCACACCACCAAGAAAGATGCACCCGGTGCAGAGCATGTCCTTAGGACCCAGGGTTCCTGCGCAGAGAAGCTCCTAGTCCAGGGGAAGATTGACGAGAAGGACCTTCCTCCAGAGCTGACACAGAGAGAAAGCCTTCCTCTGGAGCTGACGCCCTGAATTTGAACTTCTAGCCTACTAGACTATGAGAGAATAAATTTCTCTTTGTTAAAGCCATCCACTTGTGGTATTTCTGTTACAGCAACACTAGATGATGAAGACAGCATGTAATGCCAGGTTGTTAAAAAGATACCAAAGGAGTTTTTGAGAATGATCGGGCACACATGAAGGACGCTTTAAGGACCTCAAGATATACCTTCCTCACCCATCAACCCTCTGCCATGCCCTATCACTTCTTTGTTCTCGTCTACTACTGTTTCCTTTTTTCACTTCAGTCCAGCCATACTGATGCTACTGCACTGGCTTTCTCTTGTCTAGAATGTTCTACTTCAGATATCACATCTAATCCCCTTACCTTCTTCAAGCCTTTGCTCAAATGTCTCTTTCTCAGTGAAGTCTAACTTGACCATTCTATTGAAAACTGCAAACTGAGATACCCCCTTTGCCCCACACTCTCCCAATTCCCCTTACCTTGCTAGACATAGTGCGTATCACCTTCTGTTGTTGTTGTGAGGTGCCGTTGAGTCAGTTTCGACTCATAGCGATCCTATGTACCACAGAACGAAACACTGCCCGGTCCTGTGCCACGCTCACAATCGTTATGCTTGAGCCCATTGATGCAGCTACTGTGTCAATCTATCTCGTTCAGGGTCTTCCTCCTTTCCACTGTCCCTGTACTTTATCAAGCATGATGTCCTTCTCCAGGGCCTGATCCCTCCTGACATGTCCAAGGTATGTAATATGCAGTCTCGCCATCCTTGCTTCTAAGCAGCATTCTGGTTGTACTTCTTCCAAGACAGATTACTTCTTTGGTCTTCCTTATTCATTGTCCAGCTTTCGCATGCATATGAGGTGACTGAAAATATGACGGCTTTGGTCAGGCACATCTTAGTCTTCAAGGTGACATCTTTGCTCTTCAACACTTTAAAGAAGTTCTTTGCAGTGGATTTGCCCAGTGCAATGCGTCTTTTGATTTCTTGACTGCTGCTTCCATGGGTGTTGACTGTGGATCCAAGTAAAACAAAATCCTTGACAACTTTAATCTTTTCTCCATTTATCATGATGTTGTGCTTATTGGTCCAGTTGTAAGGATTTTTGTTTTATTTTGAAGTGTAATCCATACTGAAGGCTGTGGTCTTTGATCTTCATCAGTAAGGGCTTAGTCCTCTTCACTTTCAGCAAGCAAGGTCATGTCATCTGCATAATGCAGGTTGTTAATGAGTCTTCCTCCAATCCTGATGCCCCATTCTTCCTATAGTCCACCTTCTCAGATTATTTGCTCAGCGTACAGACTGAATAGGTACGGTGAAAGGATACAACCCTGACACACACCCTTCCTGACTTTAAGCCACGCAGTAACCCCTTGTTCTGTTTGAACAACTGCCTCTTGATCTATGTACAAGTTCCTCATGGGCACAATTAAGTGTTCCGGAATTCCCATTCTTCACAGTGTTATACATAATTTGTTATGATCCACACAGTCGAATGCCTTTGCATAGTTAATAATACACAGGTAAACATCCTTCTGGTATTCTCTGCTTTCAGCCAGGATCCATCTGACATCAGCAATGATATCCCTGGTTCCACATCCTCTTCTGAATCTGGCCTGAATTTCTGGCAGTTCCCTGTCGATATACTGCTGCAGCCTTTTTTGAATGATCTTCAGCAAAATTTTGCTTGTGTGTGATATTAATGATACTGTTCTATAATTTCTGCATTCAGTTGGATCACCTTTCTTTGGAAGAGGCATAAATACGGATCTCTTCCAGTCATTTGGCCAGGTAGCAGTCTTCCAAATTTCTTGGCATAGATGAGTGAGCACTTCCAGTGCTACATCTGTTTGTTGAAACATTTCAACTGGGTACTCCGTCAATTCCTGGAGGCTTGTTTTTCACCAATGCCTTCAGAGCAGCTTGGACTTCTTCCTTCAGCACCATCGGTTCCTGATCATATGCTACATCTTGAACGTCAACCAATTCTTTTTGGTATAATGACCCTGTGTATTTCTTCCATCTTCTTTTGATGCTTCCTGCATCGTTTAATATTTTCCGCATAGAATCCTTCACTATTTCTACTTGAGGCTTGATTTTTTTCTTCAGTTCTTTCAGCTTGAGAAATGCCAACTGTGTTCTTCCCTTTTGATTTTCTATCTCAAGCTCTTTGCACATGTCATTATAATACTTTACTTTGTCTTCTCAAGCTGCCCTTTGAAATCTTCTGTTCAGTTCTTTTACTCCATCACTTCTTCCTTTTGCTTTAGCTGCTTGATGTTCAAGAGTAAGTTTCAGAGTTTCTTCTGATATCCATTTTGGTCTTTTCTTTCTCCCCAGTCTTTTTAATGACCTCTTGCTTTCTTCACATATGATGTCCTTGATGTCATTCCACAACTTGTCTGGTATTCAGTCTTTAAGTGTTCAATGCCTCAAATCTATTCTTGAGATGTTCTCTAAATTCAGGTGGGCTATACTAAAGGTCATACTTGGGCTCTCATCGACTTGTTCTAATTTTCTTCAGTTTCAACTTGAACTTGCATATGAGCAATTGATGGTCTGTTCCACAGTCAGCCCCTGGTCTTGTTCTGACTGATGATATTGAGCTTTTCCATTGACTCTTTCCACAGATGTAGTCGATTTGATTCCTGTGTATTCCGTCTGGGGAGGTCCATGTGTATAGTCGCCATTTATGTTGGTGAAAAAAGGTATTTCTAATGAAGAAGTCGCTGGTCTTGCAAAATTCTATCATGCAATCTCTGGCATCGTTTCTATCACCGAGACCATATTTTCCAACTACCAATTCTTCTTTGTTTCCAACTTTCACATTCCAATCACTAGTAATTATCAATTCATCCTAATTGCATGTTTAATCAATTTCAGATTGCAGAAGCTGGTAAAAATCTTCACTTTCTTCATCTTTGGCCTTACTGGTTGGTGCATACATTTGAATAATAGTGGTATTAACTGGTCTTCCTTGTAGGTGTATGGATATTATCCTGACAGTGTTGCACTTCAGGTTAGCTCTTGAAATGTTCTTTCTGACAATGAATGCAACGCCATTCCTCTTCAAGTTGCCATTCCTGGCATAGTAGACCATGATTGTCCGATTCAAAATGACCAACACCAGTCCATTTCAGCTCACTAATGCCTAAGATATTGATGTTTCTGCATTCCATTTCCTTTTTGAAAATTCCCAATTTTCCTAGATTCACATTTGGTACATTCCAGGTTCTGATTATTAATGGATGTTTGCAGCTGTTTCTTCTCATTTTGAGTCATGCCACGTCAGCAAATGAAGTCTCAAAAACTTGACTCCATCCATGTCGTTAAGGTCGACTCTACTTTGAGGAAGCAGATCTTCTCCAGCTGTCTTTTGAGTGCCTTCCAAACAGGGGGGCTCATCTTCTGGTACTATATCAATGTTCTGCTACTCATGAGATTTTCACTGCCTAAACCTAATTCTTTTCAGAAGTAGACTGCCAGGTCCTTCTTCCCAGTCTGTCTTAGTCTGGAAGCTCAGCTGCAACCTGTCCTCCATGGCTGACCCTGCTGGTATCTGAATACTGGTGGCATAGGTTCCAGCACCACAGCAACACGCAAGCCCCCACGATACGACAAGCTGACAGATAGGTGGGGGTATCACCTTCTAACATACCATAAATCTTACTTATCATGTCTATTGTTCATTGTATATTTCTCTCATCTAGAAGTAAACTCAATGAGGCAGAGACAATTACCTCCTTTGTTCAGTGTTGAGTCCAGTGGTCTAGAACAAGGCCTGGAACACAGTAAACCAAAAACCAAAACAAAAAACCGTAGCCACCCAGTTGATTATGACTCATAGAAACCCTATAGGACAGAGTAGAATTGCCACAGCAGACACACAAAAACTATTTGCTGAGTGAACATAAATGGCACTGATTTGTTTCCACATTTCCCTCACGATGCAACTGGAAATAACCCTTAACTGATAATGGAATTGAATGGATTAGGATCCATAGTTGTGGTCCAGTTTGTATCCCTTTCTATATTGTTCTTATGCCAATTGGAATACTCTGTTCTGGAATATTCCTCCTATTATAATCTTATATTTAGCTTATACACTCGATAACTGTCAATGACTACACCATGCCATGCTCTGTCCTCATTGTTCAGTGGACATTTTCTGAATTATTTTTGAGGGCCTCAGAGTTCTGCCCTGGTTGTTTTCTGTCTTTCTGCTTTGACAATGGGTACACATTACCTTTTCAATAAAAAATACATTTTAAATAGTTAGAAAAATTAATTCCTGTTGGCAGGACAACCTTCCCATTCAGGTAGCAGCATCATTAAACAGACTCCAGCAGCAGTAGCTCAGAGTTTACTCTCTTCATGCCCCACATCCATACTAGATCTACTCCAGGGCTCCAAGGATATCTGCTTAGAACTACCTACTCATTCATATTCATTTTTTCTTCCTCCCTCCTTCACTTTATTTCAGAAATAGTTCAAGAGGGTTGATGGGAACTTGACACAGATGCTCTAAAACTAAAGCTAATCTAAACGATTTATACTAATTTTCAGAATTCATAAAATTTTTATTATAGGAAACTTACCTTCTGAATTATGCTCTATTCGGACTGTTTTAATTAATCTTTGCTCCCTGAACACACACTGTAATAACAAGAAGTGTATTCCCAGAGCATGGTGGAAGGTTGGAAGAAGCCAGCCAGTATTTAAAATTAGGTGTGGACAAGGTATACTTCAAACTGGGTCTCGAAATTCCTTTCTGGGAACAAAAATGTGAAGAATCAAACTGTGATAGATAAGAACAGTAATCTGTAACAATAACAGAATAAAAAAAAATGCCTTTTGACATTTGATTAGCATTTGGATAACACCCTACTCCAATTAAGGTAACCTGGCTCTAATCTTAAAAGAAGCAAGATTTCCACACAGATGACTGAAATTAAGATAGCTTAAACCTTATCCACTGTAATGTGCTCTTTTGGAAGATAGATTAGGGGCAGGGAGTACATGGTACCTATAAAAATGGACAGTTGAAAAGCAAGCATTGGTCCTATGTTTCCAAGATGGAGTAGAACTGAGAATCTTGACCAGTCAACATTCATCCCACCTGTTTATCCCAGGGGGGTATGTGTATATCCAGTAAAAAGCCATTAAGGTTACCCAACCCATCCCTGGCAATGATCCACGATTTGGGGGCCACCTTCTCAGGTTTACTTGCCTTCTCACCCAGGTTTACCAGCAGCCAGCATTGCTGGGTGCAATTCCAGTCTCATAAGGCTCATGGGGGTTTCGGAGTCATTTAATCTTATCCATGGCTTTTTATCACCTCGTACCCCAAATCTACCATCCATGACCCTTTAAAAAAAATTATTCTACCAGTAAAATTTCCTTCCAGCTACAGTCCCAAGATTTTTTTTCCCTAAGTAAAATTTCCCTTCCTGCTACAGTCCCAAGATTTTTTTGGAAATTCTTCAGGACCCCCTTGAGAAAAACAAAATCAACTGCTGTCCAGTTGATGCTGACTCATGGAGACTCCGTGTGTTTCAGAGTAGAACTGGGCTCCACACAGTATTCAATGGCTGTCACCTTTTGGACAGATGGCCAGGCCTTTCTTCCAAGATGCCTCTGGGTGGACTTGAATCACAAACCTTTCAGTTAGTAGTCTGGTGCTTAATTGTTTGTGCTACCCAGGCAGTCTCAAGCCCCTTTTAAGGTTCTTGAAACCCAAATCCACTCTTATGCGTAAAGGGTTAATGCTTTCATAACACAACTTTATTTGGCCTTAATGGGGGGAAGGAAAACAATAAAACTATTGTTTTAATTTCTTTATTTATCAATAGTATCCAAAAAAAAATTGGGAATTATAAAAACAAGTTAAATGCAATATAGAAGCCTACTAAATACATTTTACAAACACACAGGCAACAGAAACCTGTTCAAATTCTTTCTTGATGTTTGACTATTTTAAAAGTAGGTGGAAAGGAAAGATGTTCGGAGCTTGGTCCACATGGCTTTATTAGCAGGTGGAAGAGCCCTGCTTTCCAAAACCAGTGATGGAGTCCAGAGTCATGGTATGTAGGAAGGTTTCCATGGACGCTGGTCTCAACAGATATGTTTATAAAACCACATGCGCACACAGAGAAAGCCCAAGGAAGCTTGCAGTCTAAGCCCTGTGCTTTTTAGAAGGCTGGAGGAACTGAGCCCAGTTTGATCCAGTTTGTTTGCTCCATGCAAAGCTCTATGCAGGACTCTCCAAACTAGGCTATTCAGCAGCTTTCCATGAATGGCCCTAAGATTATGTGATTCTCCGGCACAGACAACAGCTGCCCTGTCTACACAGAAATAGCAGAACTCAGGAGGAATGTAGATTTGCTCGTGAGAACTCAGTGTTGCTGGGTGGGATAGTCTTGGATGGCAACCACAGTCCTAAATGTGATCGGTGAAGACACAGCCAGACTTCTGCTTTAAACAAACCCGTTTCCCAACTCTCTCCCTGACAGTGTCCAAGGACTTGTAAACCTTTTGATTAATGTGTGCTGTTGTGAGCTCTCCAAGATGCTTGGACAGGAAGGTACATTTCTGATTGTACAAGCAGGGTTTGAAGTGAGCTTTTAAATGGGATGACACATAAAAGCTCAGGATTCTAGAGAAAGTGGAATGTTGTCCTTTCGAAGGAGAACAAGAAAGAATTCCAATTTAGGCACGACAGTTTCTCACCGTTGTCTGTGCGTTACAGCCTACATAAATTTCCTCTGATGGTTTGTAATCTGCTTTCTGTACTGAGTTTTCAGTCCTTGTTATTCCAAATGCATCTTACATATAGTATTGGAGTTGGATTAACCATCACAGAAGCCAGGAGACACAGAGTTCATTGACTTCTTGTCACATTAGTTTTAAGATTTAATTTCCTTTTTTTCCCTCTTGAAATTGGAAACCACTTTTTGTCCTCATCTCTAAAGGGAAAACTATTGCTGTTTACAAGATGAGGTTAAACAGGAAATGAAAACGCGAAGACAAAATGGAGGTTGCTCTCCTTCCCAAGCTCCTCCCAGCCAGGCCTTATGCATGAGGCCTCTACATCACAGTACAACCTGCGGATCTTCCAGACCCAGGTAATATTCGGTCATCTTGTTTTTGGTTGTCATATAAAAAAGGTTTCATTTGTCTCAAGGAGGAGGAGGAAAATCACAGGAACCTGTCTCCCTCTGGACCAGTGACCAGAACCAGAGAATTTATTCATTTATCAAATCTAAAGGTTTATCAAATCCATTTCTACCTGCTCACTGAGGAAACTGAGGCCCAAAGAAGAGTCAGGGAAGAGACAGGGCTGAAGTCACTCTCCTAGTTAGTGGTGGTGGGTCAATTAGCGTATTAGTAGGCTGGGGTATCCTAAGCCCTGCTTAGCTGCATGTATTTCTCATCTCCACCCTTGGGAATACTGATTTGCACTGAACTTCTCAGAATAAACAAAAACAAATTAGCTTTTTGGACCTTGAAAGCTTAGTATGAAGATGTTGCTTCTTCCCCTGGCATCTCTCCGAGGCATCCCCTGATCCTCGGACAGACCGCTGACCCACTGGAAGCCAGTGGAGCAAACTCTGGGCTGCAGCTTGTCTGTGACAAGGTGGGGAGTCTGGGTGATAGGGACCCCTGCCCAAGGAGCACAACACACGAAGGACCCCCAGAGTCTCCCACCTCTGACATGGTAGGACTACTGACAGAAAGTTATAAAAGCTTAATTTCTAGTCAAGAAAATATTAACACAACAACAATAATATAATGATAATAACTGAAAAATGAAGTCAACTTGCAAAAAAAAAAGAGTGTTTGACAGAAAAATAGCACCTTTGGTAAAATGTGTTTTTGGAAATTTGGTTAGCTCTCTAAGGGGCTCAAAGTAGGCAAGTATCTGCATCATTTGGGCGTGCCTTCTCAGAAGCTCCATCCAGATCTGAGGGATGCTGGGAAACCAGCCAGATGGGTGCGGAGCTAGAGGCAGAGGTTGGCGTTCTGTCATGCTGACGGCAGTGGGGAGTAGCTGGACGCAGAATGTGTTCCTCTGCATTGAGCTTCTCAAACCTGTCTCCTAGGGACAGCCTGAGAAGATCTCTTGGGCACTGCCTGCCCTCCCTGCAGCATGTTTGGAGCTGCAGAGGACCAGAAGGGGTTCCGACCTGGGTCTGCTCCTCTCCCAACCACGAGGCAGTTTCCTTACCACCTCCAGCCCCCGAGCACCATTTACAGTTTCTCTCAAAGCACTCTGAGAGATGAGTCTATGGCCCTTCCCCTCTTGGCCAGACACCCCCGTTTCCTTTATTGCAAAACAAATAAACAAAATAAAACTCATTGCTATACAAGCAAACACTGGTGATTTGGCGATTGTAGCAGACACTTGCGTATACTGGACTCAGCGCTGAAGTAGAAGGGAAGGTGCCGGCTCCAGACACCATTCCCAGATTCCCCCCTCATTAGATCTCTTTGGTGCTCACTCTCTTGGTCTTTTCAGCTGTTTCCTATAAGAAGTAATAGAAAATAATCATTATGAAAATAAAAAAAACATCTTTTGCACGTATCTAGTCGTTGACAGGTATTTGCTTATCATGCTGGATTTTACTGCTGTCTCTCCACGGACAATGAGCAACTTGAGGGCAAAGACTATGCCTTATCCATGACTCTTCTGTACCCAGCACAGTGCCTGGAATACAAGAGCTGCTTTCTCAATTAAGACCTGACTCCATTTGAACTTGTATAAAACTAGTAGATGAAACATTTTAATCCCCATTTTAAGGATGAAGAAAAAGATACTAAGTGGAAGGGCTATGAGATGCTCTGAATCCAAGTCTAGAGAAGTTTTAACAGCAATGAACTCTGGGGGCAGGCTGTCTGAACTTGAGTCATGACCTTGGGCATATTACGAAGATTTTCTGTGCCTCGGTGTCTTCAACTATAAAATGATAGTAATAATAGCACCACTTCTTATAATAGTGTTAGACATATTTCTCCAAAGAAGATACATAAATGGCCAATAAGCACATGAAAGGTTGCTCAACATCATAAGTCGCTACCCATATCCATTGCCGTCAAGTCGATTCCAACTCATAGCAACCCTACAGGACAGAATAGAGCTGCCCCATAAAGTTTCCAAGGAGCGCCTGGTGGATTCGAACTGCCGACCTTTTGGTTAGCAGCTATAGCACTTAACCACTATACCACCAGAGTTTCCAAATCACTAGGGAAGTGGAAATCAAAACCACAATGAAACCACAATGAAATACCACTTTGCATCCACCAGGATGGCTAAAATAAAAAAGATGAATAACAAGTGTTGGCAAGGATGTGGAAAAGTTAAAATCCTAATACACTGCTGGTGGAATGCAAAACAGTGCAGCTACTTTGGGAAATAGTCTGGCAGTTCCTCAAAACACAAAATACGCAGGTACCATATGACCCAGAAATTCCATTCCTAGGTATATATGCCCAAGAGAATTGAAAATATATGCCTCTACGAAAACTTGTATAGGAAATGTTCATAGCAACACCGTTCATAATTGCTAATCCAAACATCTACCAAATAGTGAATGGATAAATAGAATGTGGTATATCCGTACAATGGAATATTATTCAGCCATAAAAAGGAACGCAGTGCCAACTAATGCTACAAAATGGATGAATTTTGGAAACATGTTAAGGGAAAGAAGCTAGACAAAAGGCCACATATCACATGGTTCCATTTCTATGAAACGTCCAGAATAGACAAATCTATAGAGTCGGAAAATAGATTAGTGTTTGCCCAGGGCTGGGGAAGGACAGAATAGGGAGTGACTGCTAATGGATATCGGGTTTCCTTTTGGGGTAATAAAAATGTTTTGGAATTAGATTGTGGTATTGGGTGCATAACTGGGTGAATATACTAAAAGCCACCGAATTGACTGTTCAGATGGGTGAATTTTATGGTATGTGAATTACACACCAATTAAAAAAAATTCAAGAGAAAAAAGAAAAAAAAAAAAAAAACCCCAACAGTGCCTGGATCTAGCAGGCACTGCTGGGGCCCCACCCATGACCTCCTTGCCCTTAACATTTCCATGTGCACTGGCATGGCTTCTTACTGCCAGTGCCTGCACCTCTTTGCCTGAGGGCTTTCTCTGGCTGCCAGCGCTGCTCTGCCCACACATCCTAGCAGGCCAGGAATGCCAGGGAAGTAAGGTTTCCCGGTAGCAACCCTCACGGCTGACGCAAGTTGTTGTTTAAATACCCTGGGTCCTTTCCTCCTCAGGCAGTCAGTCACTCTGTTCCCAGAGCTCCCCAAGGGGGTCAATTTCCACTGCCCCACAGTGGTAACCTGCTGGAGTCCACCCTCTTTATTGCTTTCTTCCCTTCCTGGGCTCATTCCTCAGTTCCCCTTCGAGTGTTTCCTGGGATTGCTTCCCAAATAAACTATTTGTACTTGAATGGACTGACACAGTGGCTACAACAATTGGCTCAAGCATAGCAACGACTGCAAGGTTGGCACAGGGCTGGCCAGTGTTTCGTTCTGCTGTACGTAGGGTCGCTATGAGTCGGAACCAACTCGATGGCACCTAACAACAGGGCCTGAATCCTAATGTCAGGGTCCTCTTCTGAAGGAACTCACATAAAACAGAGGCACTTAACGGTGTTAACTATTACAACTCAGTCTCCACTGTGTACTCTCACACATTCTCCACCCTAAATGAAAGAAACACCTAATAAGCTTTTTTATTCTTTTATAGGGCTGTATGCATCAGGAGACTCAAGACTGTTGAAATATGAGAAAACAAAAGATTACATTTCCTCTTCTGCTTAAAAAACTGACATACAGTGTCTACAGTATCGGTGACAATAGTGACAAAATGTATATGAAGAATAATCAATAAATATGAGAAACTGTTATTAACAGTTCTTTATATTCATGCCAAATATTTTATCTCAACAGTTCAGCAGTTCTTGTGACCATTATATTCCTTACACACTTATGTGTCAGAGGGAAGGCTTGTATTTCTAGACCTAGTCTACAGACAGGCCATCTAAAGGATAATATCCATTCTTAAAACTACACGGTAAGTCTGGGAAAATGGATCCAGGAACCCAGCATGTCCATGTGTTCTCTAGGTGCTTAGCATAGTATCTCAGTGGATCACTAAGGACCTTGCCCCCAAAGAGGCCTCTCAACTGAACGACATAGAACTGAACAGAATTCTTAATTATTCTCTCAAAAATCTCTAGGAAGGAGAACTTCTAAGTTCCCTGTGCTTATCATTCCCAGGCTGTTTTCTAGCCAGCATGACCGTTAACTTCAATCCTTTCTGCTGCAGTCCAAATCCACTAATTCCAGGCTCACTGAGTGCTGGCTATGTCCCAGGCCCTGTGCCAGATGCAGGGCACACTGGTGACCAAGTCACAGGGCCTGCCCTCAAGGAGCTCTTAGTTTTCAGGCCTGGGCACTGGTCAGGACAGGGAATAGTAACACTCCTTTGCACCAGGCTCATGTGCAAACCACTTCCACAGCATTTACAAACCACGCGGTTGATTCTTACTTAAGCAGCAACTCACAAAGTTGTAACCTACAACTGCTGGTCTGTGCGCCCTTCGAGGACTCCATCACGGAACTATCTGTATCATGGTTTGATACAGATAATGGGATAGTATCATTTAAGACCTACTGTGTTGGGCAAAGCGTGTCTTCTTGGTATCCCTGGGCACCAGGCGGCTACTGAGTGGTGCGAGACCAGCACGGAGGCTGCCACTCACCTGGTGCTTTTGGAGCTCCTGGACGTATCTGGTCATCCCCTCCTCTGTGTGGGTCTGGGACCCCTTCTGATTCTTTCCTGTAAAAAAAAAAGCAGGGCTCAGAGCAGTAGTGACTGTGGGAATCCAGTTAGCAATCCCACCAAGACCTGTCTTCTAAATTCTCAATTAGATTGCCCAGTTAAGCTATAGGAGAGGTGGAGTACCCTCATTTCTCTGCATATGAAGACCTGAAGTGTCCAGTGCTGCTGATACTTCCAAGGCAACGCACTGTAAACGAAACAATCTTGCTCCCTCCCACCACCACCACCCTACTCTTCTCTGGCCTCTGTCCTGAGTGCCTCCTTTAAGTGCTCCCAGCACACCCACGCCAGGGATTGGTCATGCAGAAAAAGCTATGGGAAAACCTGGATCCTGATTCAGGAGAGTCCTCTGAGACATTGATACTCAACCGTTCACAGGGCCTCCTAACTTCCTGGAGAACGTTTACAGGTACAATTGCCTAGGTTTAGGCCACAGAGACTCTGATTTCACTGATGTGAGGCAGGGTCTGGGCACCAGGATTTTTTAAAGGCTCTCTAGGTGATGCTAACATGCAATCAGGGTTGACAACCACTGCATTGCCCAAATGTAGACAGTGATTTAAAAAAACAAAAACACCACATAGTAGACATCTTAAAAATACAGGTTCCCAAGCTGCTTTTTGCAAATCCTGATTCAGCAGGTTTGGGATGGAGCTCAGGAACCTGTATGTTGATCAAGCATAATGGCTATTGTTAGCAAACTCTGATAGGACATGTCTTCCTGACATCGACGTCAATCTGCTCCTCACAAGCAGTTTCCAGTGGCTCTGGCACCATTGGGCTTCTCATCCTGATACCCTTTCCTGTTTGCTTCATTTGAGTTTGTGATTTAAGACCAGACTGCTCACTTTCCAGTACTGACCTGAAAATCCCTTGAAATAACGCAGAAAACATTCTTGTCAAGTCAATTCTGACTCATAGCGATCCTATAGGACAGAGGCACCACAGAGTTTTCATGGAACAGCTGGTGGATTCGAACTGCCAACCCTTCGGTAACCAACCAAGCTTTTAACCACTTCACCACCAGGGCTCCTGGAATAGCACCTCTTAATTTCCTTTTAGATCCATGGCCTGTACACCAAGACCTGCTCAGGTCCCTGAAGCACCACCATCTGGATTGTTCTTTATACCCATGTGTAACTTTGAACCTGGGCCATCTAGATGGGTAGTCCAGGCCTGTGTGACTGTGGAAAAGGTCACTGGCCCATGGAGGTGATTATTTGGTTTTTGTCTGAAGCATGTGGTAGGGCTTATTATCCACATGACCATGATTAGGGCTCTGTAAACCCGCTATATACCAACTACCTGTGTCTTGGAAATGAAAGAGTACTTTTACAAAGTCAGAAAAGGAGCAGTTAGGTGTGGTGAGCCACGCCCTCCAGTCTGTCTTGTGAAGTCAGGCACCAGGAACACAACAGGAAGAACACAGGATGCTTCCTGGTAAGGCAGGCTGGGCCACTGTTTTGAGATGTTCTCTGATAGCTTCAGTAGCTGCTGTGTGCTTGGTCTGAGTACTGTGGTTTGGTCTTGACTCCCAGCAACTTCTAGGAATTTCTAGAATCTAAACAGCTTTTCTGCTCCTTCACTTGTCCCTGAAGATAGGTTGGCCTCCTTTCTCCCCACACTGAGAACAGTTATGGTCCTAGGCAGTGGGGCACTGGCAAGCCCCTGGTTAGTACTGGATTCCATTTACACAGCTGGTGTTTCCTGGCTCCTTGCCTAGAAGAACTTTTCCTGGGCTCTGGACCGCTGTCTTCCGGTTATCATCTTACCTGACTTTCTTAGATATAATCTTAGGTACTAGTCTTCTCTTTCTTGCCTCAGTTGACTTCTTAAGATGTAACTTTACATTCACCCCACTGGTGTAAACTTTGGGCCTGGTTCCTTCTAACTGACCCATCTTCCAAAACCCAATGTGACCCTCCATTCTGGGCTTGACTTTAACACCTTTCTCTTTCTTGCTTCCAATCTGAAAAGTCCCTGGTTCTTTGATGAGACTTGGCTTTGGTTCAGTAGTCCCTCATCATAGCCCCAAGAGCTTGATGGAAGCCCAGAGGCTTCAACATACCCTTCAGCTCTGCATTGGCCCCAATTTCCCTCTGACACCTCTATCTTCCCATTCCACCACTGCCCATGTCTTGACTTTCCCTATGTTTAGAATTATCCAATTCTGTTACTTCAAAGAGCACTTAAGAACATTTTTCCTTTTTCCACTCGGCATGGCAAAGGGTTGTCATTTTGTCTTCCAACCACCTAAGTCTTCTACATAAAGTGTTTCCTCAGGTGTCATAAGGATTATGTGGGTTACTACGGAAAGTGCTTAGAAGAGTCACTGCCATAGTTAACACTAAATAATTGTTCGTTTTCATCATCATCATCATCATTCCAATCTCTTATCAATATTTACTCTTGCCCTGGAACTATGTCTTCTTTCATGCCAAGCCTCTGGAATAATTTTTTAACTTAAGGCATCCAGGGTAAGTGCTTCGCCCTTAGGGCTGCCCACTGGGATCTTCAAAATTACAAGTCTGAGTCTGTCATTTCTCTCGTGTTCTTTGCTCCCAAACACTGCAGTTTTCTGTATCACCCCCACACTGACTTCTCTAATGGTGATTTCATGAAGGGCGCTCTCTCCCTGCTATTCCTTCTTTCTGCTCAAGGCACAGCTCACCGTCACAGGTCATGGCCGTGCAGACCCAGTTTCCACAGGCACAGACACAGCGGTTACAGTCCACCTCGGTCTCAGCTCCATCTGCATAGGTCTCATCCTCCAGGGCACACTCTGGTGCATCAGAAAAAAGGGGCAACAGTTTTAATTGTGAAGGTGGGACACCTTACCCTTTTCCCAGACAAGACCCGCTTATCCCTCAGAGGTGCTATATCTGAGCAAACATCATCATCAACCCAACGATTATGGACCCTAACTTCACTGTGGAGATAAGGGGCTGGGGTACAGTTTAGAACTGTGCGAAGGGGATTGACCCAGGAAGTTCTGGAAAACTCTATCAATCCTCTCTATTGTGGCCCCAAAATGCCCCCACCCCTTATAATTCCCTATATTTCTTAGGTTAAGGTGAGGGAAGCATACTCTTCTCTGGAGGGTTGAAAGACGGGTTGAGGCACTTAAGGAACTCTTGGAAGCTGAGTTTCCAGTCAGCATTTTCATCAGACAGTTCGATGAGAGCATCAACACAGAGTCCTCTGAAATAAAATAGGAAAAAAGTGTCAGTAAGACCTCGGCTCCACTCATGAGGCAAAGGAATTAAACATCAGGATGTCCTTGCTATCATGTACATCTGAGGTCTCTGCAGAAAGTCAAAAGGTGACTATTAATCAAAATGCTTCCTTCCACACTGACCTCCCACAACCATTCCCATCCTGACTACTATGAGCAACCAACCTTCCATTTGTTAGGCTGCATGTTGGATCACTCAAACTGTTCAAATGTTCCTCCCAGGACAACCAATGTGTCTCAGTGGTTTTTAACACCTTGACTGACAAATATTTTCATTACCTGTACACTTTTCACTAGCAATTGCCTTTGTCTATGGTATAAGGGTCAAGCAGGAAAATCAAAACAGAGGAGATATGAATGGATGACATGACAGCAACATGCGATTTGAAGGAATACGTGGCCCAAGCATGAGTCACCATCATCACTGTTGTAGAAGTGGGATGAAGAGGTCTTTCAGAACAGTTTTCCAGAACACTAGCTCCATCGTTCCCTTCAGCCTGGGTTTGAGCCCTGGCTTCATCACTCACTACCCAAATGGCCCTGAGCTAGTTATTCAACGTCACTGAGCCTGTTCCCTCATTTATAAAATGAGAACAAGAAGCCCACCTTTACTGGGCTACTGTGTAAATCAAACATTGCTAAAAAATGATCAAATTGCAGTACTTTAGGTTCTAAAAACATCAAGGATTTGCAGATCAGATACTTTAAGGTTGTGGACTATGATTACAAAAGAATGCTTTGGTGGTATCATTTGGAAAAAGAAAAAAAAATGGCTGCACAACTTGAAAAATGCAACCCATCGTCACCGAAGCATACACGTGGAAACTGATTAAATGTTTTGTGTGTTCCTATCTGTATTTCACTCTAATAAAAAAAGAAATAAGCCTCGTAGAAGGTGGACTTTGTCCTTTGTACTTCTTTTGAACAAAAGTGGTGATTTCCTCTTTTTAATGCTTGCTCATGAGCTGAAACCAAACCAGAAGTTTCCTAGGGGTTAATTTTTATTACTGTTCACCAGGAATAAAATAAAACCAGGACAAGTGAGAGACATATTCACATTCATAACAATTAGTAATCCTTCTATGAAATAGCACTGACTACCTTAAAAATCAGAATTAATATTATATTAGACCTACAGTTAAATAATACATTAATGTAATTTCTTCAGAAAAAATTATAGAAGATGGCTCAGGAGCTTACGTAACTTTACTCTGTTGTGATCTTGTTAATTTGTTTTAAAATTACATTCTTTCTACTCTTTGCAAGACTTGGCCAAAAACAATAATTGTTTCATCAGATACTGAGGTTTAATACGTTAGTTCAAATGTGAACCAAAGATTGGCACTGGTGGCTCTTCTGTAGATAGAAAGGGGTTCGGATCTCCTCTCCTACCCAGCCTTCCCCTCGTCGGCCACTCCCTGATCCCCTAGCCCTACTCACCTAAGCAGCTTATTGTTCTCCTGGTCTACATAGGTGCTAATGTTGATGGCGGTTTCATTCTGCTCCACAAATTTCAGGAATTCACTGGAGTCCAAGTGAGAATCACCATTATCAAAGTTCTAGAAAACAGATGAAGAGATCTTTCAGGTTCAAAGATTTGTAGGACCCCAGTTCCATCACTGACCCCTCAGCCATCTCTGGTTCACCATTTTCTTGTCAGGTTCCACGCCTGCCCTTGCCTCGCCTGAGAGAACTACAGCAACGAAGGTGTGAGTCCCTGGGGCATCCAGAGAGAGTACATGTGCCCCAAGGTGAGAGTGAAAGTGCCTAGCAGAGACCACTGAGGTCCCTTCAGCCTAGCAGAGACCACTGAGGTCCCTTCAGCCTAGCAGAGACCACTGAGGTCCCTTCAGCCTAGCAGAGACCACTGAGGTCCCTTCAGCCTAGCAGAGACCACTGAGGTCCCTTCAGCCTAGCAGAGACCACTGAGGTCCCTTCAGCCTAGCAGAGACCACTGAGGTCCCTTCAGCCTAGCAGAGACCACTGAGGTCCCTTCAGCCTAGCAGAGACCACTGAGGTCCCTTCAGCCTAGCAGAGACCACTGAGGTCCCTTCAGACTAGCAGAGACCACTGAGGTCCCTTCAGCCTAGCAGAGACCACTGAGGTCCCTTCAGCCTAGCAGAGACCACTGAGGTCCCTTCAGCCTAGCAGAGACCACTGAGGTCCCTTCAGCCTAGCAGAGACCACTGAGGTCCCTTCAGCCTAGCAGAGACCACTGAGGTCCCTTCAGCCTAGCAGAGACCACTGAGGTCCTTTCAGCCTAGCAGAGACCACTGAGGTCCTTTCAGCCTAGCAGAGACCACTGAGGTCCCTTCAGCCTAGCAGAGACCACTGAGGTCCTTTCAAGTCTAGACCCTACTCAGGAGGGCAGGCTGTATAGAGGCCTGAGCTGCCCAAGCAGCCTGGTGTGCCCAACACTATACTATAGACATCCTCAACTTTGTCTTTGGGTTTAAACCACCCACCACGCCATGTTTTCCAACGCTGATGATCAAACAATTAAAAAAAAAAAACCCCAAACCTGTTGCCATTGAGTTAATTCCAACTCATAGCAATCCTATAAGACAGAGTAGAAGTGCAACAAAGGGTTTCCAAGGACTGGCTGGTGGATTTGAACTGCTGACCTTTTGGTTACCAGCCAAGCTTTTAACCGCTGCATCACCAGGGCTCCAATCAAGCAATAGCAGAGTCTAAAGCTATGAATCAGAATCTCTGTGCTGGAGCCCAGGGTGTGCATTTCTAACAAGTTCCTGAGAAGCAAGGACGCAGGTGACCCTCAGAAGTCCCTTTGGGAGTTACTGGACCATTTCTTGCTGTATGGCTTCCAGCCTCCCTGCCTTGCTGTCACCGCTCTACTTTCACACTGTGGCCACATCATCGAGAAGTCATAGGCAAAGGCCCCGAATCAACAACAGCAGGTGGAGGTGCTGCCGTGCCCCACTGCTCCGCCCCATGCTGTGGACCCACTGCAGATGTGTGCCTGGCTCCTCGATTACTCAGCACAGGCTGTCCTTAATGACCAAGGTGGCATCCCATGAGTATGGGGTGAGGGCGGAGTGAGCTCAGGTGTTGTTCTCTCTTTAGCAAGATGCTAAACTGAGACTTCAGCCATCTAAGACGATGCTGGATGCCCAGGCTCCATCTGCAGGAGGAGGGTATTAATTTCAAGGCTCTGATCAAATTTCAAGCCGGATACTGCTACTCTCCTAAATAATTCCAATGGCTTTTTCCCCAAAATTCTTTCTCCGTGCTGCCTCATCCTGCTGCCCTGGGAGATGGTCAGCATCCCCATGCCACTGTCACGATGGCTCCCCAGACAATACAAGGGTTTCTGGAAGAAAAGCTGCCCAGGTTTCTAAGTAGCAGGAAAAGACGCAGCTACCAATGCGCCTCTCGTGACTGTCATGCCTCACCGGCATTCCATCCCAAGGTTGTAAATTTCTCCATAGTATAATGATGAAAAACCAAAACCCATTGTCGTCGAGTCAATTCCAACTCTTAGTGACCCTATAGGACAGATTAGAACTGTCCCATATGGTTTCCAAGGAGCATCTGGTGAATTCGAACTGCTGACCTTTTGGTTAGCTGCCAAGCTCTTAACCACTGCACCACCAGGGCTCTATACAATGCCAGGTGCTTAGAACGTAATCATATAGGCCTTTGTTTGGTCCTATTTATCATTCTTGCCCTAATTCCTAGGAACAAGTCTCAGATGTTCTCTAGTCACCTTACATCCACCCCACAGAAATCTCCCTAAGTATCCACCTTGTGAAGTCTTAATCGGCTAATGGGGAGGAAGTTAAGTTTGGTCAGGTGCCATTGTTAGGAGCACAAAACTTCCGTAAGTCCAAATGTTGCCTCATTTGGACAGACTGGAGTGACCCTTACAGACCCAGACACCATCAGGGTCTGATGACAGGCTGAGTGCAGTGAGAGGACAGTCCATCGGTGGCTGGAGGCCCAGGGTCAGAGGGCACCAGTGGGCACCCTGTACCTGATGACTGCGGCCCCGGCAGCTCTCAAAGGCAGTACTGAGTGTACACACTCCACATTCAATGCGGCCAGAGTCCAGAAAGGCCTGGGGCTGCCAGGAGTTTCCAGCTGCTGGCATTAAGGGCCCAAATGGGTCTCCCCAGACCAAATCTGTATGTGGGCACAGAGGTCTGGTGCTTGCCCCCAGAACAGCCTGAAATGCCTGGTGGACCTACCTGCCTATGGGGTCATGATCTCGGACCATAAAGCAACCTAATTCACTTGGCCTCTGCGCAGCGAACCAGTGACAAAGGCCTAGCATATACCTGTATTTCCCATATTTTCCGTATTTGAGGTAACACTTTTCTTCTGTCATTATAAGGTTGTGGAAAGGCAGAGAGATGCGTTAGGAGACTCATGCTTGGGGCTAATCATTATGTCTTTAAAGACTGTTCAGAAGGGACAGGCTGAGTCAGGCTGAGCTTCACTCACACACAGCAGCTGGCACAATGGGGGACGCGATATTGGCTAAGGGAGAAAAGAAGCCTGGCTCCAGTTATAGCTCTGGACACCAGGATTCTGCCACCAGGAGTCACAGAGAGGGGGGTGTGTGTGTCTGTGTGTGTGTCTGTGTGTGTGTCTGTGTGTGTGTGTACCTGAAAGGCTGCGGTCTTCTTCATCTTGTCATGCGTTCATCTAAGAAACAGTGACTGAACCACCAAAGTTAGACTTTGGCCATCTTCAAATTCTGATTAAATTTGCTTTTCAACTAATTTTGATATAAGAAATGGGACAGCTGGGCTGGGCTGCAATTCACTGGCTCAGAAACAGTGTCTGAGTATACAATCCATTACCAGCGGGCAGCTGCTGAATACGGTGGGAGGGAGCCTTCCCTTGAAGACAGGATCATACAGGACCCTGATAAGCATCAGAGTAGAAGGCGAAACCCCCTATTTTCTCCTGAAAGGCACTGCTGGCGAGTCTGGAAGAACACGTGTGCTGTTTGTCAGTCATGACCCAGCTTTCTTAGTTGGGCGTGAAATGCCCTGGAGAAAAGCTACTCTCTCAAAGGGCCTTAAGGTTTTCAGGCAGGAGCCTGCTGGAGCGAGATACTGCTGGGGGAGTTGGGCGTGAAATGCCCTGGAGAAAAGCAACTCTCTCAAAGAGCCTTAAGGTTTTCAGGTAGGAGCCTCCTGGAGCGAGACACTGCTGGGGGAGGTGGAGATGTGGGAAAGGGAGAGTGTAGGGAATCAAATCTAATAGCAGGTGTCAGTGATAGCCACCAAAGGGCCACACGAATGGTTACCAGGTCCCAGGGGCCCTCGGGAGGAGTGGTCTGGGCCCCAGGTGCTCCTGCACTGTAATAACTGTGGCAAAGTCACTGCTCACCACAGACCCTGCAGAGCTGCTCACTCGGCTTTTCAAAAACCACGTTAAGTTACCCTTTGCTCCTGCCTCTCCTGGCTCAACAATATGATGTGTTTTGTTGTAGAAGGGGGGCTGCCCCCAAAGGGCTCTGGAATGTGGCAGTGGTGGAGACAGGCAATGGAGAAAAGGGCTGAGAGCTTACCCCTCCACCCAGGTGCTTCCAAAAACCTGGACTCCTGAGACATAATTTTGACCACAGAGAGAAATCTCCATCTCAAAGCAGCACAACCGAAATCTTAACTGAGCAAATATCCTATTTCAACTCCACCCAGTATTTCTCCTTTCGTGGTGTCCACAACCAATGTCAGTTAGAAAGAGGAGTCCATTGACCAGACTTGTGTTGACCATATTTGGTGGCCTCAGAGCTACCCAGATGCCTCTCACGTGTTGGGAGCTGCTCCTGAGTCCTGGCTGGGTAGGCTCTGGGGCGTCCGGCACCGGAAGACTATGGGCAAGGGTAGATCTGGGGATGAGGATCTGAGGGCATCGACCTACAGATTTATGCCTGCAGTGAAGGAGGCTTTCGTGTTTACGTGGGAACGTGTCTGAGTGTGTCTGTATGCGGGATGCGTCTCTGTGTGGTGCTGTATCTCTGTGTTCTGAACAGGGGCCTCACGTGCATTTCCTCCTGCTCCGGAGACGGTGGTCAGGCCACGGCAGGAGGAAGCCTCCCTTTCTCTGGGGCTGAAAAGTCTTGACCCCAACTCTGGATTACCTTAAAGTACTTATCTAGGATTTCACTGTAGTTGCTGCCTTTGGAGAACCAGCCATCTGGGATGATCTCGGCTTCCAGCCACTGGATGATGCGACGCCGGAGCTCATCGCGGTTAGACTGATAGCAAACAACTGCAGGACAGAGAGAAGGAGCGCTGAGTGGTGAGGCAAAGACCCAGGGCCGCCGAGCACCTACCACGGGGGAGGCTCGGTGCCAGCCGGCCGGAGCTCTGCATTCGTCACCTCACTGCACTCCAGGGGGACAGGATTCTCACCCACATTTGACAGAGGCGTGACCAGGGGACACAACTGCAAAGCGTGTCACACAGGATGCAAGCTCACATCTCTGCAAAATTTATAAAGATTGAAAAGACTGCAACTGGGAGATCACACTGCTCAGGTGGGAAAAGAGTAGAGCAGAAACATAAGGGACATTTTCATTAACTTTAGAAAGCTGGGGGCGGGGGAATCAGTCAATAAAACAGCTGTCTTGGCTCAAAGATGAGCTGAAATAATCCGTGAATAAATGAGATCATTACAATTCTTTATGCTACTGGATGTCTTGATTCTCGTGCTAAGGCTTTTCCCTCTCCTACTTAAAATTTTATACCACCTGCACCATCCTTTATTATAAACAACAGGAAACTAGGCCAGAAAAGAGCCATGTTTGAACCCCACACTGGACAGTGTGAGCCACACTGGAATAAGAGATGGGGCTAAGAGTCAGGTCACTGGAAAAGCAAGGAAAGGAGAGCCTTGGCAGGAGGGAATTCCTAGAAGACAACACACGTTGGGATGTGAGAAGGGCACTGGGCCAGGAGAATGAAAATCAGGGTACTCTTCCCCACTCTGCCACTTCCCAGCTGTGTGACTTGGAGAAATTCACCTAACCTCTCTGAACCTCAATGTCTTTATTGATAAGGTAATTACAATAACCCTAAGGTTGCTGTGGGGACCTCAAGAAAAAGTATATGATAAAGCGGTCCGTAGCTATAAACCATGATGAAATCTTAACTTTTATTAATAGACACGGAATCAGTCTTACTGGCATTTCCAAGTACCCCATTTCCAAAAGAGCTGTGCCTTCTTATTCTGCTAGTCCATGACATTAGCATGCTTCACAGAGGGAAGGGCTCAATAGCTTTCCTGTCCTCAGAGTTCAATGGCTACTCAGCAAAGCTGGAAACCACACCCAACATTCTGACCCAACCAGCTGCTTCAAATGGAAGCACAAAAAAATGCTGTCTTGCAGCTTTTCTGAGCTGTGCAGAGGAGTGACCAGTTAGGGGTCACAAGTTCTGACACAGAGAAGACCTTGTGGGCTCTGGCTGGGCTTGTGGAACACAACACTTCCATCATGAAATGAAATTCCTCCTGAGGATGCGTGTTATTAGAAAAGAAAGGCACTCACCTGGGCTGGCAGATGGACTTATATGTTTCTTCTCTGTAAGACAAAAGCAGAAGATATGTAGCGGAAAGTGAAGAAAAAAACAACTGTTACCAGGATTAAAACTGCCCCACATAAGTTGGGTGTTTGTAATCTTTTCACGGTTTTGTCTTGAAGTGGTCTCCTCTGCTTCATCCAGAGCTTAAGTATGAGGATTTTTTATTTCCTACTTTGCCTGGTGGCACTGTGGTTAAGTGCTCAGCTGCTAATCGCAAGGCCAGCAGTTCAAATCCACCAGCTGTTCCTTGGAAGCCCTATGAGGCAGTTGTACTGTGTTTCCTATATGGTTGCTGTAAGTCGGAATTGACTTGACAGCAACAGGTTTTCGGGCTTTTTTGAGTTTCCCTTCGGGTCCCACACCACTTCCTGTTGGGCTGAGGGGTGGCCACTGGGATTTTGTGAATTCACGTGTAGAATCATTACGAAGAAAGGAATGGAGGGAGACCAACGCCTGGGAGACAGTGTCTTATTTCTCCAGGAAAGTTCAAGGCTGAGAGGGGCTGGGCAGGGCTGGGGCTTAGCAAGGGGCTGTGTCTAATACGCAACATTAGCTCAGGGGGTAGAATAAGTGTGGGATTCCCTCCCTCTCAGTGATATTAGTGTAAAAAAGAGGACAGGTAATACTACCAGTGCCAAGAGGTACTCAAATTTAAAAAAAAGGATGGGAAAGATGAAAACTACATGCTTTCTAAAATGGTGCAGAATTCACTTAAGAACTTCCTTATTATGCTGATTGTTGACATAGTTGCCTTATCTACTATCCAGCTGCAGATGGTTCTGGAAACTCCCTTAGGGGTCTGATGGCTAGAAGCCCTGGGCAAATCATCTAGGGCTAATTCAACAGGTTCATGAGTGCCAAGAGAAAATATCTTCAAGCAACTGGGTTGTCTCCGTGGCTATGGGTAGCTGTGGTCAGGGAGGAAAGGACTCTAGGAAGTCAGGCCACGCTGTTCTGCTCCTTGGCTCCCCATGGCAGGGCTGGGATGTGGTGGCGGGAGCACACCTCACCTTTGCAGTGTCCGTCGTAATTAACCTGGATTTTGGATCCAGTGAGGCAGGCGTCTCTATGCAGCTCGCAGTGGTTGAGGTAGGTCTTGCCGTTACTGCCACACACAGGCCTCTTGTGAGGTTTGCATTGCTGAAATAGACCCGCCGGAGGGTGTTCATGCCTTGCGGTCATGGATGCCGACACACACGTACACACACAGAACCACTTGTGAGGGAACTTCCTACTAGCAGAGACGGAGCCTCTGTTCCCAGCAGGGCACCGGGGGACTCAGCTCTGGCCATCAGTGACCCTACCCCCTCATTGCTGGAGTTCCCCATGGCCCTCTGTGCCCATCCAGTACTGGGTCATTTCTTCTACTCTATGAAGAAACACACCTTCCTTACCCTGTAACATCAGCGGAAAGGGTATTTAATTGGAAGTCAGGGATCTGAATGCTCTGATACTTTTGGAAAAAGTCACTCAATGTCGCTGAGTGACCTAAGATTCCTTACAATTCCAACATTCTGTGACATAAAACAGCCAGGTCTGAAGGCTAGGAATGAGGCGAGACCTAAAGGCACGTAAACACACACACCCCCCAATTCTTCTGGGGCCTAACTATAAGGATCTTGGTTCTCCTGCTTTGTTTAGCATTTGGGGGCCATTTTGCTTTCCTCCTCACCTAACAACTCCTGTTGTGAGGCTGGGGGTGCAGGTGAAGGGGTGCATGAGTCTTTGTGAAACAGTCCGCAAAATCACTACGATCAGGGAAATGGAATAAAGTTCACTTGGCATCTTGGTTCTGCCTCAACAATTTAAAGGGCCACAGTCCCAAGCAAGCTCAGTTTATTTAAAGTTCTGTGGTTTCTAAAAAGAGAAAGGAGCAGTAAGTAGGTCAGACCTCATAATAAAAGGGGCCAAAGCAATGACGAACACATGTGCTGAGTGACCAGAAACATAGAAGACTGACCTGGAAGGGCTTCCTAACCCAATCTCTCCAATTTACAGACGAGAATACCAAAGCCCAGAAAGACAAGATTCATTTAACCAATATTCATTATTGAGCGTCTACTATGCGCTGGGGTGCTGGGCAAAACCAAACTTGGTCTCTGTCTTTACAGCATCCAGTGGGAACCGATTTGTTCAAAATCACACAACTAGGATGTGACTTAGCTGAGACTACAGTCAGGACCCCAGACAGAGAACTTGCATTTTTCACTCATTAATGTATTTGGACAAGCCTCCAGGTCAGCAGGCATAGGTCTAGCTCGAAGCCCAGGCTCACGCTACCACACCATGGCCAGGCACACCAGGGCAAATGGATACCCAGCAGGACCTGGGGCTCAAGTTTCTGAGTTGGGAGGGTTCCTTTAGTAATCAGGATCCTCAATCTGGGGACTAAGGTGAATGTATTTATTTGCAGGAACGCAAATGAGTTTCTAGGCTATCGGTTGGTTTTACAGAAAGTGGAAAAAATAAAAAATAAAAGCCCACGTCTCTCCCAGGTACTTATGTTCTCCTGAAGAGGGAGAACGTACTAGAATCCTGCCTACAAAAGAGGCAAATAAGGTTATTTCTCAAAAGCTCATTTTTTACGTTTCATGAAAAAAAAAAAAACCCTATAAAACCTGCATTCCATTAAAATGTGCAATTCCTTTGACTTAGCAAACCCACTTGGGGTAATCCATCCTACAAACATAAAGGCAGCAGCAGCGTGCATGGATATTTGCCCAAGTTTGTTACTGTTTATAGTGCTTAAAAAAACCATGAAACAACGGAAGTGTCCTTCTATAGAAAAATGGTTGAGTAAATCTGGTTCTTTCATATAACTAAATATGCAGCTGTTTTAAAAAATGAGCTAGAACTATACATACTGACCTGGAGGCTTGTCCAAGATGTATTAATGAGTACAAAATGCAAATTATGTGTATCTATCACGACCTCATTTTTGTATGAAATAGGAAGAAATCATATATGTTTATATTGGCATAGAAAAAAAATATGTAGAGCAATATATACACAAATACCAAACTATTAATACTAATAGGATTGGAGGATTATTAGGAAAGATTATTGATTTTATCCTTACAAATGTCTGTACTACTTGACTTATATAAAGCATTTGTTAATTTTGCAACCAAAAAAATTTATAGGGCAAAACATTTTTTTAAAAGAGAAAAAAGCATTTCTGCATTCACGTCTGATTTTTTAACCCCTGGGATAAAAATTCCATGTCTTTCAGATAGACAAAGGTGTGCATTTATAAAGACAATGAAGTAGCTGCATTGCCCTGCTGATGGATGGCTCCAGCAAGGTAGCCACGTACAGTCTCTGCCGTTGTCCTCTGGCTCTGGATCTCACGGCTTACCTCAATGCAGAGGCAGGTGGGTTCTCCCTTCTCGGTGACGGCACACTCCCGGCCAGCTCCACAAAACACATTGGCACAGATCTTGGATTTGCTCCTTAGCTCCTCCTGAGATGTAAAACCATAAAGGAAACCATATCACTGAGATGAACCTATCACAGGATGAGCCAATGGTGGTAATCATCTTTTACGCTTGGGCTTTGGCCTGGAGTCAGAGCTCATGGTGTTGAAACGTCTTAAACGGTCAGCACCACACTCCCCAGCGCTGTTACAGCCCAGGCCCAGGTAGCTCTGTATCACCAAAATTGTTTCTTGTAGACTAAGAGTTCCCTTCTTGCCTCCTTTCTTCTGAAAATGCTCATGGAGCACCTTGTCTATGCCAACACTATGCTAAGGGCTGGGGATATATAGGCTTCATGAAGCAACATGACTCAGAGGAAACTGAAAAGTAAGGAGATATTTAGAAAAAAATATGGAAGTGTAACAACAGGTGCACCAGGAGCTGAAGGCAGGGAGGAGGGCAAAAACCAAATGAGACTTTCTGAAGATACGATGCAGGTCTTAGCTGCCTAGTGCTGCTGTAAGAGAAATACCCCAAGTGCATGGTTTTAACAGAGAGAAATTTATTCTCTCACAGTCTAGTAGGCTACAAGTCTAAATTCAGGGCATCCACTCCAGGGGAATGCTTTCTCTGTCAGCTCTGGAGGAAGGTCCTTCTCATCAATCTCCCCCTGCACTAAGAGCTTCTTTGCGCTGGGACCCCAAGTCCAAAGGACCTGCTCTGCTCCTGGTGTTGCTTTCTTGGTGGTATGAGGCCCCCACATCTCCCTTCTCGCTTCTCTCTTTTATATCTCAAAAGAGATTGGTTTAAGACACAATCTAATCTTAGAGATATCAATATCATTAATCCCTCTCATTACATCATAGTGATAGGATTTATAACACATAGGGAAATCACATCAGATGACAAAATGGTACATGATCATACAATACTGGGAATCATGACCCAGCCAAGTTGACAGAAATTTTGGGGGGACACAATTCAATCCATGACAATGCCTGAACTGATTTTTAATGGTTAAGCAAGAGTAAGCCAGGTAGAAATGGAAACATTTGAGAGAAAGATGGGTATCTGAAGGACCAAAACCTCACTGAGTGGTTTCAAGGCTGTATCATCTCAAAGGGCAACAGGAAGACAGCTAAACCATTGCAGACATGGACCTGCTATCATTCACTATGGCCCCATTCAGCCATCCATCCACATTCGCCTCTGGCCTTAAGAGAAACAAGTCACATGACAAAGAATGAACTATCCTCCAACATGCAATGGACAGGCATGCCTGCTCAGATGTACGCAGCAGGACCGACAAGGCAGGCAATGGCTTCAGTCCACACAACCTGCAAATGTGGGTGTTGGGTAGGCACTAATCCTTTCCCTTATATTAATTGGTGGCAGAAAGCCAGCCTCACCCCCTTTGCCCAGTGGCTCAGCAAATCACGGTTAAACAAAGGAGAACCTGTTTTCTCCAGCCCCCTGCCCTTACTGGCTGAGCAGGCAGAGTCACTGGACTGGCACTGGCTGTGACAAAAGCAACAAAGATGACAGGAGCCAAGATGATGTCATAGGCCTGGCTGTGACAAAGGCAGGGATAGAACCTAAGATTCTACATTCTAGGCCACGTCTACCATATCATACAGACAACAATTCTTACAAATCAGTAAATGCTTTCTATCCAGGAATAGCTCAAAAAAGCAAAAACAAAGTAGGCGCTTGAGCCTTGATGGGCTGTGCCCACTACAGCTGGGGTCTGCTGCCATCTGGAGGCTGCTGGGCCAACTCTAGGTTATTATTTTCTCTTATAAGCCATCTTGCCTGTCATGCAGGGCTCCTATTGGCCTAGAAAGCTTTCCCATTTCATTGGTTTGCACGCTGTTGCTATACCAGTTCTTTTTGGGGTGTTGCTAAGGCGAATTCAATAAAGCTGGCAGGCAGGGAAGAAAAGAGGAAGTAATTCCCAGAAGGCTGGGAAACTGAAGATTTGTTGTTTCCTAAACAGGGAGTGGAGATAAAATCAAGCATATTCTTCAGGCTCTTGTGGAAATGGTGCCTGGGAATGGAAAGCAACTCTAAAAAGGCAAGAGACCCGAATAAGACTACCATCCCCCCTCCCCTCCGCGAACTAACGCTCTAATCGAGGGATACAGACAAATATAAAATGCAACACGGGAGAAAAAATTCTCCAGAGAGAGTCTCTGCGCCATTGGGGCGTGTCCCTTGAGCCACAGATACACAAATACATAACGAAGCCAGCTTGGACATGCTCTATGCTCTAAGATGCCACCAGCACACTGCTCCACAGCCCTTTACCACTGGTGCTAGCTATGCGGCCAAAACTAGCCATTTTAATTCTTTCAGCCTTGGCTTCCTCATCTGTAAAATCAAATACCTGCCCCGTCCTGTGAAGATAAAACGGGATAGAGATAATATATTTGGAAGTACATCATAAACCGTAAAGCAAGCTGTCGGTGAGAAGTGTTGTTCATGTTACTGCCTTATACAGCTTTTTGCAGAATAGCCTGTGGCATTTTTAGAGCCTCCCTTTTTTCTAATGTTGTTGTTTTTTGCATTAAAAATAAAAGCTTCTTACTTCCGGTGAATTCAACCCAAGTTATTTTTCCCAAAAGGCTTCTCAAAAACCCATCTGGAGAAACAGACCTTATACTTAAAATACAGCCACTAATATTTCAGTAAAAACCGAAAACCAAACCCACCGCCATCAAGTCAATTCCGACTCATAGTGACCCTATAGGACCGAGTAGAACTGTCCCCATCGGATTTCCAAGGAGTGGCTGGTGGTGAATTCGAACTGCCGACCTTTTGGTTAGCAGCCGAGCTCTTAACCACTGCACCACCAGGGCTATGATGTTTGAGTAGTACAGTTATTTTCACGTACTACGTGTGGTTTCATCTTCCTGTGTGGACAGCCATGCAAGAAGATGAATTTTACCATCGGATGAGGACACTGAAGATTATTAGGAAGGTTAAGTGATTTGCCCGAGGCCCCAAAATGAAAAAACGAGAGGCGCTATGATTCCAATCCAGGTTTTCAGACATTAGATAACTGAGCTTTCATTTATAAACGTCTAACACCCTGCTATGTAATCTTTATTATACATTATCTTATTTAAGCTCCACAACAACTCCATAAATTAGACATTAATTTTAAGGCGTGCTGGTGGCGCGGTGACTAAGAGCTTGGCTGCTAACTAACCCAAAGGTTGGCCACTCCACAGGAGAAAAGACCTGTAAAGATTACAGCCTTGGAAACCCAACATGGCAGGTCTACTCTGTCTTATAGGGTCTCTGTGAATCAGAATCCACTCAACAGCACATAACGACCACCCCTATTTTATACATGAAGGAACTGAGCCGTAGACGTTAAAAAATTAGAAAATGGCAGAGCTAGGATTCTATTCATCCTAAGGGAAAACAGTTTTTCATATTTTATTTTCATATCCAGATGATTTAAGGTTAAGGGAAGGTTTTAAGAACCTCAGCATTCTGATGGAGATGTGACCTGCGGAATCAGGAAATGTCAGAAGAAAGCAGTTAAGAGTGGGTCAGAGGTTTAGATCTGAATTCTCCATTTCCCACCTCTGCTACTTACCTGCCGTGGTCAGAGGCAAGGCACTCTCTCTAAGCCCCAGTCTCCTCCTGTGTAAAAGAGGAATCATGACCCTAAACAGGGTATAACCGGTTAACCAGGTGCCCTCATGTCTATTCCAACCCAAGGCGAGCCCACGTGTATCAGAAAAGAACTGTGCTCCATAAGGTTTTTGATGGCTGATTCTTCAGAAGTAGATTCCCAAGCCTGTCTTCTAAGGCATCTCTGGGTGGACTCGAACTTCCAACCTTTCAGTTAGCGGCTGAGCGTGTTAACCATGCACACCGCCCAGTGACTCTTGCAGGAATGTGGAGAGGTCGGAGATTTGTCACATGCAGCAGAGTGGCTGCCACACACCTGACAATCAAAGCACCTCTTATGCCATCGAGTCGATCTCGGCTCATGGAAGACCTGTACGACAGATCTGGACCATGCTATAGGGTCTCCGACACTGTAATCTTTATGGGAACACACCATCACTTCTTTCTCCCGCTAGCCTTTCAGCCTTTCAGTTAGCGGCCGAGCGCTTAACCATTACACCTCCAGGGCTCCTTCCACATACCCAGAGGAGGCTATCGCTACATTGGGCTATTTCTTTTCAGTTTTCACACTGAGATGTTGCCATTACACCTTGGGCTGTCATGTCCCTGTTTTCTCTTTCCCCTCTTACACTGGAATGATAATCCTGAGGGCAGAAGGACCGACTGAACAGGAGAAACTAAGAGTCTACCTACCCCAACAACCCCCGCTGAAGATCCCGGACAGAAGGGGGGGAAAGCCACTCACAAGTTACCCAAGCATTCTTCTTTGCAGGTGACACATCTGTCAATAGGTGGCAATCTCTCCCTTTGTCTCAAAAGTGCAAAGAGCCGCAATGCAGAAGTACAGCCCCGGCTCCCGCAGCTCTGTCCTTCAGTGAGGGGGCCAGAGGCAAGAGAATAGGGCCCCCACAGGCAGAGAAAGGGGCTAAGAATGGGGATATGCGGCCCTGACAGCCCTCCCCAGTTCTTCCCATGCTTTAAAACAGAAATCAACAAGAAATTTTTCTCCAGAGGGGAGGCCTCTTTGTACCACTGAAAGCCCTTCTCCAAACCCCATCTTGTCTGGGAGCTGAAGTGTGAGTCTGCATCCCCCCAGCTCCCAGCGAAGTTCCTTGGGGTGGTAGGTGGTCCTAGGGATTTGCTGAGAGACTGGCTGATTGTGCGTGGGGGAGAAGAACATCTCAGGAGGGGACGAACGTGCTCATGGGCCGGGGGTGACTACTGGCTGCCTAGGGGGAGGCTGGTGGCCAGGAAAACAGAGGGTTGAGGCTGGGGCTCTAGCTGGTGGGGGGCCTCGCCAGCTGATCTGAGGGGCACTTCAAGGATCTGGTGGGCAGTGGGGGCCCTGGTAGGTTTGGAATCAGGCAGATGACATGATGAATGGCGTGCTTCGGAATGTTAACGTGCGTCTGGGCCCTTCCAACTCTGAGATTCCAATCCAAAGTGCACAGCAGCCTGGATGGAGAGAGGCTGGAAGCAGGGAAGGCTGTCAGGGCTCAGGCGGCAATCTGGCTGGGGGTGACTAGGGGCTAGGGCCCAATGCTAATGATACTATCTAGAGCACCCACAACTCAGTGAGGCTCCTCAGGGCTGTTTCTGTCCTCACAACCTCCGTGCACGTCTCTGAACAGATGAGGGGACTCCCTGGGTGGTGCAAATGGTTAACATGCTAGGCTGCTAATTAAAAGCTTGAGGCCCCCAGAGGTGCCTTGGAAGAAAGGCCTGGGAGCCTACCTCCAAAAATCAGCTATTGAAAATCCTATGGAGCACAGTTCTACTCTGACACACATGGGGTGGTCACGAGTCAGAAAGAACTCAATGGCAGATGGTTTAACAGATGAGGGAGAATTTGAGATTCAGAAAAGTTCTGTGACATACAAAGGCTACATAACTAGTTAGAGCTGAGTCAGGATTGGAATACAGGTCAGCCTGACTCCCGAGCCTTGATGTTCTCCTACCGGGTACAGCCAAGGAAGAGAGCTACCGGGAGAGGGTACAGCTACAAGGCTGGCACTGAAGGGTCACGGGGTACAACGTAGTTCTTGTAAATTAACTTGCACTGTTTACCTGACCACCACAAAAATTTTTTGGAATTAGGTTCCATGGCTGTATACAAGAATTTTTTCCACGCTGAGATACCACATTGCACATGAATGTCCTCTAGGAGTACGAGGTCAGAGGCAGGTCTATTATCATAAAACTATAAACCCATTCTGTAAGTCTGAAGGTACCTCTGAAAGTGACTGGATGAGTCAGGGGAAGGAGTCATTCTGGAAGTGTGGACACCCTGATGTATTGATAAAAACCAGTAAAATACCTGTCCCCAAATGGAGCTTTGCCTACATCATTTCCTCCACCTTGTCTTCATTTAGTGTTGCAAACCAAGCTCTGGGGGTTTGGTCTCACGGTTCGTTTTCACAATGCAAATTCCACTTGGTAAAAGACTTGACGAAGAACTTCCTGACTTTTACCAGGTAAAAACTTTCTGAGCAACGGCCAGTTGTTGTGTGATAATAATGGTGCTACGTACCCATACAGCTATTTTACTACTCTTTAACTTCTACTGTCACTTTTGATTCTCAAAACCGTTTTGAGACAGGCAGGCCCTTCCGGGTTTAACCTCATATGATGTTAAGAGGACACCGAGGCTCAGAGCCATCTCTGACCAGTCCAAGAGCTCACAGCTACAGAGCTGACTCCTGGCCTAGCTCTCCAGACTTTAATTCCAGGCCTCTCTCCACTAAGCCACTCTGCAGCTTTACAAACCAAAGCCAGGAAAAGTGTTGCCTTGAATCCAAGGTGCTGAGAAAATAGATTATTAGTTTTGGAATCGAAAAAGATCCTTCGCAAGCACGAGGAAAAGTTATTGGCCAAACCACCAGTAGAGGCGATATGGCACCTGAGACTCTGGGCCCATCAGCATTAAGTCTGAATGTAAAATCACTTTGAATGTTTTTTAAAAAAGTCTTCTGAAGTAAAACGATTTCTGGAAGAACAGTGTGCTCTGGCAGGAGAGGAAGCTTATGAGTAAAGCCATAAACCTGTCAGTTTAATATACTATCATTTGAACTGGGTAGGCTCTGTCATCTCCGTTCTTTTCCTTCTCCCCAACTTTCCTTAAAAAAAAGAAAAAGAAAAAAAAAAAAACCCTACTTATGCTAAAGTGGAGTTTTGGCCCCATTTTCCACTATTCTGTGACAGAGCAGCTTTGTTGACGTGAGAAACGCTCTCTCCTTGCTTTGCCAGAATTAGTCATGGAAACTTCACAGGAACACCAAGGCCCCTCCTGCTACACAGATCACCATGGAGCTTGAGACAAAGGAATCCACAGAACTGAAAAGTGAAGGGGGGGCGTACAGGGTGGAATGCTGGCTGCTCCCAGGCAGCTAATCTGGAAGGGAAAGCAGGAGCAAGGCCTGGGAAAGCCAAGGAGGAAGAGCAAAACCATTTCAGGATCCTGCAATTTATACTCTATTCATTCCTTTCACCTTGTTCAAGTCTCTCTGATTCTTTTTCCTCTGAAAAGAATAGTGCTGGTGACTCCTGCATAGTCTAGGGAAAGGGGAGGAAAGAGGAGTAACTTCCAGCATTTGCAGGGACGATATCCCTCCCCTATGTGTGCTCACAACCATGCCAGGTGAATGCAGCAGGGCCAGGTGCAGGTTTTGTGGGGCCTGAAGCTTAAACAATTTGGCGGGGGGGACTGCTTAAGAAAAAGAATACACAATTATGAACGTGAAACTCGGTACAGGGCTTTGGAAGGGGCCTTGTTAGTGAAGGGTCTGAAACAAGCTTAATTAGCTTCACTGTAAATCCAATTCTCCAACTACCCCATTATTTTCTTCACAGACAAGAGCTTTTCAATAATGGCTTTTATGCCTTTGGTCTGTTAGTCAGACCCCATTTAATATTTTATGCATATACGGCTTATCTCAAATAAACGTGAAGCACCTTGTACATTTTGGCTTCTCATAGACTGCAGTTTCCTGCATGAGAGAATGTTTAAATTTTTTTTTTTACATTAAATGTCATGTGGGATCCATTCAGGTGGCAGTGACCATGGCCAGTGACAATGGGGCTCTGGATGTTTTGGGGAAGGCATGACTGTGTTCCATGACATCAAAATAAGGGATACATCTCCCAAGACGATTAACTTTAAAAAGATCAAAAAAAAAAAAAAAAAAAAAATTATGGACCTGTCATTCAAGAATTATTTAATCCTCCTTTGTATTAATTTCTATGTTCAGCCTCTAGCATAGTTTATGGGATAACAGTTTTCCGACATTTTCTACTCATTATATGATAATGCAGGTATGTGCCTGGAAATGAAACCGGTAAACCAGCTGCTGACTGAGTCGATTCTGACCCAATGTGACCCCCCGTGTGTGTCAGAGTAGAACTGTACTCCATCGGGTTTTCAACGGCTAATTTTTTAGAAGTAGGTCACCAGGCCTTTCTTCCAAGGCAACTTGGGTGCTCTCAGACCTCCAACCTTTCATTTAGTAGCCGAGTGTGTTAACCGTTTGCACTGCCCAGGGTCTCCTACTTGGAAATTACTACTCTCAAATTTCAAATGGGATGCTATTGTCCACCTTAACCAGATTCTTTATTATTTTGCCGATCCTGTCACACTCTCTAAGTGTTTACTTTTCAGACTGAAGGATCGAAATTGGCTGAGACAATTTTCACATGAAGTCTCTCACCTTCCCAGCTGCTCTCTGGAATGCCTCCATCCCATATACTCAGTTCTCCCTTGAGGTGGCCCAGACACAGCAAACTAGAAGCTTGGTTTCCACATAACAGTACAGTAAGTTCAGGTTTCTGTAATGGTCTTTTCTAGTTGCATCAGAAGTACACACAGGACCACAAATAATCTCACCAGGATCGATGAGGACAGAGGTGTCATGCCTGTTCGCAATGAGGAGACTGTGACTCCAAGAGGAGCTGAGTACGATTCAAACTCAGGTGGGTCTGACTCCAGAACCTGAGCAGGGCTGTAGGCTGCCTTCGGGTCATGATCCACAATAACGAGTCGGGGTGTCTCTCCGTGAAGTTCCACACCGCCTCCCTGCACTGCCAACTGCACTATTAAAGGGGCAAAGTGGGCGAATCCCACCTTTATCGCTAACTACGAAGTAAAGATCACCATAATCCAGTTCCCACCTAGAACGGGACGCAAGTTTCACCTTCCCACATCTCTATCATCCTCATCTCCAGCCACTTCCCCTGGCACTCTCTCTCTGACCCTAACTATCTAGAGTTGGGTCAGAACACAGAGCCCTGGCCACCTTTTCTGAATTAGCCACCCCGAGCTAAGTCAGAGTCTCAATGCTCCTTTGTGGGTTCACTAATTCCCTTGAACAGCTCACAGAATTCGTGGAGACTAGTACTAACAGTTACCCATTTATTTTAACCAGAAAGGATACAAGCAAAAAGACATATCAAGCAAGGTGTGCGCATTCCTGGCAAGAGGCTTCTGTTGTCTCCAGGGACATGTCACCCTCTCCTGTGCGTGCATGTTCTCACTAATCCAGGAAGCCCCCCAAAGAGAGAGCTCCAAGCTCCAGGGTCGCTCATAGTAGTCACTGGGGCCTCAATGCATATGGATGACAGGCCTTAGAGCACACACATTAACCAACGAATACGCATGACTGAAGGTATCATGCCCTCCTCCCTCAGTTGCCTGGAAACCTTGGTGGTATAGTGGTTAAGTATTACAGCTGCTAGCCAAAAGGTCGGCAGTTCGAATCCGCCAGGCGCTCCTTGGAAACTCTATGGGGCAGTTCTATTCTGTCCTATAGGGTGGCTATGAGTCAGAATCAACTCGATAGCACCAGGTTTGGTAAGTGTTGCCTGGTTGTTTCAGAAAAACAAAGACACCTTGATTGCTAGAGAAATTTCAAGGCTTACTTACGAGAAAAAGGAGCCCTGGTCGCTCAATGGTTAAGCACTCAACTGCTAACCAAAAGGCTGGCCAGCAGTTCAAACACTCCAGCTGCTCCTTGGGAGAAAGATCTGGCAATCTGCTCCAGTAAAGATTACAGCCTAGGAAACCTTGTGAGGCAGTCCTACTCTGTCCTGTAGGGTCGCTATGAGTTGGAATCAACTCGACAGCACACAGCAACATTTTTCAGAAACCAGAGACAAAAGCCAAACTGAGTCCTTTGTCCCCCACTCTCCCCAACACAGGCCATCCAGTGAGTCCATCTTTACTGATGGCGTCAACTGGGCTACTCGACATGAAAGCAGGATTTATCTGTTTACAGTCTTCAGTGTGAAACCTGGAAATCCCAAGATCTCGTCAGTCCTGCAGAGCGCTTTTTTGTTAAAAAAAAGAAAACTTCACAATTTTACCCTTCATTTTTTTCAGATTGCTTGGGTGGAAATCCTCTAATCCAGACACTTATCCACCCTGAATTTCTGTTAAGTGTGAGCATGGTATTCATTTTCCACTCCTTAGTCATCTGCCTAAGACTTGTCTACTTTAAACGAGTGTGTGTGTGCGTGTAGAGTCTTCACAGTTTTTCAGTAAAAACAAGGGAAATCATTTAAACCCATCAGAGAGCATATTTGATGAATGCCTATAACCACAAAGCAGTAATAACTGTTTGTGATCAGCATGGTGCAAGCTCTCTTCGCAGGCATTGCTAACCTATTTGGGGACATAAAACTAACACACACAGATACCGCACAATGCTGTCCTGAAGTAAACAGGGCTGTCTCCAGGGGATGGGGCTTCATGGAAGAGGTGGAACCTCAGCTGAGCCCTAAAGAAAGCTACGATCTAGATAGAAAACCTGTAGGTTATTGAATAGGAGGGTTTTAAGAACAGTCTAATGGTATATGGTACACGGGAAGGAAAGGGTGAGGAGGAATTGGGGGCACAAGGAAACCAGTTATAAAGGGCTTGGGGTGATGAGACTCATGTAAGGTGGTGGTTGTATGGATACAGAGAAAGAAAGAAACTCAAGAGAAATTCCTAAAGAACAAGATCGGGCAACAAACTGGATAGAAGAGAAAAACGAGAAAATCGGTAAGCTTCCAAGATCTTGGCTTTGAGGGCCTGGAAGGCTGGTGCTGTCTCTGTCTGAGATGGAGCCTGGTAAGGGGGCCCAGTGGAGGTGTGGTGGACGATGATGACTCAGTGATTGACATGAGTCGAAGGCGACAGTGGAACATCCCACTGACAGCTGGAAATAAAGAACTAGAGATGCACATTTGGACGTCCTCCATTCAAGAGTGAGAAATGGGGCCAGGGGAGCAAGTGAGCTGAGACGAAAAGATGGCAGTAGAGGGCTGAGGAGAGAAAGTGAGAGGATGCACAGGGGAGGGGCAGGAAGGACAACACAAGGGGTGTCTGTGCAAGTCTGAAAAGGCGCCTCCCCCTCCGGGCAGATGCAGCCCCAGACTGTGACGTAGGCTTGGCAACCAAGGTGCAGGCTGCATTTCAGCCCCCTCATCTCCTTGTGCAGTGAACAGCCTGCACGACCACTTGAGGGCTCTGAAAGCAGAGCAGCCAAGAAAGCAGAAAGCTGGGAGGAAAACCAGGAAGTCTAGAGAGTTCCAAGAAATGGATGATGCGTGTCATTGTACAAGAAAAGATTTGGCAAACACTGGAATAAAACAGCCACACACACATGCGCGCACACACACAAGGCTTTGAAACTTCTGCTGAAACCAGAAGCAGTAACAGCCCGGAGGGCAGATGAGGCGGTGAGGTGCTGGGTAAGAGGAGCTGTGATGCAGGAACCTGAAGGAGACTGAACCTTGGACACGTCTCTACTTCTAACTCATTGTGTGCCTTAAGGCCATACATTTGCTCTCTCTGGGCCACAGTTTTCCTATCCATAAAACAGAGGGGTCATAAATGATCCCTAAGTCTCTTGAATTGTTGGAATTCTATTAACTAGAAAGTTCTGGAATTTACTTTTTCAGATGTATCTAAAGAATCTCCCAAGTGGGCGAACCTCCCTACCCAAACTAGAGCAACTGGTTGTATATAGGGCCTCTTGAGCGTTCTTAAGGGTTTTTGCTGGGCTTTGGTGGGGGAAATTAAAAGTTGACTCTTGTAGTTAAAGGATTTTCATGAGCAATGCCTTTTTATTCCCTCCTGGATCATGGCAGGGGCAATCAGGGGCGCAGTAATGGGACCCCAACTCTGTGGCCTAGCTTCTCTCCTGGTTAACTGGTAGAAACCCTCTCCTGCCCTGGAATGCTATTAATAAAGTTTTTACTCTGCTTGTGTTTGCCTTGCAAGAAAAAAAGGGAAGAAAAGAAGGGAGAGAAGGGCTAAAGGAAATTCACATGAGATTCACAATTCTTCATTCCTGCCAAAAACCTGTCACTGAAGTATGTCTGGGGCTGCCAGGGTTCACATTTACTCAGCATTCATGCTCTAATTATTTCCACATGTAGTTCAAGGAAAAAAGTTGATTAAAAGCTTTTTTTTTTTTTTTAAAAAAAAAAGGCATACCTAAATCCCAATACCCACAACACTAGAGGGGAGAAAGCTCCAGGGCAGCAGTGGGAGAGTTTGGGGCGAGCCAGTTGTACACTCTTCCCCTGCAGTGCCTGCCACATCTGGACCAACATCCCTGCACATTCCTGTCACTCTAGCCGGAGCAACCAACCCTCTACCTCCCCAAGCTTCACAAGCCCCGAACCAATTAACATTCACATTCTTTGGAATTCTGAGTGGAATGTGGGATTTATTCCCCTGATTTGGTGGAAGGCACTTGAGAAGTGGATACAGCCTGAGTTATGCAGTTCTTCTCTCCACCCCTCTGCCCGGGGCTCCATTCAATTTAGGTGGCTCCTGGGTAGTCTCTAGCACCAGACACTGGCAAAGGAACACACTATGCAGAGGGAGAACCTGGGTAATTTCCTGGAGCTGGGGACTAAGTCCCCCTACCAAATCTGTGGCTTTTTTCCATCACCTCAATTTGTACATGGCTTTCTCCAAAACTGAAAGTTAAGCCACCGTGCTCCACAGGTGGGTGGTCACATGACCTAGCACTGAGTTGGATGCCCAGCATTGTCATCTACTGACTATACTTGGCCACAATTAACAGTCTCTGGCACGTGGCTCAGAGTCTTCTTCCTCTCTCCGGGGTGACTTCATTGTTCATGTGGCCTCAAGATCCTTTGGCTTCCTCACTTCTAGTAACCTCCATCTTCCCTCCACTTCTCAGAAGGTATCTGTGAGTAGAACAGGTAACCACAGTAGATTTCAATCAAGAGCAGACTAAAACAAGGGGTATAGGGCTTCCGGGGTTCTACATTTTAAAAAAAGAATTCATTACCCTTTGAAAATGTCAGCACCATGAGGTATTGTTAGATGCTTCTTTAACCTCCAGATGGGCAGAGAACGTCTCACAAACTCAGCTAAAAAAATAATGCCACCATCTGGGAAGTCTGATTTACTGACTGGCTTGCCCAAATTCTTTCCGTCCTTCAAGGTTTGCTCAAGTTACACTACTCCATTTTCCGTGACCTTTTCCTTTCGATTTGGATGAACCCTTTCCTTCCCTCTCTGAATTCTGGCTCCTTTTTGTGTGTGAGCTCATTTTGATCACTTATTTTATTTGTGGTAAGTATATAGATAAGAAATCACTTGCTATTTCAACAATCTTCACATGAAACATGTTCACCATGTTGATCAACCATCCCCCTTAACAGACACTCAGTGCCCCTAAGCACGGTGCCTTCCTTTGCTTTCCACCCTCCCTCCTGTCCACTCCCAGTAACCACTAATAAACTTTGGTCTCTATAAAAAAAATAAATAAAAACCAAACCCAGTGCCATCGAGTCGATTCCGACTTATATCGCTGGCCAATTCTAGATATTTCATATAAGTGGTATCATACAGTGTTTGTCCTCTTTTGACTGACTGACTTCACTCACCATAGTGTTTTGCATCAGGGCTTCTTTTCTCTTTAGGGCTGTGTAATACCTCTTGTATGTAAGTACCACATTTTGTTTATCCATTCATCTGTTGATGGACATTGAAGCTGTTTCCGCCTTTTGAGTACTGTGAATAGCACTGCAAGGAACGTCGGTATACAAGTACCTGTTTGCACTCCTGCTTGTAAATTCTTTTGGGTACACGCCTAGGAGCAGAACTGCTGCATCATACGGTAATTCTAGGTTTAACTTTTCCCAGGATCACTTATTTTTTGTTTGTGTGAATTTTGTCTTCCCAGGACAAGGACTGTCTTAGAATTCTTTCAGAGGTCCCAGCATACCCTGTGTCACTCAATCAACCTTTGTTGAAAGCATTAAAAGGGCAGACTGAACCACACTGCCTTGGGGACTTGGGTAGACACAGAAAGACACGGCCCATGTACCAAGTCCTTTCCTGGGGCTGTTTTCTCCCAGGACTTGTCTTTTTCTTAAAATAACCGGAAGAACCCACCCTCCTCCACCAAGCCACTCCACCAGAGCTTCACTAATTAGAGATTAGACCTACAGAAAGGTATGTATTTATGTGCTGGTTACAGAGCGGAGAACAATGGGGAAGCTGGAATGGCTTCCAGACAATTTCCTTTGTCCTCAGTGTTAGCTGAGACATGCTGATGGGATGGAAAATGAGGTAATGTGGAACGTGAGGTACCTCAAGGAAGGCAAAATTGTGTAACACTTCGAAGTACTGGGTGGGACAATCAAAGAGCAGCAAGTGAGAAGGGGCCAAGGGAATTGCAAAAAGGGCTTACTATCCAAGGCAGCTGTTTTGTGTTCATTCTTCTCCGGAACCCCTGGCCCCTCCATTGCCCCATAAGGTAGAAGGGAGGCAGGATGGGCTGTCTCCCTAGACCAGAGAAAGAAGCTTCTTGCCTTGCTCTGCCTTTCCACCTCCAGAAGGTTCCAGGTGTCTCCAGACACTTTCCTCTGGCTCTTCCACTAGGCTATCCTTGCAGTAGGCCGGAATGCACTGTAAGGGAAGGACAAAGCCTTAGCTGTGTCCAGTGGTGTATACCCCCTGGGGCTGGATGCCTAAAAAGGAGCTGTGATGCCTAGCCAAGAGTTGAGACCGTCTGACAGAATGGCCAGAAGGGGGAGATGGGGAGGATGGAGGTCAGGGTTGACTAGAACAAAATGGAGCTGAGAGAGCCAGCACAGCAGAACAGCATGTGTCTCCAACTTTAAAAACAGGGACAAAGCCCTGGGAATCTTTTGGAGCAGTGTGGCTGCAAAGCAGCTGTCAGGTTTCCAGCACCCCCACACCCACCCCCACCCTCTGCAATTCTTCTCCAGGCCAGGAATGCAGAAAGGGTTAAAACGCAGCAAGTAACTCTGGGCTAAATGAAATCTCCATATGTGTGGCTCAGTAGGGTTCTAGGAGAAGCAGGCAGTTGTAATTAGAAGTTCTCAGACACTGTGTTGCCATGGCAACTGCTGGCCCAGAGAAAACTGGGGGGAAACCTGGAGTCTGAGGAATACAATCTCCCAGGGAAATGCCAGAGGCAGGTGGTGTTCATCACTATCAGACTTCGCAGTTGCTCCTCCAGCTCTTGAGAACCTTCCCTGTCCAATTCCTATTTATCCCTACTCTCCAGATCTCCAAATATACACCCAGAGCAATTCCAAATGCAAATGAAAGGCTTCCTCCAGGATGGCATCCAAAGGAAATAATTAGGAAGGAGCAGATTCTTAGAGGCGGACGGTGGTGGTTCAATGGTAGAGTCCTTCCCTTCCATGAGAGAGACGTAGGTTTGATTCTCAGTCAATCCACTTCCAGCACTACCACCACCCACCTGCTGGTGTAGGTTTACATGATGCTGAGCAGGTTTCAAGCAAGCTTCCAAACTAAGACGGACTAGGAAGAAAGGCCCGGTGATCTATTTCTGAAAAACCAGCAATTGAAAGCCCTATGGTGAGGCCAGAAGAACTGGATGGTGCCCGGCTACAATCCAATTACTGCCCTGACAGGGAACACAACAGAGAACCCCTGAGGGAGCAGGAGAGCAGTGGGATGCAGACCCCAAATTCTCATAAAAAGACCAGACTTGATGGTCTGACTGAGGCTAGAAGGACCCCGGTGGTCATGGTCCCCAGACCTTCTGTTAGCTCAGGACAGGAACCATTCCCGAAGCCAACTCTTCAGACAAGGATTGGAACGGACAATAGAATAGAAAATGATACTGGTGAGGAGTGAGCTCTTGGATCAAGTAGACACATGAGACTATGTGGGCAGCTCCTGTCTGGAGGGGGGATGAGAAGGCAGAGGGGGACAGAAGCTGGCTGGATGGACATGAAAATAGAGGGTGGAGAGAAGGAATGTGCTATCTCATTAGGGGGACAACAACTAGGAGTATATAGCAAGGTGTACATAAATTTTTGTATGAGAGACTGACTTATTTGTAAACTTTCACTTAAAGCACAATAAAAATTAAAAAAAAAAAACCCTATGGAACACAGTTCTACTCTAATATACACGGACTCACCAGGAGTCGACTCTACAACAAACACAACTGGTAGATTCTTGGAGGAGGGGCGTGTGCAGGTGATATTGTTTTCTGGGCAGTCTAGGGTCACAGAGGCCTTCTGAATCGAAGTCTGAGGAACACTGAGGCTGCAAGCTTACTTCACCTATCACTATGGAGCCCTTCTTCGGTCTTCCTTATTCATTGTCCAGACTGAAGAAGAATTGACGCCTTTGAATTGTGGTGTTGGCGAAGAATATTGAATATACCATGGACTGCCAAAAGAACGAACAAATCTGTCTTAGAAGAGTTAAAACCAGAATGCTCCTTAGAGGCAAGGATGGCAAGACTGGGTCTTACGTACTTTGGACATGTTGTCAGGAGGGATCAGTCCCTGGAGAAGGACATCGTGCTTGGCAGAGTACAGGGTCAGCGGAAAAGAGGAAGACCCTCAACAAGGTGGATTGACACAGTGGCTGCAACAATGAGCTCAAGCATAACGATTGTAGGAGTGGCTCAGGACCGGGCGGTGTTTCGTTCTGTTGTGCACAGGGTCGCTATGAGTCGGAACCGACTTGACAGCACCTAACGACAACAACAACATGGAGCCCTGGTGGTACAGTGGTTAAGAAAGAGCTCAGCTGCTAACTGAAAGGTCAGCAGTTCGAATCCACCAGCCACTTGTTGGAAACCCAATGGGGCAGTTCTACCCTGTCCTATAGGGTCACTATGAATCGGAATCAACTGGGAGGCAACAGGTTTGGTTTTGGGGTTTTTATGGAACCTACCTCCTCTATGAAAAGGGGGTGGGGCTGGGTGGACGTTACAGTACAAGCGGGGATATGTGAGCTTAAGCAACCGTGTATTTTATCATCCAAAGCGGGACCTTTTTGAGAGTAAAAGAGAACCTTTTAAATAGATACATCTGGAAAGCAGGCATAAACTAGGTCTCATGGTCAACCTTAATTATTAGGCTTCCTAAGAGAATAATTACTTTGTCGTATAGAGTGGTGATTCTAACCTGGTATCCACAGACCCCCAGAAGCCCAGATATAGATTTTGGGACTAGATTTTCGAGGGAGTATATATGTTCAGATACCGACAAACCCAAACCAACCTAGGAAAGATGAGAAACCCAAAGAAATTACTGCTCTGGGCGTGGACTGTCTCTAGTCACCTTAATTTCCCTTGATTGAACAGCTATATGAAGATTTTGTCCATGGGGTTTTGTTGTTGGGAAGGAGGGGAATCTGAGCAGGTGGGACCACCTTTGCTTCTAAATCTTGGTCATTACGAAGCCTTTCCAACTACTCCTCGAAAGAGAGAATCATTCATTTCAAGCATCGTCGCCAAAGGATATGGTCGTCTATGAATTGTTTACAGCAATAATGTGGGCAGTTGAGTAGGACCATTCTATGGCAGGGATACTAATAGATCTCCCTCTGGATAGGGGAGGCTTTCAGGGGTGCATTCTTACACATTCCTTAACCAAACCAAACCAAACCCACGGCCACCAACTCGATTCCGACTCATAGTGACTCCATAGTGTTCCCGAGGCTGTAGAAAGTGAACCGAAAATGGTGGCTCAGGGACTCTGTGGTCGTGAAACCCAGGGTAAGCCAGCCTCTTAGGGAACCAGCAGAAAGGACTGTATTTTTGGCATAAGATAACCAGTCTAGAAATTATGAACAAGTGGTCCGACCACAAGCTGAGTTAGAAACCTGTAGGATGTTTAAAGGGTCAGGGCTCCCCTGCCCCCAGGTGTAACCCTCAGTACTTTTTCAGAGACTTTGGGAACCAAGAGCTATCTGGTAAGAGTTCTTGGCAGTTACTTGGCAACATGGCTGGTGGTGGCCCTCTTCTCTTAACCTCAGCTAAGGTTGGGAGCCACTGGAAACAACGTGCCTTATTTACAGCTGCTAACCAAAGGGTCGGCAGTTCGAATCCGCCAGGTGCTCCCTGGAAACTCTATGGGGCAGTTCTACTCTGTCAGGAGTAGAACTTGTCATAACAAGTTCTACTTGTTATGAGTTGGAATTGACTCGACAGCATACAACAACAACATACCCAGATGGGTGCAAATCTCCAAGTTAAATGTGGAATTTCTCCAAGATGTTTGGGGTGACACCTTGAGGCTCCTTACAACTTGTAGACATCAGTTAACACCGCTGCTCTTTGCCTGACCTGTGTGTCAGGAAGTTCTGGCACACCTGCAGGTTCCCTGGATTTTGTTCATCTAGTTTAGAGGAACATTCATCTTTCTGGAGCAAATTAAAAACTACATCAAAAATCAGTCCCTTTGAAAAAGCAACCCTGCAAACACCAACTTCTCTGCATTTTCTTATCATTTTCCAAGGTGTAATTACACTAAACCCATTTCCAAACAGGTAAGCACCATATGGAGCAATCAAGCAACAAAATACCAAATATTATGCTGGAGGCTGGGGACTCAAGGAAGTCCATGTCCCTAAGGCGCTTACAGTTTAGGTGAGGAGATAGGGCATAAAAACATGGAATTTTACCTAACAGCAACACAACGCAGTAAGACATGACTCAAGGCAATGTACGGTTAAGTGACAAGTGTCTACAGCAGAGCCGCCCTACAGAAGTATAATGTGAGTCTCATATGATTTAAAATTTTCCAGCAGCCTCATTAAAAAATAAAAAAGAAACAAGTAAAACAAATTTTAATAACCTATTTTATTTAAGGAAACCCTGGCGGCGTAGTGGTTAAGGGTTCGGCTGCTAACCAAAAGGCTGGCAGTTCGAATCTGCCAGGCGCTCCTTGGAAGCCCTTTGGGGTAGTTCTACACTGTCCTATAGGGTCACTAGGAGTCGGAATCCACTTGACGGCAATGGGTTTTTCTAATTTTATTCTACTGAAGCCAGTATATCCAAAATATTGATGGAATCAAAATTACTAATGAGATATTTCACATCCTTTTTTTCATGCTGTCTTTGAAATCTGGTGTGCATTTTATACTTATATGGCACACCTTAAATCGGACTAGTCACATCTCAAGTGCTCAAGAGCCCCGTGTGGCTAGTGGCTATTCGTGGTGGACAACACAGCGTTAAACAATGAGTTCTGAGTTTAGACATATTACTGAGAACTGAACTGAGGAGAGGAGTTTAAGTAGGAGGAAGGCTGTCTTTAACTTGGAATGTTTTAGAAGTGGTATATATGATTCAATCTAATAGATACTCTCTGAACATAAGGCCAAGGCTGGGCTGAATCTCAGAGCGGGAATCTGAAGCAACGAAGAGCCATTCTTTGGAGATAGGCAGGGGTTGTGGCCACTGCAAACTCACCTCAGCTTCATTCCGGCTCTGGTTTCGGTGCCGTGGGACAAGTCACATCCCCCTTCAAGTCTCCTCTATCAGAAAGATCAAATGTTTGCCACCTCCTGCCTTTAGGACTTCGTATGGCTTAGCCCATGAAACAACGATAAATGGCTAATTGAGCTGTAATTTAAACTGCTAGTTAAACTTTTGACTTTTAACTACTTTAATTTTACCTTTTTTACATAGAAATCTATGGATATATCTTTTTCAAACTTTTTTTTTCACTATCTTGTCTCAACCGCTAAAGTGTTTTACCTCCAGCTTTCAATATTTTACTCACACACAAATTTTAGTGCCATAAGAGTAAAGTCAGTGAAAACATACACATTCTGTCTTCTTGAGACATTCCTGCCTTGCATTCTTTCCTTGGAGCAGTTGGGAAGTCACAGCTGGGGGGGAGAGGGGGGAAGGAGCCTTAAAACCTACTTGTGCTGGCCAATCAGGCCTGAGCTGAGCAGATACCCGCCAATGAGAAACCACCAGGTATTCTGTTCAATTGTAGCAAAACCCCCTACTTTGACAGACTCAGATCCCAGGAGACCCTCCAGCAGAGCCAACAATGCACAAAGACTCCCTTTTCTGCTCGTTTTGTTTCTCCCCAAGGATGGCATTAGAAGCCCCACACAAAAACAGATTGTCATTTGCGGTAAAAGCACTCCCAAGTACAGTGTAGCAGCATAGTCCTCAAAGCTCTTCCATTCTTTATTTTTAACTGACTAACCACCACCAGAGAAATGCCACATATCAAGCTGCTCTTGGTTACCCTGAAGGACCCCACCTCCACTGAGAAGTAGGGCAATATGCTGTGGTGAGGGAACTAACTAGTCTTTGGACCAGATGTAAGGGCTAGTACTTAGAAAGAAGGCTGCAGCATGGTGGGGGGGGGTCTCCTCCCAGGGACCCCGCCCCATGCTGATCACTGTGCTACTGGTGGACTTCCCCAGAAAGACGTCTTTTCCTCTGAGGTTTTAATGTATAAACCCAGCGGCACTGGCCACCTTTCTTTTTACTTCTTTCAGTCATACTGAGGACAGACATCACAGTTGCTATTCAGATGAACCAGGAGAGAGAGTGAGTAAAAAGGATCCCAAAAAGCAAAGAACTCAGCAGAGGTCAGAAGATCAAGTTACCTGTGACTTGGGGGCAAGGAATCACCCACAAGAGAATTTAATGCTTTATCTTATGTTCCCTGGGACGTTAGCTTCCTCTGGGAACAGTGCCCAGTTATATCAGAATTGATGATCGTGGAAGAATGAAAATGTTTATTATTCAGCTAGTCCCTGGATAAATTCCAACTTCACCTGGAGAGAATCAGAATCCAGGCATCTGATTACTACACGTCCAAGGTCAAGCGAAGTGTTGATGGGCAAGCGCTGTGGGCCCTCTTCCCGGGGGCACAAGATAATTGTAGAATATGGCCCAGTGATGATCAGGATACAAGATTACAGGCAGGACACTAAACACCGTGTCATATGAGCCATTTGGTCAGTGGATTAATTTAACAAGAATTTATTGAGCACCTAGTATATGCTACGTGAGGCAGTGGTGGCGCCGTGGTAGAATTCTCACCTTACACGTAGGAGAGCCAGGTTTGATTCCCGATCAACGCACCTCAAGAGCAGCTACCACCATCAGTCAACGGAGGCTTGCGTGTTGCTATGACGCCGAACAGGTTTCAGCAGAGCTTCCAGACTGAGATGGACTAGAAAGCAAGGCCCGGCAATCTACTTCTGAAAATCAACTAACGAAAACCCTATGGGTCACAGCAGTCCAATCCGCAACCGACCGTGGGGACGGCGCAGGGCCAGACAGTGCTCTGTTCAGTTGTACATGGGGTCACCACGAGTCGGGGCCAACTCAATGGCCGCTAACAACTATATGCTAGGCACAGTTCTAGGTGCTGGGGTTTCAATGGTAAACGAAACAGAAGGGTCTTTGCCCTGAAGGAGTACACACAGCAAAGGAACAAAAAAGTAACAAGATTATGATGAACGCCTGGAAAAATATAGAGTTTTTATGGCAGAGACATCTCAGGGAGAGGGCACCACTTGCATCAAGTGGTTCTGGAAAGCTCTCATGGGCTGAGACCTGAAGGTTGAGAGGAGAGAAGCACAAAGGCCCTGAAGCAGGATGGAATTTGTTATGTTTCAAAACAGAAAGGAGGCCAGTGTGGCCATGGCAGCATAGGGTCCAACAGGGAGGGGGCGTGAGGTAAGCCGGGAAAAGCAGGCAGAGGCTAGACCGTGTAGGACCTTGTTGGCACTGATAAGTTTGTATATTATTCTTAATGTGTTGGGGGCCTCTGGAGGACTTTATACGGTGGAGTGACATGATCATATCTGTGTTTTACAATATTACTCAGGCTGCTGTGTGGGGAGATAGACAGCAAAGAGGCAGGGGTGAAAAGGGGGAGAATTAGCATGTTCCTGCAATAATCCAGGCACAGAACGGTAGCTTGGACTAGGGTGGTGGTGATGGAGGCAGAGAGTAGTCCCTGGAGAGGTGGGAGGAGCCTGACAGCAGAGCCAACAGGACTTGCTGGTCATCTGGGTATGGGGAGGATGGAACATGAAGAATCAAAAAGAAGAGACCTGGGTACTTGAAGCTGGCACCCCCAAAACCCCAGCCAGTTCTAGGTAGACTAGACACAGCCATGCCTATGGTCTAGTCAGGAGTCATTGCTAGAAGGCCAATCTCCCCTCAGTCTGTCCCAGGCCTTCCTGATAAAACTGAAGTGGTTTAGGAAGTGAGTTCAGCAAGCCCACTAAGCACTGGGGTCAAACATAAACAGACTGCTGATGGACACTGGTCCAGGTTTTCAAAGTGCTCCGTGGAACACTAGTTTTTAAATATTTATGGTATTTTTTGAAAAGGTGTTCTGTTGGTGGAATGTTTGGGAAACACTGTTTATTATACTTTCTTCCTGGAAAGTCATAAATAATGCACATGCATACATTGTGAAGCTTTGAAAATCCCACAGATAAGAAACCATTTAGCCTAGTGTACATATTTACATCACTCAATACAGTTTGAGAAACACAGATCTAGGCTCAGTTCATCTCTGCCTGTAGTTCTATTATTCCCTGGTATTCAACCAATGTGGGAGTCTGCTTCCATAGGGGCAGTTCTACTCTGTCCTATAGGGTCACTATGAGTTGAAATTCGACTCATTGGCAATAGGTTTGAGTTTTGGGTATTTCAACCAATAACAAGGACAATGACAATAATAATAGCAGCTACTGTTTACTGAACACTTTCCTTGTGGAAGGTACTTTATGTACCTTCCCTTATACACATTAGATACAGGTGCTGTTTTAATTTACAGCTTTTATGTTATTGCTTGCTCTTTTGAGTTTTGGTTAGAGATCATACATTCACTTCACAAAAAGAATTATCTATCTTTTCTGATCATATAGCATCAGCAGTGTTTGCTCATGGATAAAGACCAGAAATTCTTCCATTTATCACCCCATCTTTGTTGCTTGTCCCACTACCATTAACGGTGAGTTTGCTACTCCCATCACTGCCTCCCTTCCCTTCCTCTGGTCCTCCTCATCACTATTTTCCATCTTCCTATTTGCTCTGGCCATTTCTAGGGCAAGAACCATTCTGGGACAGTTCATCACATGGTTTGAACCTCCTTGGGCTTAGAATCCCTAACTTCTGTCTCTCCCTCAAAGAGAACGTCATGACTTTCTGAATATGGCTTTTGTCACAGCTGAGCCCACAAACTAGCCAGGTTAGAGCCTGCAATAGCCATCAGCTACCTGGAAGCAAACACACACATACACACACATTTCACCAACCTAGATGGAGAGAAGGTTTTACCTGGACTTAAACAATAAATCACTGGGGATCAGCGAGGTCTTTATGTTCCAGGCCACTATTAATATGAATAATTACAGTCATTAAATAACAATGCCATTTACACTGTGCAAAAGAATGATAGCATTACCCGGAGGAATAGGCCAATCTGCCAACTGAAATACAGCCACTGGGAAGGAACCCAACTTACTCTATAATTCACATAGCAATTCAGGGAAGCAACTGAAGCAGGAAATGAGAGCTTTCTATTTGATCAAAAGTGCAAGAGAAATTTAGAGGAAAAATGCAATTTCCTAAATTATAAAATGAGTGACACAGTGGAGTTAGTAATTCCCAACAATTGCTTGTCCTTATAGGACTTCACATCATCACCATAGTGTTTTTTTTTTTTTTTTTAAAAAGAGTACCTAACCTAGGGCACGTAATGAACATAAGAATGCCAACTTTTATAAGTTAACATCCAGGTTATACTATACTTGTTCTTTGTAGAAAATAAAGAAAAACGCAAGAATCTTTTCCAATTATACTTCTTAGATATAAAGTTATTAAGGCTTAAACTGTTCTTTAAGTATGGCCCACAAAGAGATTAGGAAATTTCATTAAGAAATAAAATTTCTGCGGTGACTATTGAATTTATTGTATCTGACGTCTAACAAAGAGTTGAATGCCTGGCCTCTGCTCCAAACACTTCCCAGTCCCATCCTCCCTTATAATCTCATCAGCCCAGAAAGTGAAAAGGAGAAACAGAACATGAACTCACACCTGAAGTGTTTCTCGAGCTGCAGTTTTCTGTGATCATTCGCCAGCCCTTGGTGCCACGCAGAAAATTATTCTTTTGTTGAACATGATGTGGGCACCAATTACAACAAGGGGAAAGGCTTTCCCCCTAAAACCAACTGCTAAACCACGAAGTCTGCTTCTCTGTGTGTGGCTGTAGGCGAGACCAAAGCCACACAGGATAAGAAAGGACGGCTGACAGAAAATGACAGGGACGAAAGAGGAGGAAACAAAAACAAATGGACACATGCCTGTAAGAATGGCATGTCCGTGGCGTCTGATCACCTCTAACTTCACAAGAGGGAGAGATTCATCATCAACATCAACAGCCCACAGCTAATTCCTATGAGTCTGAGGTCAGCCATGCCTCCTCTCTCTGCCATCTTTACCAATTCTGACACCACCTGTCCTCCCATGGCACTCTCTACTTCCCTGCTGGGTTCGACAATTCATTGCAATGGCGACACGGCACTCACAGACCATACTCACAATAACAGGTTACAATTCAGGTTCAGGAACACAGAGGATACAGTTCTTCCATTAGGACAGCCTCTTCCCAGCCGTGCCAGCAGGCTCGCTTCTCCCTGGCCCTTCGCCTCTCAGCCCCTCAGCCTCCGCCCTGCTCAGACAAGTGTTACAAAGCTCTTTTAGCTCCATTAATATCTGCCTGGAGGCACCTCACTCCACCAGCAAGCCTTGGCCCAAAGGCATTCAGCTCTCTCCATGGCCAGGAAGCCCAATGCACTGTCTCTTGGTTCTGCCACTGCTGTTGCTGCTTCTCGAGGTCTTCAGGGTTACAGCTCTCCCTCTGTCTTTCCTGTTATATTCCCCCCCCCCCTTAAACCTAGCGGGATGGCAAAACTGTGCATTCCCATTGTTAGGGTTCCATATACCCTACTTGCATGGTCCCACCCCCAAAAGAGTGCCATGCATCTTATTCACATTATTAGCAAGCTGTTTACTCCCCTTGGTGGGCCACAAGCACCTTATTTGCATAGTCCCACTCAGTCATTTGGTGAGTTACAAAGACTATGGCTAGAAGGGCCCTATTAGGTAGTTCACTGCACCACAACCCCTGAAAAATTCTTAAGACGCTAAGGAGAAGCCAGGTGAATTTCCTGCTTCTGATGTCAGCCTCAGCCTGCCCCAATTAATTACAGCACCAGCTGCCCGCTGAAGACCCAAGGAGGAGATGCCCTTGGAGATATGAAGCTGAACATTCTGAGCTTTTGTGAATGATAAGCATATTATCTGCCTCCATTCTAAAGCAGCTTTTGAGAGCGGGGCTGGGCCATCCAGAAGGCACACCCAGGCCCTCCTGAACAGGATCCTGACCGTGAAGAGGACTCAGGCATGTCCGAGTCTATGCTTAGCGCTGACATCTGCATTTCTGCTCCTATAGTTTTCGGCTGCTCAGATAGACAGTCTGTTTATATAAATTCCATATTAATATTGAGATGTGCCAGATATCTTGGTGAGAGTCACCAAGAATTTTCAGTTCCCCAACCATTTTGCGACTGCCACAAACTTGGGTCTCTCTTCATAACCGAAAATACAGTCTAACCCTTCCAGAAGCTAACAGGGCATGCTGACCATGGGTTTTGAGAGGGAAAACATACAACTTATTTTTGAAAGGAGGTAAAAAATGAATAAATGAATGAGTAACATATTTATTAAGTTAATGCTTGTTAACAGGCTAACCATACAAGTATAAGAACAAGCACTGGTCTATGTGCTCAGAAAGAAACCAGAGCAGCAAAACAGAAGTCAAGTAATGAACTAAATTAAAACAAAACAGTCAAATTAAGGAAAATGTAGTAACATTTTTGCTTCTCTTCACTGGTTCCCACAGGAATTTGTCTTTATGAGGGTAATCTCACTATTTGAGCTATGGGTTGGCGGTCATGTTCTCCAAGTGGTAAAATTTAACTCTGTGTGCAATGTGTGCCCTGGTGGCACAGTGGTTAAAGCAATCCACTGCTAACCGAAAGGTCAGTGTTTCAAAATCACCAGTGGCTGCAAGGGAGAAAGAATTGGCAGTCTGCTTCCATAGAGATTTACAGCCTGGGAAGCCCTATGGGGTCGCGATGATTCAGAATCGACTTGATGGCAGTGGGTTTGGTTTGTTGCAATGTGTGTGTGCAGAGATGAAAGGGAAGGGTATAGAATCAGACTATCCTGGGACACAGAGCCAATTTTAATTTAATCCTGACACTGTGCAAAGCACCCTTATGAGGAAAGAACGTTTCGTGCATGTAACATGGGGCTGGTCTCCCATTCAGGACCAGCAGTCAACCCAGTTTATCACACTGGGATTATCGGGTAGGATTTGGGAACTGGTGTGCAGGCAAGGTACCAGGATGTAAACACGACTGAAACACCCATGTTGGCCTCTGCTTCCTTACTGAGTTCACCCTGGTAAGTCACTTGATTTAACTGCTGAGGTCGTGACTGAAGGAAGACCTGTGCCCACAGGCTGTAGTGAGAGCCTTGAACTGATCCAGAGAGCAGGGCATGGGGGCCAAGGTGAGAACTTCATCAGTACCTGCTCAGGGAATCCAGGCCACAGGCTGGCAACAACCACAGTGAGAAGGCAAAGCAGGGTTCCAGAAAAAATGGAATTAGGGTCCCTACATTGTTTTCAGACAACTTTTCTATAAGTCTTTTGCAATACCACATCATTATTTTTAAAAGAAAATGTATTTACAAAGATCAGAAGATTTTTTCTTTTGCTTTTAATAAGTTCAATACAAACTCAAGTTGCACACTTTGAAATTTTTCGTTGTCTTTTTTTTTAAAGATTCCTTGCTCAATCCCAACGGACTAGTATCCATAATTTTTCACCCTGTGCTGTAAGCAGTTGGTTTCTGAAGTGGAAAATAAAGTAATTCCTTTCCGTAAACAGCACTGGGGATCCTCCTGCATAAAGACTGTCAAGGTACCACACGCCGTACTGTTTATATTGTACTCAACGCTCGCAGGAGGAGGTCAGGGACACAAAATGACTCCTACTTTTATTCATCTCTCTCTTCCCATTCCTGGGCCAGCCTCTCTTTCAAACTGCCCTTCCTTGGGTCACGAATTAAGACTAGAGCTAATCAAATGTCCTAACTCCATTAAGTAGACTATTTTGATAATCCAACCTAATGACTGCCTACAGAGTTTCAGAGCTGGGTCTTTGAACTCATCTCCTCTAACCCCCAGTTTTGCAGATGAGGGGCCAGGGACTTGCCCAAGTTCATATTACCAGTGGGAGGCAGGGGGCTCACTACCTGGAGTGCCTGTCTGCCCCGGGTTATTCACCCCCCGCCCATCTCTGCTGGATAAATGCAGGCTTGCTTGAAGCCAGCTCACTTCAGGGGTCTGCGTAAACTCAGCCACAGCTCAGCCAGCACTGCTATTTTCTCAACTCTGAACCCCTCGAGGCAGCTGAATCCTGACAGTCTCATAAATTCACTCAGCTGCTTCTTATGTGTGTGGCTTATGCCAGTCCCCTGAGACAGTTTAAGGCTGACTAAGAAACCGAGGGAAATGAGTGAGGAGAGGCGACCAAAGTCAGAGCTGCAGAACTTTGAGGATTGTGCTGAAAAGGCGTGGCGCCAAGCAGACACTGTCTAGACTTTAATCGGCCTCTCCCAGCAGAGTGGGAGGGGGGATTTGCAAGGAAAGAGGGGGAGCAAGCTGGAAAGTCTTCTTACTTTTTGTTCAGCAAATGCAAACATACGATACAACCTCTCTGCCAGGCTCCAGGCTGGGGGTTTGCTCTGTCTAAGACATTTCTTCCCAGGCACTAGAATTCAGCTGGGGGGCCAATCCAGCCATCAGAGGGAAGCTATGAATACTTTTCTTAATTCCTAGGGAATCACAGTTCCCAAACTAGAATGGGTTGGGCAAGAGCCAAAAGTAACACACTGTGAATGCAATAAGAACAGATTTTAAAACTTTCCATTTGTATCTTCTTAGCTTATCCATGAGGAAAATCCACAAAAACAGAACTTGCATTTAATGAAGGGCATAAAATTATGAAAATTTTGTTAAGACTGAATAAAATCTATGTATAAAAGGCACAGATGTAGAAAGTGCCACTGTAGCCTAACAAGTATCACAGGAGTCAGAGATAATGTTGGGTTTGGGGGAGCTTGATAGAGTTCAGGAAAATGGCGCTCCTTCCTCTGCATGGGCAGACAAGCCCCATGCAGGGTACGTGGCTTGGAGAGCAGAGTGCAGGATGGAAGTCAGCCCCACACGCCCCCTTAGCTGGAGATGAACATGCCCAGCAACTCAGAGCTGTCATGCAAAATTTGGTTTTATTTAATGTGGAACAGTTGTGAATGAATACATCTCAAGGGCAAAGAAACCGCCTGTTAACACCCCGAGTCACCGAACATCATGCTGCAAACGCTCTAATGTAACAACTACACTCCAATGCTGGTCATAATGTTGGACCCAAATCCAGCTGACACCACCCACACCCATGTCATGGGGCCAGAAAGACCAGGCCTGAAGTGCCAACCAAGGCACTTAGGCCACTTAACAACTGATATAACTTGTAACTTTAAGAGGTAAATGGCCAGGCCCGTTGAGTCCATGTTATCAAGCAAAAATGTCTTTGGTTTGTTTTGAAACTTGCTTTCTGAAATAAAGACACGGTGGGCCTAGAACATCGAGTGTTTGCCTTGAGGTTTTAAATCCTGAGTTTGCATCCTGTCTTTTCTGCTTAACTAGGTGATTGGCTGATTTTGGGTTAACTAGCTGAATTCTCTGAGTCACAGTCTCTTCACAGACAAAATGAAAATTATAATAACTGTATCATAAGGTTGCAAGAATTAAATAAGATAAGGCTCTTTCCCTCTCCTCTTGTCTTGTTTTTCTCCGCTTACCTTGTGGGTCACTTCCTCTTGGAAACCTTCCTGAACCCCCTAGTGCTGGGTTAGGTTCTCAGCCATAACCTCACGCTGATCACACTGCACCGCTCTGCGCCTGTGTCCTCGTCTGCCTCCTCCCCTGGACAGCAATACAAGCCCCTCGAGGACACCAACACTAACTCAGTGCTGACAGACAGCAGGCTGTGATTCCTTTTACTTTCCTTTACTGAGTTTACTTTGAGAACATCTACTTTGTCCCAGATGGATGAAAGAAAATAACGCATCAAGGCTTTGTGCAACCTCTTTTGCGGGGCTCCTGGGATTGGTGAGGACATCATGCAGGGGTAGGGGTGGCACATCCCCGGCGACAACAAAAGCCTCATGTTGCGACTGCTTCCAGACCTTGCCTGACGTGTCTCTTCACTTGTATCCTTTCTGGTTATAGTAAGTGTGTAACCAATTTTTTTTTTTTAAATAATTTTTATTGTGCTTTAAGTGAAAGTTCACAAATCAAGTCAGTCTCTCACACAAAAACCCATATACACGTTGCTACACACTCCCAATTACTCTCCCCCTAATGAGACAGCCCGCTCTCTCCCTCTACTCTCTCTTTTCGTGTCCATTTCGCCAGCTTCTAACCCCCTCCACCCTCTCATCTTTTCTCCAGGCAGGAGATGCCAACATGGTCTCGAAGGCTCACCTGATCCAAGAAGCTCACTCCTCACCAGCATCCCTCTCCAACCCATTGTCCAGTCCGATTCATGTCTGAAGAGTTGGCTTCAGGAATGGTTCCTGTCCTGGGCCAACAGATGGTCTGGGGGCCATGACCACTGGGGTCCTTCTAGTCTCAGTCAGACCATTAAGTCTGGTCTTAAGAGAATTTGGGGTCTGCACCCCACTGCTCTCCTGCTCCCTCAGGGGTTCTTTGTTGTGTTCCCTGTCAGGGCAGTCATTGGTTGTAGCCGGGCACCATCTAGTTCTTCTGGTCTCAGGATGATGCAGTCACTGTTTCATGTGGCCCTTTCTGTCTCTTGGGTTCGTAATTACCTTGTGTCCTTGGTGTTCTCCATTCTCCTTTGATCCAGGTGGGTTGAGACCAATTGATGCATCTCAGATGGCTGCTTGCTAGCGTTTAAGACCCCAGACGCCACTCTTCAAAGTGGGTTGCAGAATGTTTTCTTAATAGATTTTATTTTGCCAATTGACTTAGATGTCCCCTGAAACCATGGTCCCCAGACCCCTGCCCCTGCCACGATGGCCTTCAAAGCATTCAGTTTATTCAGGAAACTTCTTTGCTTTTGGTTTAGTCCAGTTGTGCTGACCTCCCCTGTATTGTATGCTGTCTTTCCCTTCATCTAAAGTGGGTAACCAATTTTTACAGGCTTTGGATCTGATGAATCAATGCTATTGAACATGGACATCACCATAAAGATATGTCTATATGAAGAATTGTCTGAAGAAGTACTCAGCCCAGTGCCTGGCACACAGTAAGTGCTCAATAATTACTAAACAGATGAATATGAGCATAACAATCATCATAACAGACTTCAATGTACCTCATGAATATTTGCAAAGCTGTGTATCTCTGCGAAGTACAAATTTGACAGTAAAATATCTGTCAAGGAAGAAAAGGACTGTCCAACTTTATCTTGGCATGAAATGTGAACATGGTGGTTCATGGATGTTTTGCCAATTCCTAATGCAGCCCCCAAACTTTAAGATGGCCTCTTTGTAATGGCAGGAGGAGGAAGAAGAGAAAGAATAGATGACAAGGTAGGGGAACGCAAAAAGCAACAAAGGCAGTAACAAACAGACCTCGCTCCAGGGCCTGGGAGATGGTGGTCATGCGAGCCTGGAGTCAGAACTGGCTGCCAGCCCTGAGCCGGCAGCTCAGATTTAGGGTTTGTGTGCAAAACACAAGAAGCTGGTGCCCTGGTTCCCAAGGGGGCAAATCCCAGTCTGCTCCAGGAAAATTTTCTACCCTTTCACAATAAATGGTATGTATTTTTTAAACAATGAAAGCACAGGGACATATTCCTTTGTGTGATCACATTTTCCAAACCCAAAATTTAGAATTCAGGCTGGGCTATGAGGGTTGTGAGTACAGTGTGAATATATGAAAATGACCACCCCCATAAAACCTAAGCTACCTGGTGACCAACTCCAATATGTAAGGACAGACATGGGAGGGGGAAAACTAGCTGTGGAAAAATTCCAGGAGTTTTATTACTTCTTTCGCCTTTTATCACTGTTCTTCTCTTTCCACTTCTTCCCTTCATCCACCCTATCTTTTGGAAGAACCCATGCTGGCTTGCAAATCCCACTGCCTGTGCACAGAGGTGCTCAATAAGGACTTAATTCTTTTCCTGGAGGAGTGAAAGAGTTGTGTCTTCAGAGGAAACACTATCTCGAAGAAATGTGAAGGTGAGATTCGCTTAGAACCAAGTGTTCTGATATAAATCCTGGGTGCCAAAGGGCCCACTGACTGTTTGTAACCACCATATAAATACCCAGAGTTTTCTTTTTAAAACAGAACATGATACTTAAACCTCTGGAATGGGGAAAAAGAGAGGCAAGGGGGGGTGCACATGCCATAGGTGGGCACACACGTGTGTATACACACATACACACACATCTCTCCCTCCTAATGGCTTTTGGGGGTCTTCCCATAAACAGCCAATGCCACAAGAATAACAATATTAACACTTACTGAGCACTAGGTGCCAAAACACTCTTACAACTGCTTTATATGTATTACCTTATCTGATTCTGACAACCCATCTACAGGGTCCTCTGTTTTAGGGCCATTTTATAGATGGGGAAACATGCCCAAAGAGGTTAAGTAACTTCTCCAAGATCACATGGCTAGTAAAGGCAGTGCTAGGATTTCAACTCGGGTAACCTAGCTTCAGGGCCTGGGCTCTTAACCACTATAAGACACTTCCTCTCAAAGGTAGATCACTAAAGTGGAAAAACAACTTGAGCCAGTGCACGGGTTGTACAAATACAGACACTCCGCAGCAGATGTTTATGTGTAAACTAAGAATTCCCTTGTGGAAATCATTCCACTCAAAAACATTCCATGTCAGTCCCCACTAGGGGACTACTACTAGGGCAAGAGGTACTTCATCTCTTGGGGTCCCTCAAGCTCTTTTGGGTGTTTCTTTTTGGTGTTGACTCTATGCCATCATCAGACAAACCTTTTCCATTATCTGATAGCAGAGTTCAGATAGACAGGAGCCAATTCTGTTTTACAGATGAGGAAAGTAAACTTAGGATAAGTAACTTATCCAAGGTCTCACAGGTAAACAAGGCCAGAATTCAGCCCAGTCTACTACCCAAAGCCCTCACTCTTAACTGAAGCAGCAAGTCAGAGGTATCACAAGACTTTAAAAAGGTTTTACGAGCTAAAAAGGGGCAGCCCAGGACTTCTAAGTACAGGTCAAGGACTCTCATTATTCTATAAAGTCCTTTTTAATAATGAGAAGATTCTGTATGTAACAGGGTCCATGTCAAAAAACAGACTTGGAGGTACCCAAATATAAGAATAAGAGAATAAAGAAACTCTGTGGAAGGCTCATGTGACATGAAAATGGGAGAAAAGAGAAAAACACCAGCACTGCTGGAACTGACACAATTTTAAGTGACATTCCTGACAAAAAGCGGCCACCTGATAGACACACTGATCAGGTGGACATGGTGGACAGAACAAAAATGGCTCCAGCTGCCCAAGCGGAGCTGCCTAATTCCAAGCAGGCAGAAGCCATCCATCCCACTGCTCCATTTGAGGGTTTTCTGAACCAGTGACAAGGTTTTCTAAACAATTACCAGTAACTTCCGGTAAAGCCATTTATTTGGTCCCTAATGCCCATTTAACACCATTTGAGCTGCTCAGTAGCTATGGTGGTAGGAGCTCCTTAAGGACAGGGACCTATAAGGTACTGCTGTTTATTCCCATCCTGTCCTTAACAATAACATATGTGCCAAGTGGCTAGCACAATGCCTGGCACTTCTGTACATCAACACGTGCACACACACACACACACATCTGGGCCTGCAATATGTCACGGCTTTTTCCATGTATCCCAGGATTTGCTATGGCAACAGCTTGGTTAACAATAATATCTAGGATTATTCAGGGGACATATTAGGACCCTAAGTTCAGACTTTATTCTGGGAACAGCTTATTGGTGACGGCTTCCAAATGAGCATAGAAAAAGTCTCTAAAGAGATTACACAGAAATCCTGCAGCCACCACAGAAAATGCGGCCTTTTAGGGTATATTTTGTACTCCAACTACCCAAAGAGCTTTCTATCAGGAAGTTATTGCCAGATGACTGCTAACGCAAAAGCCAAGGCCGTTATCTACGACAGCAGCAGCAGCTCTCAGGACCTCAGCAAGAACAACTGTTGACTCCACCGGAACAGCCAAGAAAATGCTCATTATCATATTTTTGTTGAGGCCCAGCATGAGAGGATCTGGCTTTCTTTAAGGTGTTTGGATTCAAATTAAGAATTTAGAAGCTTGAGCCAGAAACTGTTAAGTGCTGGTTTCCTGACATTTTCATCCATTTGCTACCCTAGTTCTATTACCTCTTATCCCATGTTGTCTTTGTGTCTTTCATACAGTCCCAAACTCTGCCTTCTAATCACTTTAATTTTGGCTAAAGATATGTCAGTGCTTGCCAAATGGACTGATTTTTCCAGCAGGAATGGCAAATAGCTTTCATCTCACATACAGACTTAATTGATTGCTAGTGGCTGCCTACAACGTTGCTGAGAAGGATTTTCAAACCTCCTCCAGACTCAGCTGGAAAGAATTCCACGATTGATTAGCGATGTCTGTTATGGGTAAGGGAGAGGATAGTGGTGACACGTATGCCTGGTTTGTGCTATCTCAGCAGGTCATTTACCTCATGGTGTTGGAAGGTACTTACTTGTATTGCCTGCAGTCTAGTGGGCACACCTCACACATCTGTTGATCAGGTCTGATAATTCTTTGAAGGGGAAGCAATGGTGGCTAGCTGTACAACTTTATGTCCCCGTCATCCTCTCCTTACACAATGCAAAGGGCCACCAATCGCTGGAAGTTCGGCTCCCTGGGCATTCTATCCAGTGTCTTGACATGAGGGAAATCATAAGGATTCTTCTGACTTCCCTCCTTTTTCAAAAGAAATTTACCCTTCTAATATATGCTATGGAAACCCTGGTGGCGTAGTGGTTAAGTGCTACAGCTGCTAACCAAAGGGTCAGCAGTTCAAATCCGCCAGGCGCTCCTTGGAAACTCTATGGGGCAGTTCTACTCTGTCCTGTAGGGTTGCTATGAGTCAGAATCGACTCAACGGCACTGGGTTTGGTTTTCGGTAACATACGCTATCTTAAATAAAGTAAAAAATGAATATTATTGTCTGATAAAAATATGAAAATTAAGTATGCAAAAACTTAGAGAATATTGAAAAAACTACAGCAAAGAATAAAGTTACCCATAATTCTACCACCTGAAGATCATTTGTGACACATTTTGTCACACTTGTGTACACATTTTTATCCAGTTGTCAGGACAAGGTATGGGGTGGGGGGGGGATTCTACTTCTTAAGATTAAATCATAATTCCTTCCCAGAGCTTTAAAAAATTTTGCAAACATAGTTTTCAGTGGCACATGAGTGTGTCATGATTTACTTAACGCTGCTCTTCCTGTTGGCTATTTAGCCTGCTTTTAAGTTTAGCTGTCATAAATAATGTGACTGACACACGTAAAAATAATAAGGGCAAAATGGCCAAATAAAATGATCTAAGTTTCTTTCCTTGCTTTAGCTTCTCATTGGAGATTATAATGAGCCTGGGATTATCTATCCACAAAATAGTCAAGTTAGCTCTTTCAAACCTACTAAAACCAAAAACCAAACCCACTGCCGTCGAGTCGATTCCAACTCATAGCGACCCTATAGGACAGGGTAGAACTGCCCCATATGGTTTCCAAGGAGTGCCTAGTGGATTCAAACTGCTGACCTTTTTGGTTAGCAGCCGTAGCTCTTAACCACTATGCTACCAGGCTTTCCATTCAAACCTACTGGATGGGCTTTTAAAGTATAAAAACAAGACAAAGTTGTATTCTTAAAAACCCAGGGAAGACATACAACGGACTATGACCCAGCCACAAAGAGAAATGAAGTCCTGAAGCATGCCACAACATGGATGAACCTTGAAAATATCATGCTGAGTGAACTAAGTCACAACAGCACAAATACTATATGATCTCACTTATATGAAATAAGCAAATACATAGATACCAAAGTGGTTACCAGGGATGGGAAAGAAGGGAAAAAGGAGAGTTTTGGCTTAGGGGCCACTGAGTTTATGTTAATGGTGGTAGAATCTGGAAAAGCAAAAATGGTTGCACAGCATGAAAATGTTATCAGTGTCACTGAATCAAACATGTAGAAACTGTTGAATTGGGGAGTGTTTTGTTGTGTATGTTTCCATCACAATATAAATAAAGAAACAAGGAAGAAACACTGTATATCTTGATTACGGTGAGTCCAAATGTAAGAATTCATCAAGCCGGACACTAAAGAATCATGCATTTTACTAGCGTAAAAAAAAAAAATTAAAAATCAAGGGAGGCCTTATGTTAATGCAACAATAACTGCAAGACACTTGTTCGCCATGTGGCTGTATGTCGCAGCCTACCTCACCAGTACAATGCAAGACAGCCAAGGGGAGAGACCATGTCTTGCACCCCACATCCCTCTGCCTTGTGTGCAGGGCATGCTGGGCCTGCAGAGCCCTCAGGGATGCTCAGGGCCCGGTGAAGGGAAGGTGTGTGCAGGAAAGCCTCACTGTGGGGAAAGCACTCCTTGCCAAAGCCACAGGAGCCAGGAAAGGGCCCCGGAGAGGGAAGCATGCATTTGCCCTCCGAGGACATTAATCACCTGGCTCACAAAATAAACCCATCCAGTGTAAGGTTTTGTTTGTACCCTATAATCCCTGGTGTCATTAAGCTAGTAATATTTGTTTTTACTAAACACTACTAAGTTATTTGTATCTATGAAAAACTACCAAAAACTTTCTGGTGGGAAATCCAGTAATTTGAAGAAGGGCAGAAAAAAGAAACCCTGACATTTTCAATTCTCTTGCGTGACCACTGGTATTCACAGCAGCTCAGCCTTTGCTTTCTCTGTTCTCCTGGAAACGTGTTCATTCTGCCTCACTGACTTTGAAGACTTTATCTTCCTCTTCCTTGGGACATTTTCTCCAGGGTCATTACCTCCACTGTAGCCCACAACCCCTACTCTGACCCTCAGTTCATGCCCAACTTGTTCCTGCGAGCCTGGGAACTGACTGCTGCTTTCCATCACCCAGTCCAGAGACTTCCATGGAACTGTAACATGCTTACCTCCTAAAGACAGTTCCAATGGCCAGAGACTCAATTTGCTGGGTGTGTGCCCACTGGTTTTGGCTATAGAGCAGAGTTCCTGCTATGTTTGAACATCCTAATTTCCAACAGTGATCTCTGGAGTTACAGCAAAGAGTTTATTTTCCCAAGGATAAACAAACAAGAGATTGTTTTAGGGTAGCTGACGTACAAGCTGGGTATTAAAATCCTCATTCTGGTGCAGCTTCGAGGAGAGTCAGAGGATGTGGGTCAGGATCCAGGCCTACCTGCATCTACCACTAGAACAATTCTAAAGAATGCAGACAGCCCACATAAACGAGTAAAACCCCTAGTGGCTGAGTCACTGTGATGTTGATAATAAGGTATAAAAGAGCTTAAGAAATGTGGCTTTGGAGGGACTTTGCCCTAATAATTTCATTTCTAGTACGGCATCCCCAGAGCTAAGTGGGGTATGTCTGTTTGTATACTTGTCCTTGTTATTATCTTAGGTGATACACTCATAGTCTGTGGTTGAAGTGTGAGCCCTCACTAGAACAAGTGTTCAGATTTGTAAATCAGGCCCCTGAACATGTGACTTCTCATGATGAACTGATAGACCTGGAATGCTGAGAATCAGAGTGCCAGCAGAAACCACCACCTAGTGGGTGGGGAATGCCTGGGCACTTGCCAAGGCAGTCTTTCCAAGGCGGGCAGTTGGTCCACAGGGTCTCCTCCAGTCAGACATCTTAGAGTGGCCCCAGAGATCCACCCACTGAGACTCAAGGGGCACACGCACTAATGCCTGGGTTCTCAACCTTTACCCAGACTCCACACAATGCCTCCCAGCATCAACACCTCTCGGTGAAACTGCAGCCATTCTCAAAGGCACAGGGATGGAAGGGGAGAGTAAGCAGGGTTACACAGCACCTCCCAACAGAACCTAGAAATGCGCTAGCTACGTAATTGGTGGAGTCCCCGGCTCAACTACTAACTGAAAGGTTGGAAGCTCAAGTCCACCCAGAGTCTCAGAAAAAGGCCTGGATCCACCTGCGAAAAAAATCAGCCACTGAAAATCCTATGGAGCACAGTTCTGACAAACATGGGGTCACCAAGAGTCAGGATCGACTCAACAGCAATGCGTACTGGTCATGTAGGTGGCAGCTGAAGCACTCCTGCTGCTGTCCCTACCCTTCGCCCCATCACTCCTCTCACCCAGGTGTTAATATGTGCCCCTCTAGAGACATGTACCCACCCCCAGCACTCCTTTCAAGATGAGATTTGCTGCCGTAAGGAGTTCATGAGTAGAAGCTCAGATGGATGGGGCAGAATTAAGATGGAGGCTGGTTGAAGGACTATGTCGGTAGGTAAGGAGGTAAGAGAGAGGGTAAGCAATAAGAAAAGCAACGCTGAGGGGCCAAATAAGTGGGAGACCATTGAAAACATTCAAAACAATGTAAGGCTCTTCTTAATGAGATGTGTTAATAGTGTCTTGAATCTAGCCAAACAGGATTTGCATAGACTGGCAGTGTTGATAACCATGAAGACCACCTTTTCCCAATCTTAGGATACCTCTGATTCTAGAGGTCTACTATTCAAAGCCTTTGGTTTCTTCAAAAGCAACGTGATTTGTTAGGTAACCACATTTTTTAAAAATGTTCAATTAATGGAAAATCCATGTTCCAACAAAAACTTGTACATGAATGTTCGCAACAGCATTCTTCATGATGGCCAAAAAGTCAAAACAATCCAAGTGTCCACTAACTGATGAACGGGTAAACAGAATGTGGTCTATCTATACAATGGAATATTATTCTGCTATGAAAAGCAATAAAATACTGATACCTGCTACATGCATGAACTTTGAAAACATGCTAAGTGAAAGAAGCCAGACACCAAAGGCCACATATTGTATGACTCCACTGATGTGAAATGCCCACAACAGGTAGATCTAGAGACAGAAACCAGGTTACTGATTGCCAGGGGCTGGGGGGAGGGAGTCACGGCTTAATGGGTATGGCATTTCTTTCTGGGGGTGATGAAAACGTTCTGGAATTAGACAAGGGATGATGGTTGCACACCACTGTGAATGTACTAAAAGCTACTAAACTGTATGCTTTAACATGGTGAATTTTACATAATATGAATTTTATGTCAATTAAAAAAATTGCTGAATTAAATCCCTGTGCTTATATTAAATAAAAAGCATCAACAGACTGATTTTCCAAATTTCACTTCTGAAAAATTCATCAGTATCTCTGTAATTGTTTAGCTGACCTAAAGTTTGCTAAAACGTATTCATGTCAATAAATACCATAAATATCATTATTGACTGTGTTTTCTCTATGTTCTTGTAGCTTTCAAGGAAAAACAGAATTCTAGCCAAGCACCATTAACTACTAGATAAAATGCTTAAGGTAACATCTGAATTACAAGTCTCATATGGAGAGGGTTACTTTACCTTTTCCTTAACTATTAAAGGGTTATTATTATTAAAACCTGGATTAAAAACCCACCTAATGTTACTGGGTTCAGAAACCAAGACCCTGGATTAATTAAAAGATAATAATCATTGGGTAAAGAATCATGGAATGTACCCTAGATCCCGTCTAGTACTCAGTTGATTGTAGCTGTTTCCACACAGCCTGAATTCACAGCCTCCTTTCTGTACCAACTTCCTCAGTTTTCATGCCTCAGCACTTCTCCATTTCTGCCTCTTTCCCCATGGATTGTCCCTGGGAATTCAGAGAGAGGAGCTGATGCTCCTACTTCAAGCAGGAAATTGATGCTGGAGGACCTTCCTACGAGAGCTAAGCTTTTCCCTGCAAAGTACTGGGAGTGTAGTGCAGGCTGTCTAAAATAGACCTGGGGCTACACAGCTTTGCGGTGGGTGAACCAACAGCCTCCTCACACCTCATGTTTGCATTCCAGTTCACAGAGTGATTTCCCACACTAGCTAGCAATTCAGACTGGTGTAAAACCAAAGGGATTCACCTCATCCATCACCCATCACCAGGCTGCAGCTGCCTTGAGAGCCACAGCAGGGGATGAAGGAGTGTTCCCTTCACCGGGGCTAAATTCAGCCAGTGATGGGAGTCCCTCCCTCAAATTCAAACCCTGGAAAACAAAGTGAATGAGATGCAGGGCTGGAGTTCAAGACGCGTTCCAAAGGCAGAGGGAGCGGGTTCAGATTCTTCTTCAATACCCACTAGCTGTGTGACCCTGGGCAAGTTACTCGATCTCTGGAAACCTGGTTCCTACTCTGTAAAATGGGGATAACAATACTTACCTTATAGGGTTTGGGGATCTTTAAAAAGAAATGTTGCATTTAATGCAGGTAACGCAATGTCTGGTATAAGTATTTGGGTAAAAGATAAAGCCCTGGTGGCTTCGGTGGTTAAGAGCTGGGCTGCTAACCAAAAGGTTGGCAGTTTAAATCCACCAGCTGCTCCTTGGAAACCACATGAGGCAGTTCTACTCTGTCCTATAGGGTCACTATGAGTCAGAATCGACTCAACGACAACGGGTTTATGTTAAGCCTTTGTGCATGGAAGTGGTAGGGTTAGTAGTTAAAAGCCTGGGTCTGGGGCCAAGCTGCCCGTGTTCAAATCCCACCCCTACCATTTATTAGCTGGGGACATGGATAAGTTATATAATGTCTTCATGACTTTATTATACACATATTAGATATTCAATAAATATTAGCTATTTTTATTTCACTAATAGTAAAAACAGCCTAAGGAGTCTTCACGGCACAATGGTTAAGTGCTCCCCTGCTAACCAAAAGGCCGGTGGTTCAAGCCCACCCAGCCACTCCCCAGAAGAAAGATCTGGCAATCTGCTCCCATAAAAATTACAGCCTAGAGGGCAGTACTACTGTCACATGGGGTCACTTATGAGTCAAAACTGACTCAAAGGCGACCAACAACAACAAAAATGCTTGGTTTCCACCTCAACCAACAATGTAGAAACCAAAAAAAAACCCCACTGCTGCAGAGTTCATTCTGACTCATAGAGACCCTGTAGGGCAGACTAGAACTGCTCCCACAGAGTTTCCAAGGCTATAAATCTGGTGGGTTCCAACGGCCTACCATTCCTTTAGCAGCCAAGCGCTTTAACCGCCATGCCACCAGGGCTCCTGATTACATGAGTTCAGTGTAGTATATATATATATATATATATATATATATATATATATATATATATATATATACTTTTTTTTTAATTGTGAAGAGCTTGTATGCTTTTATGATTTTTCTGGGCAGAATCAAACCTTGATGCTAAGGGTGGGGCTAAGCTGTTATATGAAGGAAAAAAATTCAAAGAGGGAGAAAAAAATCACCCACCAGGGAGCTATTTCTTTTGTAATGTACATTCCATTTCTTCTCCCTCATGCTTTTTAATTCCTTCCACATTTCCTGCCATAATTATCAAATGTTTGGTTTCTGACCTCACTTTTCTGGAGACTAGAGCCCAGGGAATTCAGAATTGTTTATTTTCTGTCCATAAACCTTTGAGTTAATGGAAGGGCTTGTGAGCGCAGGGTTTGTTGGTTTGTTTGTAATGTCTCAGGAAGGTCACTGGAGTTGAAAAGAAAACATTATGGAAAAAAAAAAAAAAGCGCTGAAATCTTTTAACTGGAAACGCTGAGCCCCCAAAGAGCAGAGTACTGGACCTCTCAAACTTGCACAACGCTAGTTTAAGGGAAATTTTAGATTTAAAAGGCCGTTATACGGCTCGGATAATAACACAAAACCGAAGGCTCTTTATAAGGAAGAGAACAGATACCAGAGAATCTTACAATCTCACTTTATAAAAAAATTTATTTCGCCCCCAAAGAAGTCTCTTGAGATTTCGCCTCTCTCCACTCCACACCCCACTCCCCCCGCCCGGCCCCCCGAAGGAGACAGACTTGGAAGAGAAAAGTCTCCAACTCTTCTCAATTTCCTCTTATGGGAAGGAAAGAACTCAAGGCGCCTTTTTGAACTCGGCTGCTGCTCTTGTCGCCGCCTCCGTCCCAATCGGCCGCTCGTCCTCTCTCCCCCTCCCCACTCTCCGTCCATATTAGCGAGGTGGGGCTCCCGCTGACCGCCCCAAACTACTTTTCCTGGTCTTGGTGGGGCTCCCGCTAATCGCCCCAAACTACTTTTCCTGGTCTTGAGATTCAAGTTTCCCAAGTAGCATTTCTGCTCCGCGCGCGCCTGATCCCTGCTCTACCCCAAGTATGGAAACTCCCTATTTCCAGCCCGGCACCCACTCACGGCCCCAGGGCCCGAGCTCGGACCTCCCCGCCGCTCGCCTACCTCGGCGTGGACCCAGGCGACCGCCACCAGCGCGAGCGCGAGCGCGAGCCAGCGTTTCCACATCTGCGGAAGAGACAACAGAGCGAGACTGAAGGCGCCGGGCCCGCGCCGACCCGGGAAACTTCCTGGGGTCCCGCGAGCTCACCCCTCGGCCGACCACCCCCAGCGCCCGGCGGGGTCCGCCGCCCGCGCTCACCGTGGTCCCGTCCCGGTCTCCGGAGGGCGCGGGGCGCGGCGGCGGCAGCGAGCTCTGACCAAGGTGGGAGCGGCGCTTCTCGCCTGCCTCGGAGGAAATCCGACCTGGGCTCGCCGCCCCTTAAGACCACTCTTTCCCCGATGCCTGCCCCCCAGCTCCTCCCCATTCTCCTCCCCCTGCTGCAGCAGCGGCCCCCGCGGCTCCCGGCCCCCTCCTTCTCCCGCGCCCCGCTCCGGGGCGTCCGCGTGCGTCCTGGCGCCTCGGGAACCCCTCTCCGCGCCGGTCCCTCGCTGAGCACCCCTCGGGCCCCCAGGGCATGGAGGGGGAGCAGAGAGGGGGGCGTCCCGGAGGGCACCGCAACAAAGGCAAAGAGGGAGAGGGGGAGAGAGCCGAAACCCCACCCCGGGGAGTGGCCGCTCGCTTGCGGCAGCCGGGGCGGGTCGCCGGCGCTGGCTGCGGCGCTGGCCAGGTGGGCGGTGCCGCCGGGGCCCAGTGCCCGCGCTGGGGCGGGAACCCGGAGGAAAAGGCCCACCGAGGCCTGGGGAGTCGGAGCCGCCCCCCACAGCTGAAAGAGAGGGGGCCGGGGGCGCAGAGAGGACCCCGCAGCCAGTGATTGAAGCTGTCACTGAAGCGGGGCGCAAGGAGCTCAGGACCGGCAGACATGGGGAAGGCTGCTTTGGGTTCAACTGTGGGTTTCCTGGAGAAAGGTGGCTGCCGCCCTGCTCTGCTGAGAAAATCCTTACTCCAGGGTTTGCTGGCAGCCTCATCCCGTCCTTCCTTTGGGTCCTTCCCTTGGGTCCTTTCCTTGGGTCCAGGAGCGTGTACCCCCTTCTCCCCCCACCCCCCCGGGCCGCCTACCCCTCACCTGTGTCCTGGCTCCCAGCCCTGTCATCTGAGCTGTGTTCCATCTTCATGCTGTCCATCTCCACCAACTTCTTCCCAGCTGCTTTCAAATGTCCGCTGCCTCTTTGATGGTGTTGACTCCCAAACTGCTCCTAGCTGTGGCTTTTTCCTACCTTGGGTCTGTGTCCCTGGTTCCCAGAGAAAAAATCCACTTGGCACTTCAGATTTAACATGCCCAATGTTGTGTCCCACTTTCCACCAGCTCCCCTGGAATGTTCACCTGTCTCTCTCAGAGTAGTGCCCCCATTTTACCAGTAATGGGCTTGAAAACTATCTCCATCACCCAGACCCACGTGGTCACCATATCCTGTCAGTTTTCCCTTTGAGATCTCATAACCCATCCCTTCACCCCCATTCACTGGTCCATTTCTGTAGGCCAGACCCTCACCTTCCCTCACTAGGGAATTATGGAAACCACCTCCAGGCTCTTCCTCCCCTAGGCTCCACTACAACACTTTGCCATATTTGCTTACTTCCCCCATTTAAACACTTTCTCATGGTCTTCTCCTGCTCGGAAACCTCCAGTGCTCTTCTTCCCACATGAAATCCAAACTCTCCACCTTCCTCGTAAGCATTTCATTGCCGGATCTACCCTATCCAGCTAACCTGACTTCAACAACAACATAACACCCTCTGCTGCAATCAGGCCCACCTTCTCACTGTCCTCTGAACTTGTCATATTCACTCATCTACCACGGTTTGTTGAGTGCCTTCTGTTGAGGTTTTAGGGGCCCACAAAATAACATCCGTGTTCCCCATGCAATTTCAGAATTGACTGAGGTCGTCTCAGGAGTCAGACTGACAGAGAGCACCATGTCTTCCTTGTCCCTGGTAAAAGCTGGGGTAGTGGCCATGGCTTTAGCTCTGCAGGGAGAGTGGGCTTGCTAGGACTTTACCCAGAATTGAGCATACCTACTCAGTCACAAAAAAAAAAAAAAAAAAAAAAAAAATTTTTTTTTTTTCTTTACTCAGTCACAAGCAGAGTTGAAAAATTGCTTGTGTAAAACTGACTGCATGGAAAAGCAGAAAACACGTGGTGCTGTCTGAGACAGGCCTGCTCCCTAAAATTGAGGGGCATAGAGCCACACTTGCATAGTTCTGATTCCCCGGTCAGACAGTTCATTCCTGCTCCTGTGTGATGGTAACAGGAGGAGGGAAGAGGTGTCCCCACCAGCTCCTCTATTACAGGCAGTGAGCTAGCATGGAGAGAACTGTGATGTACGAGATGCCATGCCTGTCTTCTAATGCTGCACCTCCCTCAAAACCAAAATCTGTGTTATCTCCTTTCCTCCCTCGCTTCTTCTGTCTTTTCAAATTCTTATTTGTTAAGGGCCCCTTTCAAGTTTCATGGCTTCTCCAGCAGCTTGGCGTAGTACAAAGCACATGAGGCTTGAGATCAAACCAACCCGACTTTGTGACCTTGGTTAAGTTTCTTAAGCTCTCTAAATGTAAAGTTTCTGCATCTGAGAAATGGCAGTCACCATGCCTTGCAGGGGGTTGTGAAATTTGAATACAATAAGTTGTATAAAGTGCCTAGAAGGTAGTAACAAAAACCAACTCATAGCGACCCTATAGGGCAGAATAGAACTGCCCCATAGGGTTTCCAAGGCTGTAAATCTTCAAGGAAGCAGACTGCAGCATCTTTCTCCCACCAGAAACTGCTGGGTTCAAACCAGCAACCTTTTGGTTAGCAGCAAAGCACTTTAACCACTGTGCCACCAGGGCTTCTTAAGTACTAGACCCTCTATAAAAAGATAACCATTATCATTTAATTGATCTACTTCACATCTAAATTGCAGTTGGTATCTTATAACTTGGCATTTTGTTGCTTACTGATATAGAATGTTTAACACTTGATCACATGGTTCTTCTTGACTCTTCAGCTAGACTTTAAGTTGCATAGGACATAGGCAATGCTTTTCATATCTTTATTCTCCAGAGCATTTAAGGCACAATTGATGGATTTGATTACATCAAAATTAATGATTCTTGTTCAATCTAGAAAGCCATAGACAAAATGATAGATTAGAAGGAGATACTACAATATCTAAAACTGACATGGAACTCATCACTACAATATAATGAGATCACTGAACATCAGTAAGAAAAAGAGAGGAAACCCGATAGAAAAATGGGCAGCGGGAACAGGCAGTTCACAAAAGGAGAGCCCCAAATGGCTAGCGAATGTAGAAAAGATGCTCAAAGTATTATTTAAACCGCACAACAGCCCTGTGAAATCAGTATTGTTATTGCCTTCATTTTTACAGATGAAAAACCTGAGACACAGAGGGGCTAATTTGTCCACGGTTACACAATAAGTGGCAAATATCACCCGACGCTTGTCATAGCAGCAAAAATTAAATTGTTGGCCAAGGCCAGATGTTAGTATGTGAGTACCGCAGTCTGACTGGTATAATGTAGAGCTTAAGAGCTTGAGTTTAGGAACCGGACTGCCTTGGTTCAAGTTGTCTTTGCAGTAAATCTTGGCTTTACTTTACCGTGTAACCTTGGGCAGGCTACTTAATCTTCTCTACGTCTCACGTTTCTCATCTGTAAAATGGGGATAATAATAGTACTAATTTCATAGGGTTATTATGCAGATCAAATGTGCTTATAACAATGCCTGGTACATTAAAAAAAAAAAAAAAACAACTGTTGCTGTCAAGTTAATTCTGACTCATACTGACCCTATAGGACAGAGTAGAACTGCCCCACAGGGTCTCTAAGGAACAGCTGGTGGAATGAAACTGCTGACCTTTTGATTAGTAGCCGAGCTATTAACCACTGCACCACCACGGCTCTACCTGGTACATAATAGGCATATAACTAATATGAGCTACTAAGAAAATAATCCAAGAAGAGTGACATTGTAGGTACCAATGATAACACAGCACTCATATGGGCCTATATGTCAGACAGTCATGAATTACACAGCATTTGTGAAGTACCATGTATCAAGTACTACGAGGAGGTGCTACAGAGTAAGGTCGACTCAACTCTCTACAATAAGATCTAAAAAATAAAACAACAAGGCAAACTGTGCAAGGGAGTTGGCAGTTAAATCAGTAAGAAATTTTTTGGTTGCAAGTGACAGAAAAGCCAACTCAAATGGCATAAGCAACTAAATGAAATTTATTAGCCCATATAACTGAGAAATTCAGGGACCCGCTCCTGGAACTACCCAAAAGAAAATCAGGCTAATATTGGCAGGAGAAGCAGGAAATAAGTGCTGGAGGCAACTAACCAATATCTACTACAGCAATTAACCCAACAACTCACACCATGAAATTGATGCTCTCCATGTGTCTTGTCAGTTTGTCGTACTATGAGGGCTTGCGTGTTGCTCTGATGCCGGAAGCTTTGCCACCGGTATTTAAATACCAGCAGGGTCACCCATGGCAGACAGGTTTCAGCTGAGCTTCCAGACGAAGACAGACTAGGGCTAACCCAGGGGTTTACTTCTGAAAAGAATTAGCCAGTGAAAACCTTATGAATAGCAGCGGAACATTGTCTGATACAGTGCCGGAAGATGAGCCCCTCGGATTGGTAGGCTCTCAAAAGATGACTGGGGAAGACCTGCCTCCTCAAAGTAGAGTCGACCTTAATGACGTGGGTGGAGTCAAGCTTTCAGGACCTTCGTTTGCTGCTGTGGTGTGACTCAAAATGAGAAGAAACTCCCGAAAACATCCATGAATAATCAGAGCCTGGAATGTACGAAGTATGAATCTAGAAAAACTGGAAATCGTCAGAAATGAGATGGAATGCAGGAACATCGATTTCCTAGGCATTAGTGAGCTGAAATGGACATATAGTCTACTATGCTGGGAACGACAAGTTGAAAACAAATTGCGTTCATCATCCAAAAGAACATTTTAAGACCTATCCTGAAGTACAACGCCGTCAGTGATATCCATACACCTACAAGGAAGACCAGTTAATACGACTATTGTTCAAATTTATGCACCGACCACCAAGGCCAAAGATGAAGAAACTGAAGATTTTTATCAGCTTCTTCAGTCTGAAATTGATTGAACATGCAATCAGGATGCATTGATAATTACTGGTGATTGGAATGTGAAAGGTGGAAACAAAGAAGAAGGTTTGGTAGTTGGAAAATATGGCCTTGGTGATAGAAATGATGCTGGAGACTGCATGATAGAATTTTGCAAGACCAACTTCTTCATTGCAAATACCTTTTTTCAACAACATAAACAGTGACTATAAATGTGGACCTGGCCAGATGGAATACACAGGAATCAAATCAACTACATCTATGGAAAGAAACTATGGAAAAGCTCAATATCATCAGAACAAGGCCAGGGGCCGACTGTGGAACAGACCATCAATTGCTCATATGTGAGTTTAAGCTGAAACTGAAGGAAATTAGAACAAGTCCGCCAAAGCGAAATTACGATGTTGAGTATGTCCCACCTGAATTTAGAGACCATCTCAAGAGTAGATTTGAGGCCTTGAACACTAATGACTGAAGACCAGATGAGTTGTGGAATGACATCAAGGACATCATATGTGAAGAAAGCAAAAGGTCATTAAAAAGACAGGAAAGAAGGAAAAGACCAAAATGGATGTCTGAAGAGACTCTGAAACTTGCTCTTGAACATCAAGTAGTTAAAGCAAGAGGAAGAAATGATGATGTAAAAGAGCTGAACAGAAAATTTCAAAGGGTGGCTCGAGAAGACAAAGCAAAGTATTATAATGAAATGTGCAAAGACCTGGAGATAGAAAACCAAAAGGGAAGAACATGCTTGGCATTTCTCAAGCTGAAAGAAGTCAAGAAAAAGTTCAGGCCTTGGGTTGCAATATTGAAGGATTCTATGGGGAAAATATTGAACGATGCAGGAAGCATCAAAAGAAGATGGAAGGAATACACAGAGTCACTATACCAAAAAGAATTGGTCGATGATCAACCACTTCAGGGGGTCGCATATGACCAGGAACCAATGGTACTGAAGGAAGAATTCCAAGCTGCCCTGAAGACACTGGCAAAAAACAAGGATCCAGGAATTGCTGGAATACCAATTGAGATGTTTCAACAAACGGATGCAGTACTGGAAGTGCTCACTTGTCTATGCCAGGAAATTTGGAAGACTGCTCCCTGTCCAACCTACTGGAAAATATCCATGTCATGGATTGAATGGTGTCCCCCCAAAAATATGTGTCAACGTGGTTAGGCCATGATTCCCAGTATTATGTGGTTGTCCTCCATTCTGTGATTGTAATTTTATATTGAGAGGATTAGGGTGGGACTGTAACACCACCCTTACTCTGGTCACCCCCCTGATCCAAGGTAAAGGGAGTTTCCCTGGGATGTGTTCTACACCCAGAGAATCGGGGACTTCATACCACCAAGAAACCAGCACCAGGAGCAGAGTCCGTCCTTTGGACATGCGGTCCCTGTGCCTGAGAAGCTCCTCAACCAGGGAAAGATTGAGGACAAGGATCTTCCTCCAAAGCCGACAGAGAGAGATAGCCTTCCCCTGGAGCCGGCACCCTGAATTTGGATTTGTTACCTTTTCTTTTATATATACTGTGAGAAAATTAATTTCTCTTTGGTAAGGCCATCCATGTGTGGTATTTCTGTTATGGCAGCACTAGATGTCTATCCCCAAGAACAGGTATTCAACCAAATGCAGAAATTATAGAACAATATCATTAATATCACATGCAAGGAAAATTTTGCTGAAGATCATTCAAAAGTGGCTGCAGCAGTATATTGACAGGAAACTGCCAGAAATTCAAGCTGGATTTAGAAGAGGATGTGAAACCGGGGATATTATTGCTGATGTCAGATGGATCCTGGTTGGAAGCAGAGAATACCAGAAAGATGTTTATCAGTGTTTTATTGACTGTGCAAAGGAATTCAACTGTGGGGATCACGACAAATTATGGACAACATTGCGAAGAATGGGAGTTCCAGAACACTTAACTGTGCTTATGAGGAAGCTGCACATGGTTCAAGAAGCAGTTGTTTGAATAGAACAAGGGGATACTGTGTGGTTTAAAACCAGGAAGGATGTACAGCAGGGTTGGATCTTTTCACCATACTTCTTCAGTCTTTATGCTGAGCAAATAATCTGAGAAGCTGGACTATATGAAGAACAGGGCATCAGGATTGGAGGAAGACTCATTAACAACCTGCATTATGCAGATGACACAACCTTGCTTGCTGAAAGTGAAGAGGACTTGAAGCACTTAATGATGAAGATCAAAGACCACAGCCTTCAGTATGGATTACACCTCAACATAAAGAAAACAAAATTCTCACAACTGGACCAATAAGCAACAGCGTGATAAACAGAGAAAAGATTGAAGTTGTTAAGGATTTCATTTTACTTGGATTTGCAATCAATGCCCATGGAAGCAGCAGTCAAGATATGAAAAGATGAATTGCATTGGGCAAATCTGCTGCAAAAAGACTCTTTAAAGTGTTGGAAAGCAAAGATATCACCTTGAAGACTAAGGAGCACCTTGCCCCAAACCATGGTGTTTTCAGTTGCCTCATATGCCTGTGAAAGCTGGATGATGACTAAGGAAGACCAAAGAAGAATTGATGCCTTACAATTGTGGGTTTGGCAAAAAATATCGAATATTCCATGGACTGCCAAAAGAAAGTACAAATCTGTCTTGGAGGAAGTACAACCAGAATGCTCCTTAAAAGCAGGAATGGTGAGACTGCACCTCACATACTTTGAACATGTTGTCAGGAGCGATCAGTCCCTGGAGAAGGGCATCATGCTTGGTAAAGTAGAGGGTCAATGAGAGAAAGGAAGACCCTCAAGGAGATGAACTGACACAGTGGCTGCAACAATGGGCTCAAGCATAACAACGACTGTGAGGATGGCACAGGACCAGGCAGCATTTCGTTGTGTTGTACCTAGGGTTGCTAGGAGTCAGAACCGGCCCAAGGGCACCTAACATAACAACAACAACAAAATGGGGTGTTTGCTCCCCAGATGGCATGGAAAAATATTAGAACCATTTTTACAATCTGTACATTAGACAGTCGTGAGTTATACACCATTGACAAGTACCGTAAGGAGAGAGTAGGCGTTCTCCCACACAAAGGTGCTGACAGCCGCCGTTCCCTTTACTGTGTGATGACATATTGCAGTGTAGCCAGTTACATGAATTTACGTATTATACTGTCTCGTTTTAACTGAACTGGATTAAAAATAAGGAACCCTGGTGGCACAGTGGTTAAGTACTCACTGCTAAGTGAAAGGTTGGTGGTTCGAACCCACATAGCAGCTTTATGGGAGAAAGACCTGGGGAGCTGCTTCCATCAAGATTATAGTAAAGAAAACCCTATGGGGCAGTTCTACTCTGTCACTTGGGGTCACTATGAGTCGAAGTCAGCTCTATGACACCTAATAACAAAAGATGAGAAATATTTAAGCTAAGAAATCACAGATTGAAGATGAAACTCTTTCCTATTGTTAATAAATAAGAAAAGGGCAGAGTCGACATGTTCTCTACTCCTGAAAGACGCTTGCTGTCTGCCACACTAACAAGGTAAAGACAACAATTTAATTAGATCTGACAATAAGTTGATCAAAAAATTCAAAAGTGATCTGAACAGGCACTTCAGTAAAGAAGACATTCAGGTAGCTAACAGATACCGTGAGGAAATGCTCACAATCATTAGCCATTAGAGAAATGCAAACCAAAACTACGATGAGTTTCTATCTCTTGCCAAAAAGGCTGGCATTAATCTAAAAAACACAAAATAATAAATGTCGGAGAGGTTGTGGAGAGACTGGAGCACTTATACACTGCTGGTGGGAATGTAAAATGGTTCAATCACTTTGGAAATCGATTTGGCGCTTCCTTAAAAAGCTAGAAATAGATCTACCATACAACCCAGCAATCCCACTCCTTGGAATATATCCCAGAGAGATAAGAGCCTTTACACGAACAGATATATGCACACCCATGTTCATTGCAGCATTGTTTACAATAGCAAAAAGATGGAAGCAACCAAGGTGCCCATCAAAGGATGAATGGATAAATAAATTATGGTATATTCACACAATGGAATACTACGCATCGATAAAGAACAATGATGAACCTGTGAAACATCTCATAACATGGAGGAATCTGGAAGGCATTATGCTGAGTGAAATTAATCACATGCAAAAGGACAAATATTGTATGAGACCACTATTATAAGAACTTGAGAAATAGTTTAAACAGAGAAGAAAATACTCTTCGATGGTTACAAGAGTGGGGAGGGAGGAGGGAGAGGGTTTTTCACTAATTAGATAGTAGATAAGAGCTACTTTAGGTGAAGGGAAAGACAACACATAATACAGGCGAGGTCAGCACAATTGGACTAAACCAAAACCAAAGAAGTATCCTGAATAAACTGAATGCTTCGAAGGCCAGCGTAGCAGGGGCAGGGGTTTGGGGACCATGGTTTCAGGGGTCATCTAAGTCATTGGCATAGTAAAATCTATTAAGAAAACATTCTGCACCTGACTTTGGAGAGTGACATCTGGGGTCTTAAAACCTAGCAAGCAGCCATCTAAGATGCATCTATTGGTCTCAAGCCACCTGGAGCAAAGGAGAATGAAGAACACCAAAGACACAAGATAATTATGAGCCCAAGAGACAGAAAGAGCCACATGAAGCAGAGACTACATCAGCCTGAGACCAGAAGAACTAGATGGTGCCCGGCTACAAGTGATGACTGCCCTGACAGGGAACACAACAGAGAACCTCTGAGAGAGCAGGAGAACAGTAGAATGCAGACCCCAAATTCTCGTAAAAAGACCAGACTTAATGGTCAGACTGAGACTAGAAGGACCCCAGAGGTCATGATGCCCAGACCTTCTGTTAGCCCAAGACAAGAACCATTCCCAAAGCCAACTCTTCAGATAGGGATTGGACTGGACTATGGGATAGAAAATTATCCTGGTGAGGAGTGAGCATCTTGGATCAAGTAGACACATGAGACTATGTGGGCAGCTCCTGTTTGGAGGAGAGATGAGAGGGCGGAGGGAGTCGGAAGCTGGCAAAATGGACACGAAAACAGAGAGTAGAGGGAAGGAGTGTGCTGTCTCATTAGAAGGAGAGCAACTAGGAGTATATAGCAAGGTGTATACAAGTTAGTTTTTGTATGAGAGACTGACTTGGTTTGTAAACTTTCACTTAAAGCGCAATTTAGAAAAAAAATCAAAAGTAACAAGACAGTTTCGAATATGGATTCCCATTCGTTATTATTAGTGATGTCATCATTCTACGTGTATATTGTGCCTTGAGATACTGGTTAAAGACACTTGGAATTAGCAAGGCTTTTAGAAACCTGGTGTCATGGATTGAATTATGCACCCCCCAAAATGTGTGTATTAACTTGGTTAGGCCTTGATTCCCAGTATTGTGTGGTTGTCTTCCATCTCGTGATTTTAATTTTATGTTGAGAGGATTAGGGTGGAATTGTAATACCATCCTTACTCAGATCCAATGTAAAGGGAGTTTCCCTGGGGTGTGGCCTTTACCACTTTTTATCTCTCAAGAGATAAAAGGAAAGGGAAGCTAGCAGAGAGTTGGGGACCTCATACAGCCAAGAAACAGCAATGGGAGCAGAATGTGTCCTTTGTACATGGGGTCCCTGCGCCTGAGAAGTTCCTCAACCAGGGGAAGATTGAGGACAAGGGCCTTCTTTCAGAGCCGACAGAGAGTGAAAGCCTTCCCTTGGAGCTGATGCCCTGAATTTGGACTTGCAACCTACTAGACTGTGAGAAAATAAATGTCTGTTTGTTAAAGCTATCCACTTATGATATTTCTGTTATGACAGCACTAGATGACTGAGACACCTGGTATTTGGAACACCAAAACAAATGGGGAGATGATGTTTAAAGACATGCAATACTCAATTCTGTACTTGAGAAAATTTCACTCAACTTAATAGCAAATGTTCACAGATTGCATTTATATTTCTTAATGACAAAAGACACAGCTTCGGGGAAACAATTGTCTTCCTGTTCTAGTCAAGATGGGTAGAAACAGCACATGGAAAAAAAGCTAAAATGCATTCTTTTGTCAGCATATGTCATTGGGATTGGCAAAAAATTTAACTTGCTGAATATTAGCAGAAAAAATAAGTCCTAGAGCAAATTATACGTGTAGCATATTTGCTATGTAATGAGTGAAAACATAGCTGTTTTAAATATTTCCCAAGCAATTATACTGGCTAGATGCTATTTCAATGATGAAATGCACAATGAACTGCTGTTTTTGTGAGCAACTAAGGAAAACTATACCAGAAAAAAACACATTCTAAATAATGAATGACTTTTTTAATGAAAGCAGTATTTTCTGGAAAAACTGTATGCGTAGCCACAGAAGAGTGGCTGCCTGGAATATAGGGGAAGAAAGATTCCACGGTAAGGGTTCACGGTTACCACATGTGAAATTCCTTCACTGCACAACTCTTGGGGAGGTACTGCAGCAAAGACACTGAGGCCGGAGCTGCAAGCATAGTACAGAAAATCACTGATGTGGTTAACGTCATAAAAATAAGACCTTTAAAATACAGCAGAATATTCGTAATACTTAGCAATGATATGAGAAGTGACTGGGATATATTTTATACCACATATAAGCTCAAATATTATTTTGAAACAGAATTTAAATGTTCTTGAACTTGAAAACACACATCTGTCTTTGACATGAAAAGAACTGCTCCAAATTTGTTGTCTTCCTCTGTGATAAAGGGAATGCTACTGATTAAAATCATTGTTAAAAATAAATCCACACGCAACCTATCACTTCAAGGTAAGATGTGGTGGTAATGATGAATAAGAAAGTAACTGCTTCTTAAAACAATCTTGTGCTATGAAGAGGATATTTGGAAATTGGATATTTGGAAATGTTTCATCACGAGATGATTCTGTTGCCAGAAACAATAAAAGTGTGGCACCCATAAAAACTCTCATACCTGCAACTTAAAAAACTTATGAGTCAAACTTTTCTAATTGGCTTAAAATTTTTCTAACGAAGATTTTTCACGAGGGTGCTGGTTTATTTATTCATTTGTTAAAAATATAAAAATGCAGTGACTTTCACTTAGTTTGAAGAACAAATCATTTCCAGAGAAGTTGGAAATTTACTAGCCAAATTTCAATAAAAAAAACTTTTCATGACTGGTTTATAGGATTGAAACCTGAGTGCTCGAGCCAAAGGTGCACATCTTCTATCTGGATCCACGTGTATTTGTGAGTTACCTTTTTCAGCTCTCACAGCCATAAAACCCAATATCAAGATAAATTGGACTTAGAGTCGGGCCTTCAAATCTCTGTCAAAATGTTAAGCAAATATTTTTAAATGAAGTAAAAATATTGCTCTCACTAAATTTATTGCTATTTTTTAATGAGACCAAAACTTTTTAGATTGCTTATAAATAAAACAAAGAGTATTTTTAAAACATTATCTTTAACTCACCATTTCATTCTATATTTTAAAATAAATTTAGAAGAGAAAAACAACTGCCCTTTTGCAGGAAAGGGTTAACTCAGCAGACGTGTAGCGTTGCTCAAACCCTACAGGCTGCCAAGAAAGGCTTGTCTTTAGGACTAGTCCTTGGCTAACTCCTGAGAGATGAGCTGTGAACCGTTGGAATATTCTGTCTGGTAAGTTTTTGTATGCCTTTGGCCTGGGACTGTGCATATGAGTTTGATAACATAGTTTATACTATATGTCTTAGTCGTCTAGTGCTGCTGTAACAGAAACACCACAAGTAGATGACTTTAGCAAAAAAATTTTATTTCTTCAGAGTAAAGTAGGCTAAAAGTCCTAACTCAGGGCATCAGCTCCAGGGGACGGCTTTCTCTTTCTATCAGCTCTGGAGAAAGATGCCTTGTTGAGGAGCTTCTAGGGCACAGGGACCCCGGATCCAAAGGACTGGCTCTGCTTCCAGTGCTGCCGTCTTGGTGGTATGAGGTCTCCCCTCTCTGCTAGCTTCCCTTTCCTTTTATCTCTTGAGAGATAAAAGGTGGTTTAGGCCACACCCCAGGGAAACTCCCTTTACATTGGATCAGGAATGTGACCCGGTAAGAGTGTTACAATCCTACCCTAATCTTCTTTAACATAAAATTGCAATGACAGAATGGAGGACAACCACAAAATACTGGAAATCATGGCCTAATCAAGCTGATACACACATTTGGGGGGGAAACATAATTCAATCCATGACACTATACTAACAATGTAATGTATGGTGAGCACCTGCTTTTGTTTTGGGGGGCGGGAGCTTCAGTAGCTGCGGTCAGGCAGGAAGGTGCTACATGGCTACATGACTGATCCACAATAAAATTCCTGGACACCAAAACTCAGGTGATCTTCCCTGGTTAGCAACATATCACATGAGTTGTCACATAAGAATTGTGTGCATCTGTGTGACTCCACTAGGAGAGGACTCATGTGTCTGGTTTCACCCCATGTGTCTTTTCCCTTTGCTAATTTTAACCTGTATTCTTTCACCGTAATGAACTGTAACCGTGAGTATAACAGCTTTTTATGAGTCCTGTGGGTCCCTCTAGTGAATTGTTGAGCCTGAGGGTGGTCTTGGGGACCCCCAACAGTAAAGTATATAATGTACTGCGTACCTGTGGTACAACAGATGGATTTTGTATGGCCTTTCTCACCATAGTCTTGTAACTCCCACCCAAGTGATTGGGTGGGACTGAGAAAATAAGGTAATTGTGGCCCACCGAGGGGATTGGTCAGTGTTGCCATCCCACTAGGCTTAAAAGAGAGCCAATTTCAGAGCAGGAAGAGGATCTCCTCACTACCAAGGAAGAAGAGTCAAGACCGATGCGCATCCTTTGGACCCGGGATCCCAGCATTGAGAAGCTCCTGGAACCAGGAGACCAAGAGGGAGAAAGAGAGAGACTGAAAGAGACCTGCAACACCAGGGACGGCCAGAAGCAGTGTCAGAGAAATGTCAGCAGCAGAGGCAGCAGAACCAGAAGACTGGCAGGAGAATAGCAGGAGATGACACGTTGGGCTACCTAGCCCACAGAGTAAGAAAGCTGAGTGCCTTCAAGCAGGAGGCTTGCTAGCAGCATGGGGTGCCTCTGGACTTGGTGGAGCTAGGTTTGCCGACCCACAGAGCTAGAGCTGAACACCTCTGGGCTGAGGCTTACTGTCAGAGTGGGGTGCCTCTGGGCACTTATTGGCAGAGATAAAAGAGCATTGTAACACTTGCCTGGGACAGAGAGAGGCCTTCCTGTGAGCATGGCTGAGAAAAGTCTATCCTGATGGAAGAACTGTATCCTGAGTGATCCTGAACCTGAGCTGTAACCTGTAAACTTCCCTAATAAATCCCATAATCGTGAGTATGATCAATGGGTTCTGTGTGGCCATTGCAACGAATTATTGAACTCAGCAGAGAAGTAGAGAGTGCCATGGGAGGGATGATTGGTGTTGGAACTGGTAAAGACGGTGCAGAGGGGGGGCATATCTTACCTCCAACTCATAGGACTCTGCCTTGGGCTGTCGATCTTGATTCTCCTTCCTCCTTGTTAAGTTAAAGTAGGTCAGACAGACGCCTTGCCCATGACATTTTTACAATACTGTACATACCAGTCGCTGTCAAGTCGATTCCAACTCATGGCAACTCATGTTGCAGGGTAGAACTGCATTCCATAGAGTTTTCATGGCTATGACCTTTCAGAAGTAAATCACCAGGCATTTCTTTCAAAGTGCCTCGGGGTGGGTTCAAACTGCCAACCTTTGGATTAGTAGCCCAGCTTTGTACCACTGAGGGAGTCCTATATATTTGCACATTTTTATTGACAGAAGTAAGTGACCGTAAAGTTTGAAGACCACTTCTACAGAAAATCAAATCTCAGAGTTAGGCCAAAAGGACACTTCTACAGTTGAGTCATAATATTTACTACGGTTAATTAATCATACTCACTGTGACATTTTGTTTAATTATTGAGAGGACTTGTGACAAGATGCCTTCATCAGCAAGCAAGTTGGGGAAATAAAGTGTTTATTAAGTGTTTGTATGCCATTGCCCTGCTCAAAGCAGTGTGTAAGCCTGTCTATTCCACCGTGTCTAAAGGTACCAGATACATACAACTTGCGCCAATTTCTCAAAATTCTGTTTAGTAAATCAGTGGCATAAATTTTTATATTAAATTCACGAAAGTATGATTTATAGTAATCAATCTATTCATTACAAACTTGGAAGGCCTATTAAGTTGGATAAATAAAGGGACTTTATAAAATTTTTAAGTGTTATGATAGTTAGTACACATCTATTCCTGTTACACCCATCATACTTTCTCTGGTTGACCCAAAGAGTTTGCACTTGCCTACTAACCAAGCAGGATGGCACAGGCTGGGCAGTGTTTCATTCTGTGGTACATAGGGTTGCTATGAGTCAGGACCAACTTGACAGCCCCTAACAACGACAACAGCGCTAACCTAAAAGTTGGCGGTTCAAATCCACACACCAGCACCACAAAAGAAAAGGCCTGCCAATCTGCTTCTGTAAAGAGTATAGCCAAGAAAACCCTATGGAGCAATTCCACTCTGTAATACATGGGGTTGACATGAGTTAGAATCAATTTGAAGGCAATGAGTTTTTTGGGGGGGTTTATACTTTCACTGTACTTCGGATACCCATACCCGGTTTCCCTCTAGTATACCATTCCTCTGCCACTCCCGATTCATGTGTTCTGCCCCACTTGGAAGATAAAACAATGACCTAGGATAAGCCAATCAGTCAATTTAACATCCCCCCGCCCCACCCCGTGCCACAATAATTAGTTCAAGAGAAGGCATTTGACAGAAGTCAGATCAATAGAGCCAATGAGATCCAATTCTAAGATTTTGTTCTACCATCAGGGAAGCCAATGGAAGTACCATTAGGTACTGGCTTCGGTACCATATGACATGAGTCTGAAGCTCCAAGGGGCCATCTCCTGGGGTCTGAGATGGAGCCAACTCTGAGCACACAGAGCAGAGATGGAGCCCAATAGCATCATCAGAACCCCAAAGGGAGCTGTACATGATCTAGCCCTAGACTTTTTAGGTTTGTCGTTTGCTTGGTTTTGCTCAAGCCTCTTAGTGTGGGTTTTTTTTGTCACAGTTGAAAAATATCCCAACTGACTATCAGGCCGTAAGTATAAGTAAAAAGTATAAGTACAGAGTGTTTAAAACAATAAAATAATTAGCATGAAAAAATGCAACGGTCCTTAAGCCTAATATTTGGAAGGGTTATGAAACAGCAGAGCTGGCAGAGGGAAGTGATTTTCCCAATTGCTAGCAGGGCGAGTGTTCTGTCCTCTATGTCAGGCTGCCTCCTCTGCTGCCCCGCACTGCTGCAGACATGGGGACGTGCATTATTTAAGACTACTTTACTGCAAGTGACTGACTCCAACTCGTACTAGCCGAAGCTACCAGAAACCAAGCCAGACCAATGATGACCCCATGCTGTACTCCATAGGGTTTTCAATGGCTAATTTTTCAGAAGTAAATTGGAAGTAGTTCTTTCTTCCAAGGCACCTGTGGGTAGACCAGGATCTCCCTGTGCTCACCCCTTGCACGAAGAATATTGCTGAGGGGAGAGGTCCTGGGTTTGGCCATGTTTGGGCTGTGATATTATCCTATAGCAGGCTGAGCATTCTAATTGACAGCTTCACAATGTAGACAGTACAGGAGAGAGGCTTCCTACAAAGGAAGGGACACCTGGCAGACTAAGGCCACAAATATCCACTGCAAGGCAATGGGCCTGATTCCTGGGCTAGTCTTCAGCTTGAGACACTATGAGGACAGGTAGGATTGGGGACAGAAGAGCAATAGGCTTGTACCGGGAACACGGGACATTGGATATTCATTCCTCTAATCCAGACAGAGAAACAAACAACTGCCTTAAATTTATGTGTAGACTGGAAAAGCTGCTTGTTTGATCAAAAAGTTGGGCCGACAATCATGTAGCTTCCAGTCAGAGTGGAACTGGTCTAGGCCGGATGAGAGAGTAGCCCCAGCAGCACCATGAAGTATAGCCGGCAGCAAGAGGTTATGGGTAGGGTTGGGCTTTCTTGATAAGACTCGTGGGACAGGCACTTTCATGGTAAGGGCCCAAGGCTGAAAAGAGCCTCTGCCTCATTCCCTGGGCTCTTCATTTCTCTCCCTTTCCACCTTTTAGCCTTCCTTCTCTAGGTCCCTGGGTGGCCCACATTTTTTGTACTCAACTACCAACGTAAGGGTTGGCGCTTTGAACCCACCCAGCGGTGCCATAGAAAAAGACCTGACGATCTACTTCCACAAAGATTACAGCCAAGAAAACTCTGTGGAACAGTTCTACTCTGGTACATGGGGTCGCCATGAGTCAGAACGGACTCCAGTAGCCTCCCTCCATCTTTCCTTCTCTCTTCTCCTCTCCCAGCTCCCACCCTTAGGTAGGAGTAGAAGCAGGATGCTAATACACCAGCCATGGGCTTTGTAGGAAGCAGTTTTTTTTCTTTTTCCCACTGAAAAGAAAATGCCTGACTTTGGTGGAACCCTCTATTGTCAACGTAATCACTGACATTTATCATAAAACATCACTGACTGAGATTCTCCCCGGGCCTGGGTTACTCCCCAGGGGTAAATCAGACACTTTTGAGCAATGGTAGGGCTGCTTTCAGACCCTTAGGTATTTTTTTTAATGGACCAGCAAAACCTAAAAATGGAAGAGAATAAATGCAGCTGCTCAAAGGAATGAAGTTGCACGGAGAGGTCATGCAGCGGGAGAGTGTGGCTCATTAGGAACGTGTGAACGTGGCAGAAAATGTTCATTTTTACTGGCCTTTCACGGTAAATAGAATCGCTGCCATTAACGTGCTGAACAACCGTTCCGAGTGAGCCTCCCCGAGATGCTGCCAGCAGCCTCCACCAGCTGGGCCTGTCCCCTCCATATCTCCCCTTTGCACTCATTAAAATTTTAGGTGCTTTTATGGCTACTTCCAAAGAACGCTGACTCTTTCAAGTTACTGACTTAAATAGCAGTAATGGATATATGGGGATAGGGCTTGTAATATCTCTGCAAAGGAGAGGCTTATGGCTTTGTTTTTTTCAATGTGAGGAAATAACATTATTCTAATATAAATGAAAATCTATAGAGCCAATTAATCTCTGGATCCCCAGCGTGTGTTGGGGATCCCCAGGCTACCCCCAGGCACAGGAATCTGTGTATAGTCACGTTCATGGCTATGATTTATTACAGCAAAAGGATACAAAGCAAAATCAACAAAGGGAATAGGCATGTGGTGTGAAGTCTGGAAGAAGCTAGGTGCAAGCTTCCAAGAGTCCTTTCCCAGCGGAATCGCCTGAAATCATAAATCCAAACTAGTTGCCGTTGGATTGGTTCTGAGTCGTGTGTTTCAGGGTAGAGTCGCACTCCGCAGGGTTTTCAATAGCTGTGATTTTTAGGAAGTAAATCACCAGGACTTTTTTCTAAGGTACCTCTGGGTGGATTCAAACTGCCAATCCTTCAGTTAGTAGCAGAGTCACACAGGACATACTTAATTCCTCCAGCAACAAGCTGTGACAAGACATGTGAAATGTCTGCCACTGAATCTCTCCTGAGCCTCGGAGTCCAGGGTTTTATCAGGAGTCAGTCACTTACACACCGTCTGCCTAGCACGTGCCCAAACTCCAGACTCCTAGAAGGAAAGCAGGTGTTCAGCATAACGTATTTTTTACATGAACAGCTTAGGCACAGTGAGCCACTCTTGTCAGTTTAGGGAACTGACAAGAGGAACCCTCCTGAGATGCAAGTTCCCAGGTGTCAGCCAAGGACCAGCCTTGAACGCAGGCCTTTCTAAAGATCGCAGCCTCGGGACCGCTATGTTAACTCTTTTCTGCAATGTCGGTGGAAACTTTCCAAGTCTTTAATCTCCGCAGTTTACCAATGCCCACAGTATCTCCTGTATCAAGGAAGCTCTGACCTTAGAAAAACAGAACTTACCAGATGTAAGTTAGGAGGTACACTATGAAGCCTCAGATGTTTGACATGCCTCCAGCTGTCTTCTGAATGGTACTCACGTGCCGTGTGCTTATCTACTGTCTGGGCCACAAATGATTAAACCAGGGATCTTTGCTTGATTTAGAAACTAAAAGGTATGGTATAGGCTGGACATGAATGAGACTGAGTCACAAAATCTGACCAATAAGGGGAGCCTCAGTATTTTATGGTGACCAACTGGTTCAGTCCACTCTATGGCAGTATAAGGGCTAGGTGGAGAAAGGGAAAGTGGGTGGCTAGAGCTCAGACTGAGTGAGAATAAAGCTGAACTATTGTTCCAGGTCTCTGTGAAGCTACTCTCCCCAGTCTGGGAAGTCTATGGTTAAGATGGCGATGGCAGCTCCTTGCTCAATTCCCACGTCTCCTGACGATGAAACCATTTCCTTCAGTAATAGAAATGTATCTCTTCCAAGCAGCCTGAACCAGCCTACATAACACCACCAGTTGCTATCAATTCAATTCCAATTCTGATTCATGGCAACTACATTTGTAGAACTGTGCTCCATAGAGTTTTCAGTAGCTGATTTTTGGGACGTCAATTACCAGGCCTTTCTTCCAAGGCACCTCTAGGTGGACTCTAACTTCCAACCTTTTGGTTAGCAGCTGACTGTATTAACCATTTGTTCCACCCGGGGATTCCCGCACAGGGGGAAACATTCTCATTGCAAAGAAATTTGGCAACTAAAATGAGAACGGTTTTTTTAGAAGGCATTCAGGCATCCAGGGACGTGAGAATGAATTTAGTTTGGGTCAGTAACAGGAAGCGGTATGTTTACATGGTAAAAAGGGAATTTCCAGAACTCATTCTACCCCCTCAAAAAATAGAAAACATAAAAATTGTCTGTATGGTCAAATCATTTGGAGTTATTGGGAAAACTCTGAAACTGTTGCCCTGAGGTAGTCTTTAAACCTTAAACCAAAAATATCCCCTGAAGTCTTCCTAAAACCAAATAATAGTTTGGCTTAACTGGAAAAAAAAGTCTGCCTTGAGCATTGTGCCTTTTAAGAACTATCTATATGGGATCAAATTGACAACAGCCACTCAAAAGATTAGATAGGGACCTTAAAACCAAAACCAAACCCAGTGCCATCGAGTCGATTCTGACTCATAGTGACCCTATAGCGACCCTATAGGACAGAGTAGAACTGCCCCATAGAGTCTCCAAGGAGTGCCTGGTGGATTCGAACTGCCGACCCTTTGGTTAGCAGCAGCAGCACTTAACCACTACATCACCAGGGTTTCCATGGGATCCTTAGGGGCCAGTAAATTTATATTGATGGGGGATGAACAACTCAGAAAAGGAGGTGAGAATGGTCACACAATTTGAAGAATGTAATGAATGTCACTGAATTGTACATGTAAAAACTATTGAATTGGCATGGTTTGCTGTGTGTATTCTCAACAATGACAACAAAATAAATAAATTTAAAAAAGAAAGAAAAAAAGCTCAATTTGTTGGACTGTTTCCTCACCTCCGAGGTGGATGTCAGGACAGAATGATGCCTTCCTACAACACAGCTTTAGGGTCCTAGTCACATACTACCCCAGGCAGGATAAACCCAGAATGGCCTGGAGCACGGATTCCCCCGATCCTTTAATCTCTGGCTTCATGATGAGGCTGCCAGCAGGGGTTATGAAGTTGAGCATATCCCCTGAGGACCCCAAACTGTATACAAACAATGAGCCGAAGCAACCTGATGGGCTCAATGGGAGCCCAAAATCAGTCCTCTGAGTTCTTTTAGGAGGTTTGAACTTCCAAATGGGGCCCTAAGGCAGGAGCGTAGTGTACATATCAACTTGTCTGTGGATTCATTACATACACCCCAAGAGTATACATTTCAGGACTCCGCAAGGATGAGGGCAATTAAAACTGCATCCTAGGGGCGCCGCTGAGTCCAGGATTTTCTTATGAAAGGACCCTCAGAACCGCAGTTGGTGTGTGGGAAAGCACGGCCTGCCAACTGACTTACAGAGACCCCCGTTGACCGGCTGTTGGCTGAGGCAGGAATGTGATTAGAAAGGATGACTTCATTCCAGCACCTTCTTAAGGAAAAGATAACCTTCCTTTATCTGGCATGTGACCTTTTAGTTGAACTTGGAGTGTTTCAGGGCTGTTCAGAGATAGTGAAACAGGCTGCTGCTCAGCCATACCTTGAACAGTACTTGAGCCAATTTGTTTTTTTCCTTCTTTCTTCTTTCTCTCCTTTCCCTCCTGTAGCCCAACCCTGCCTCCAAGTAAGATCCTGATGTTAGCTCCCCAAATGGTTAAGTGTTAACCAATGTTTCCTCTAAGACTGGAAAACAAGTGATATTGATGTCAAATAAGACGAAGGATGGCGCCAGCTACCCCCTGAGCTGATGGGATAATGGCAGGAAAAGATCAACATGTTTGAGATAAAAAAAAAAAAAAAAAAAAGGACCACCAAAACCAAACAGAAGAAAGATAGCACACAGTCCTCAAGTCCCTAAAACTTATGGCCCTTTTTCCCTTAAAAACCCAAACCCATCGCTAGTCTGGTGAGACAGGCGACTTTAGATCATTCCCCTCTGTCTCCATATGCCGGTATATCTAATAAAGCTCTTGCTACCCACCTGACCCTGTCTCAAGAGCTGGCTATTTGCGGCAGGCGGCTCTGACTCGCAAAATTGCGGTAACAATAGTGCTAAATGTACGTGAATATTGACTCTATGATGATTGTTTCCCAGTGAGCTTCCTGCAGGAAAAGTGAGAACCATTGTTTGAGACCATCCCGTTTTAGTGTTCAGGCCATTTCCATCCTTTGTGATTAAAAACGGGCCTAAGTTTTCTTTCTCTATACACGTAGAAGTATAGCCAGAATGTTCCTTAGACGCAAGGATGGTGGGACTTCATCTTACCTACTTTGGACATGTTATCAGGAGGGACCAGCCCCTGGAGAAGGACATCACACTTGGTAAAGTAGAGGGTCAGCGAAAAAGAGGAAGACCCTCAATGAGGTGGACTGATACAGCGGCTGCAACAATGGGCTCAAGCATAACAATGATTGTGAGGATGGTGCAGGACTGGGCAGTGTTTTCATTCTGTTGTGCAAAGGGTTGCTATGAGCCAGAACCAACTTGATGGCACCTAACAACAAACAACATACAGCCAAGGAAAAATGAATAACTTCCTTAAGCACTCAGGATGTGGGTATGCTTTGGAATACAGGGGAGTGGTTGAGACTATAGGTTCTGGAGTATTAGAGACTGGCAGCTTACTGGCTACTTGGATCAGTTACCTAACTGTGATGGTAACCCACTGGGTGGCTTCAAACCACCAAAAATAGCTAATAGTAATTGAGCCATTGCTATGTGCTGGGCACTATGCTAAGTGTTTCATATACGTTATCCAGTTCTATACTCACAAAAACCCTGTGTAATATTATTATTATTAACATTTCACAGAGGAAGAAACAAAGGACCAAAGAGGTTATATCTAAGGCTGGGTTCTCTAGAGACGCAAAACCAGTAAAGCACATAACTGTATATGAAGAGAGATTTATATCAAGGAGATGGCTTATGTAGTTGGAGAGGCTGGAAAGTCCCAAGTCCGTGGGTCAGGCTGGAGGCTTCTCCCGACTCACCTAGCTGCAGGGGCTGGCGAACTCAAGGTCCAGACTACAGAGGTTGATGAATCCCAAGATTGGGAGGCAAGCTGCTAGCTCAAGTCCCAAGAACCAGAGATCAGATGAACAGGAGTCAGTGGCAAAAGCTGAGAATCTTGCCAGAAAGTCCACCTATATCGGACGCAGGTCACACCTCCAAGGAAACATCCTTTCAACTGATTGGCTACTCACAGCAGATCCCACCATGGAAAAAAAAAAAAGAAGATCACATTTTATCAGATCTCATCATGGAGGAGATCACATTTTATCAGATCTCACCATGGAGGTGACTACATCATTATATGACTGCCAAACTACATCATAACTGCCAAACCAGTGTGACTCACGGCCCAGCCAAGTTGACACACAATCTTAACAATCACAACAAGTATTCACTGTATTATTCTTTCAACTTTTCTTTGGTTTGAAAGTTTATAGTTGGAAAACCTTTGTAAAACATCCTTTCAAAAAGATTTTTCAGAAAATCCCCTTCAGTTAGAAATTAAGTCCAGAATCTCTAGTCATCTTTCCTGGACCTTGAACTGATACATCACTTGTTAGTTCTGGGTGGAGGGGCCTGGGGCACAGAGAGGAGGAGGTGGACTTCAGAGAGAGAGGAGCAGAGCAGAGACCCAGCATCAGGCAGAGGGCAGAGAGTCTCCATCCCTGGGAAGTGGGGAGCGCAGGCTTGATTCTTGTTCTGGTTTGAGCCCAGAGGCCTGGTTTTGGGGCGAGGCCTAGCTCTTTTTTCTGCTTCTGAGTTCCATAGGATACCATGATAACTTTTTTAGAAAATACATATTTTTTTAAATATATTCTTTTAAAACAATTTTTGCTTAAGATAGCTTGAGTGGTTCTGTTCCTTCTGAACAAACGGGCTCTAATTAAGACACCTGGCCACCCGTGGTAATGGGTGCACTGAGATCCTTATGGGACTCTTCCTCTGAGTTGGTGAAGTGTGGAATAAGTCACTCAGCTAGGTAATGTGCTTAGCAGACTGCTCCCTGGGCTCCGATTTCCCTAACGGATTCTGGGAGTTCTCTCCACCCTGCTCCTAGGGCTCAGCTTGTGAGGCGATGGCACAGGGTCCTTTCTCAAGTCACCATTGTGACATTCTTTCCCTTCCCCCTTGTGCAGCCCTGGGGTAGGCATTGGATCATATATCACCTGGAATTCTTCCCAGTTTACTGCTTATGGCACATATTCTTTTAAAACTTCATTTTTTATTCTTATTAGAATACCAGAAGAACCAAACCCACTGCCATCAAGTTGATTCCGACTCATAGCGACCCTGTAGGACAGAGTAGAACTGCTCTATAGGGTTTCTAAGGCTGGAAATCTTTGTGAAAGCAGACTGCTACATCTTTTTCCCATGGAGTGGCTGGTAGATTTGAACTGTCGGCCTTTTGGTTAGCAGCCGAGTGCTTTAACCTTTGCACTGCCAGGGCTCACTTCTTATTAAATACCTACACAAAAATGGAGCCGTGGTGGCACTGTGGTTAAGAGCTCAGGCTGCTAACCAAAAGATAGGCAGTTCGAATCCACCAGCTGCTCCTTGGAAACCCTATGGGGCAGTTAAACTCTGTTCTATAGGGTCGCTATCAGTTGGAATGGACTTGAGAGCGCACAACACATGCAGAAACAGAATATTTCACTGTTTTCTTTAATTTCAAAATAATTAGAGCTAACAAAAAGAGACTTTTTAAAAAGTTTTTTTGTTGTGTTTTAGGAGAAAGTCTACAGAGCAAATTAGTTCCCCACTTGATAGTTTGTACATAAAGTATTCCCTGACATTGGTTACATTCCCTACAACGTGTCAGCACTATTTCCATTTCCTTCCTAGGTTCCCTGTTTCCTTTTGTCCTGATTTTTTATCCCTTCCTGCCTTCTCATTTTTGCTTTTGGGCAAATGTTGCCCTTTTGATCTTGTATAATTGATTATTCTAAGGAGCACGTTCCTCTCAGGTGTTATTGTTTATTTTATAGGTCTGTTTATGGTTTGGCTGAAAGGTGGTCCCTGGGAATGGCCTCAGTTCCAGTTCTGAAGGGTGTCTTAGGGCCATAGTCTCGGTAGTCCCTCCAGTCTATGTCAGACCGGCATGTCAGGTCTTTTCTGTGCATTTGATATTTTGTTTTATAACTTTTTTCCCACTTTGTCTGGGACCCTCTGCTATGATCCCAATCAGAGTGGTCAGCAGTGGTAGCCAGGCACCATCTGGTTCTTCTGGCCTCAGGGTTGTGGAGGCTGTGATTTATATGGTCTATAGACCTTTGGACTAATTTCTCCCTTGAGTCTTGGGTTTTCTTTACTCTCCTTCGCTCCAGACGGTAAGAGACCAATAGATGTATCTTAGCCGCTCACAAACTTTTAAGACCGCAGATACTACTCACCAAAGTAGGATGCAGAACTTTGCCTTTGTGAACTGTGTTGTGCCAGTTGACGTAGATGTCCCCCGAGTACAAAGAAAGACTTTCTGTATTGCCCTTTTAGAAACATAGGATTCATAATTTAATAATATGTATTATGGCACGATTCTATACCTTGGTTTTTTTTGGGCATTAGCTTTTGGCTCCCAAAAATCCATTTTTCTTGCAAAGCCTATTTTGAAACCCAAAAGCTAAGAGCTGACATCTTCTTCATCTGCATCTTGTCGCAACAAGCCTACCTGAGGAGTATGGTCAAGGGGTACAGAAGTCCCCCCTTATCCACAGGGAATACATTCCAAGGCCTATCATGGGTGTCTGAAACCACGGATAGTACTAAACCCTTTATATACTACGATTTTTCCTATACATACATACCTACATGTTCTGTAACAACCCAGCACCTGAACCCAAGGTTGGTCACATCTCCAAGAGACCAAAGAAGGACTCTGGAACCAGCGATCATGACATATGGCTTACTGGGAAGCTTACTTACGGGGCAGTCATCCACAGAGGTGGCTGGACTGGTTTAGAGCTCCGCAACCACCTAGCAAGGGACACAAGCTTATATACTGTTCCAGCTGGGACCAAGGCTCATTGTTCCTCTCCCACTTCCATGGGCAGTCAGTGTTCCCCAGGACTTCAAGTCCAGGCCCAGATGTTTTCCTTCTTGTTGCTAAGGCGTTCCTTGGCCTTGGTCACTGGCCCAGTCATGCCACTCCCAGGCTTGTACCTTAGCCCGAGTCCGTCCCGAATTCATCCTCAGCATGAAGAAGAGCGGAACTGACTCCATTAGAAGCAGATGCATATAGCTGAATAGCATTATCCTCAACCAAAAAAAAAAAAAAAGCCATTGCTGTCGAGACAATTACGACACATAGCGACCTACAGGATAGAGTAGAACCGCCCCATAGAGTTTCCAAGAAGCACCTGGTAGATTTGAACAGCTGACCTTTTGGTTAGCAGCTGTAGCACTTAATCACTATGCCACCAGGGTTTCCAGCATTACCCTACAGTTTAATTTATAAATTAGGCAGAGTAAGGGATTAACAATAATAACTAATAATAAAATAGAACAGTTATAACAACATGCTGTAATAAAAGATATGTGAATGACAGGGCGGGATGGTATGAGATTTCATCAAGCTATATAGTCATTTAACATTTGCAAACCAAGGTTGACTGCAGGCAACTGAAACTGCAGAAAGCAAAAGGGCAGATAATTGGGGGCCAATGCATAAAAGCAGCCCTGGTGGCACAGTGGTTAAGAGCAGTGTGGGGGTGGGGCGGGAGGGCATGCAGGGGGAGAAGATAATAGGTTATATATCCTACTATATACGCCGAGGTCTGTGACTGGTGGAAAGAGTTAATGCACTTACCTGCTTACCAAAGACTTGGAAGTTAAGAGGCACCTCGGAAAAAAGGTCTGGTGATCTACTTCCAAAAGATCAGCCATTGAAAATCCTACGGAGCATAGTCCTACTCTGACACACATGCGGTCGCCATGAGTCAGAATCAACTTAATGGCAACTGGGTCTTCTATATGTCAATGTGATATTTATGAATTTGGGGATTTAAATAGATCCTAGATTTTTCCTTGCCAATGTTCATGTTTTCCTCTGTGGAAGCATACAGGATTTTTTCCCTTGTGGGAGCTTCTCATCTACCTGAAACTTGGGTTGGATGAGGCAACCTCACTAATCCAAACACAGCTGGGGATAGGAGGTACTAAACAAAGTCTTCAAGTCACTAACACAGGTTTCGCAGAGGCTGTACACCGATGAGTTCATTCCTGGGAGAGCCCTTAAACCCTCCAATAAGCCTATTTATTTTCACTTATATATTGTTCAAACACGTTCAGTCATCAATTTCTGAACTGGTATAGGGCGTGGTAAGTAACAGAGGGACCTAGTTGTTTATTGCAAACAGTGAGAAAAAACACTGAATGCATGACAGCAGGGGAGGAATTGGAAATACAACAGAGACCAAGAACAAATGTTTAAAAATTCAGTGCAGCCTAGGAACTCTAGTGTAAATATAAAAATATAATGCATCTTAAATTCCTTTGTTCCTGTATCCAGTACTGAAATCGATCATAGAATCTTAGAGCTCAGTGGGAATTTAGAGGAATCTAACCTAATTATGAAACATGGAATTCATAATTTAATAATATATAACATGACGTGATTTTATGCTGAATCTCTTTGAGTATTAGCTTTTGATACCTAAAAGCCAAGCTTTTGATCTCAAAATTCTTTTTTCTTGCAAAGACTATTTTGAAACCCCAAAGCTAAGAACTGGTTCTTTCATTGGCTTGCTTTCTGCTGTAAAAAGCCTACCGAAGCTTTATAATTTAGTGACAGAAAAGTCATGTGATTTTTCCAAGGTCTTTAAGGAAGACAAAGACTTGAACCCAGGGCTCTTCCCACTGGGCATGCAGCTTGGCGTAGCAGAAAGAACGTAAAGCTTTAGGCTGGAATCTAGACCCCACCTGTTAGAAGATGGATTGCAGTTTGTAAAGGTCTAAACTTCTCTGAGCCTCAGTTTGCTCATTTATAAAATACAGATGAGCTGTATGGATTATCTGAGATTAAATTCAGGTTACATATGTAAAATACCTAGCACAGGCCTGCATACAGCAGGCAGATAATAAACGTAGTGATGAGATTTGGATGTCTGGGTGGTTAAAAGGATAAGTATCAGGTTTTCAAAATTTGGGAGTTCTTGGGTAGTGCAAATGGTTAACACATTTGGCAGCTAAGTGAAAGGTTGGTGGGTCCATCCCACCCAGAGGTACCTAGGAGGAAAGGCTTAGTGATCTACTTCCCAAAAATTAAAAAAAAAAAAAAAATTAGCCATTGAAAATTCTATGGAGCGTAGTTCCACTCCGACGCGCATGGGGTTGCCATGAATCAGAGTCAACCTACAGTTACTGGTTTCTGGTTTATTCAGAATGCTGGGATTATCTAGAACTATTCATTCTCCAAAGTCTGTCAATAGTTGAGATTTCGGTGTAAGCATAATTGTGTCCTTTGAACCATTTTCACTTTCTGTTCTTTTTTTAGGTTTCTACTCCAAGTTCCCCAGTTTTCTTATACATGATCCATGACTTCTCAGCGGCCCCCACTGTTATTTATTTTTACTACATTTTATTCTTTTCTGTAGTGCCTCAAATGTCTATAATGAATGTATATTACTTTTAAACCAAGAAAAACTCATCATAAAATGTATCAAGAGGTCAGGAAGGAGAAATGCTTGTGAATTTGACCATTGCTAACCTCAAGGGAAGGCCGTTAAGTGTGAGATGGTGATAGAAGCCAGACTGCGCAGGTGGAAGGCTGAGTAAAAAGTGAGGAAGGGAAAATGTGTGTGGATGAGAGCGTGAGAGGGGAGGCTCCAGTGTTTAGAATGAGGGAGACATGGATATATTTATAGATGGAGAAGAAGTAGCTTCTGGGGAAGGTAAGATTAAGCATACAGACGAGAGAGAAAGGCCTGGGAAGAACCAAGAGGGATGGGTTTAAGCACACACAGGTGAGGAGGTTAGCCTGGGATAGGAGAACTGGAAGTCTTCCCTGGGAACAGGCGAGAAGGAGGAAAGTTAGGGCCATAATAGATAAGGGTAGAGAAGAGGTGAGAATGGGGAAGTACACCACTAGCTCATAGCTCTTTGCAACCTTTCATTCTAACTCAAGTGGTCTCAATGGGGCTTCCTTCCAACCTTCCTTCACTCAGTACTTCATTTCTCTCCCTCCCTTGGTATGATCCGGGTGTGCCTCTGTTTGAGATCCCACTTTCCCAAACTAGCCTTGGCCAAATTTCTTGCTGGTAACTGCATCGCTGCCTCCCAGGGAGAGTGCTTTTCCATACACTCCTTTGTTTCAAAAACCTTGTTCCTAGAAGCAGACAAGCTGTGAGATGCCTATGAACAACACAACTAAAAATAGTCACACAATAGGCAGTATTTTGGAACAGAAGTGCATTGTTTAAACAGATTTTTAATAGTTTCCCCCAAGTTGGGGTACAGTGAGCGGCCTCAGCAAAGCTATAATACATAATTTTTTGTTTAAAGGAAATTGTGGTGTTCCTCAAACTTTAATGTGAATATGAATCACCGAGCGATCCTGTTAAAATGCAGATTCTGATTCAGGAGGCGTGGGGTGAGGCCAGGAAACCCTAGTGGCGTAGTGGTTAAGTGCTACGGCTGCTAACCAAAGGGTCTGCAGTTCGAATCCGCCAGGCTCTCCTTGGAAACTCTATGGGGCAGTTCTACTCTGTCCTCTAGGGTCGCTGAGTCAGAATCGACTTGACGGCACTGGGTTTTGGGGCAAGGCCTGAGAATCTGCATTTCTGAAAAGGTCTCAGGTGATGCCAGTACTATCTGTCCACCAATGACACTTTGAATAGCAAAACCTTACAGATTATGGAGCAGAAGTTCTCAATCCTGGCTGCACATTAGAATCACCTAGAGAACTTTTAACAATTATTGATGCTTGGTCCCAAGCCCCAGACATTCTGATTTAACTGGTCTTTGGTAGGGCTCAGGCATTGGTGTCTTTTTTTTTTTTTTAAAGAATTCCAGGTGATTCTAATTTCAGCTAGGGCTGTGAGTCACTGTTCAGTGTTGTTTGGAACTTTAACATGTACCCAGATCGCCTGGTGATCTTGTTACAGTGCGTATCTTGATTCAGTAGGTCTGGACTAGGGCTCGAGTTTCTGCATTTCTAAAAAGTTCTAGGTCACGCCCAGGCCTCTGGGCGGTTGACCACACTTGGAGTAGGAATGGTCTAGTTCTTAGTTGTGGGAGTCTGTCCTGCGTATGGAAACCCTGGTGCCGTAGAGGTTAAGTGCTGCTCACCAAAGGGTCAGCAGTTCAAATCTGCCAGGCGCTCCTTGGAAACTCTACGGGGCCGCTCTACTCTGTCCTATAGGGTCGCTATGAGTCGGAACCCACTCGATGGCACTGGGTTTGGTTGTTTTTTTTTTGTCCTGTGTATTGTAATGATTAGCTGTATCTCTGGCCTTTACCCACTAGATGTCAGTAGCACCTCCCAAGTTATGACAACCTAAGATGTCTCCATATTTTGCCAAATGTCCCCTGGGAGGCCAAATGGTTCCCTGTTTAGAACCACTGGTGGAGAGTGACAATAATCTATGAAAGGAGAACACACACGTGTGTGTATGTCAGCATATGTTTGGCTCCATAGAGCTAAATGGCAGTTCTTGGTCAATGCCTCATGTCCTCACCTACCTCTCCATCCTCTTTCTCCAATCCAGACACTCACTTTGATGTTAGACTTAGCAATGTGAGACCAACAGAAGCCACGATTACATTTATACCACTTCTTTAAAAAGGGGGTGGGGGTCATATCCTCAGTTTGGTAAAACTGGGGGCTCTTTCCCTGGCTTCTTCCCTACCAGAAGAATGTCTCCTTCCTGGGTGGAAGCCCCTCCCTGAGGTGTTTCACAGCTCCTTTCAACTCTTGGGCCCCTGGACAGGAGCTGAGGAGTCTCAGAGAGGGTAGACCTGTAGGGGGATGGGGTGGTTCGAAGGAAGCAGTGGGAGCAGGTGCCAAATGAGATATTTCTCCTGAGGCTCCATACATCAACCTTGTCTTTTCACACCAGGAAAATATGTGCTGAACTAACAACAATAGCCTTCGGCAGGCCAAGTGATGTTTCTCAAGATGGATTTAATCATCAGGCCGATGCACATTCAATGATGACATCTCAAAATAAACTCACTCTGTTTTCCAAACTGTTGGAACATGAGAAATAAAGCCTCAAGAGGAATGAGGAGGGGGTGAATGTACGTCATCCCTTAGTAATGCTGGGAGGATGCTATGAAGTCCTGTCTTCGGGACCCAAGTTCGGGTGCAGAAAGGGTGACTTCCCTCCCTATATACCTTCTTGTATCTCCCAGAACATCTGCCGTGTTGGAACAACCTCCTTTAGGTTTTTGTAGATGAAAAGTAGGCTGACCTAAGAAAAGATTGCCCCTCTGTGTTTAGGATCCTATACATCTTGATTTTCACTATGCGTCATGGTGAAATACTCATTAAACATGACAGGGATCAGAGTTTGAAAGTGTGAAACATGGAAGGAGCCAGTGGTCTCTGTCAGGAGAGCAGCATAATGACGATCATAAATGGGGCACTTGACCCTCTCACCATTCGATCCATATGGAGCTTCTACCGTCTTCCAGGCTCTGCAGTAGACACTCGAGATGTAGGAGGAGAAGATACAGTTTGGGACCACAGGTTGTTGGAGGGGGACAAAGAAGTAGGTAGTTGACTGTCAACCAGGCCGACCAGTTTAAGCAGATGGGAGTTATCCAGGTGAACAGTATGGTTGGTGGGCTGGGTGGGGAGTGGGAATCCCAGGCACAGGGCAATTAAGAGGCCCAGAGGGAGAGAGGCCATAGACTGGAAGCAATTTAGTCTGGTCGGGGTAGAAAATGCCGAGTGGGGAGTGCTAAGAGAGAGGACTGGAGAGATGCATGGAGGAACCCACGTAAGGAATTTGGCTGTTTCATCAGGAGCCAGCTGGAGACCAGGTCTAAAGACATAGCCTTGCCACTGGCACCTAGGTTGGTCTTAGCAAGAACACCACTGGGGTCTCCTGCTGACTGTAAACCCAGAGATCAGGACCAGTAAGAAGCTAGGAAACCCAGGGTGGGGCTTAGTGTCTTGGCAGGTGTGGAGCTGGAATTCCTGAACTCTGCGTGGGTGTAGATGTGCTTAGTCACACTGCGGTTTGAGGGCCAGTGTCCTGGAGGACTGGCAGGAGGTGCTCTGAGAGACGCATATATGGAGCAGGGCAGTATGGCTCATTTCTGTCAAAAAAAAAAAAAAAGTCTCTTATTACCAAAACAGGGAAAGGAATGCATAAATAATCAACGCTAATTTTTTTTTTTAATTAGAGATAGGCAATGACCAAGCTGGAGTTTCCTCAGCTGCCAGACATGAATAAATCCCCCCCCCCAAAAAACCCATGGCTGTCAAGTTGATTCCGACTCATGGATAGAGCCATCTAAAAGGTATAGGGTCAAGGTGGACCCTCCTCCATGCCACACGTCGACATCTTTCTTCAGTTTGGGCAAGCCCGTGATCACACAGGCCCCCATAAGAGAGTTCCAGATCAGTTTGGGGCTCAGACCGCAGCCATCTTCCCTGTAGGGTGTCTGCTCCCTCACACGTACCACGGTCTGCTCTCTACTCCTTGGGATCCCTCCCACCACCCACTAAACAGCACCCATAATAGAATTCTTTCAAATTTCAGAGCCAGAGAGAGAGTTTGCAGAACATATTATCCAACTTCTTTGTTAAACAGCTGAGGAAACACAATTTACAGCTGAGAGCTGTGAGGGGAAGCCATTATCTGCTATGCTGGCTGTGTAACAGAGAAAGCCCGACTTCAGCGAGAGGCCATGAAGCAAATAGAAGCTCAGAAAGGAGCAGAGATGAGAGATGGTGAAAGAGGAGTCCCAGTTGCCTGGTTCCATCTGTTCTTGAGGTCTGGCTGCATCCTTGCCTCAGGCTCTATGAGACTCTCCTAAATCTTAATTACAAATTCCCTTTTTTGCTTATGGTGCTAAAGTCAGTTTCCGTTACTTGTATGTCTGTTACTTTGCAGATGTAACGAATCAGAATTCAGGAATGTAAAGTCCCCTGTAAGAGAAAGGGCAGCTCTCAGGCTGAAATTGTAAGTCCTGGTTTCTTGTGTAATTGTAAATTTCTTGTGTCTGCTGTAACAAATCGTCACAAACTTGATGGCTTAAAACAACAGAAATTTATTCCCTCACGGTTCCGGAGGCCAGAAGTCCAAAATCAGTATCACTGGCCTGAAATCAAGGTGTTGGCAGGGCCACACTCACTCCAGGGCCATGCTCCTTCCGGAGCTTCTAGGGGAGAATCTTCTTTCCTCTTCCGGCTTCTGGTGGCTGCAGGTATTCCTTGGTTTGTGACCACTTCACTCCCATCTCTGCCTCTGTCTTTGCATCGCCGTCTCTTCCGTCTGTGTATCAAGTCTCCCTCTCTCTGTAAGGACACTTGTGGTTACATTTAGGGCTCACCAGATAATCCAGGATAATTGCCCATCAAAATACTTAACATAATCACATCTGCAAAGACCACTTTTTATGCCACAGAAGACAAGAGTCATTGGTTTCAGAGATTAAGATGTGGGTATCTTCTGGGGGACATTATTCAGCCTACCACGGTTGGAATATTAAAAACAAAATTGCCAGTTAAAAAGACGGTTAGCTGGGCATGAAAGCGTAAAGTAGAGCTAGTGAATGTTTTTAGCGCTGGGTTGAATAAGAGGCACCAGACGCAAAGAACACAAATATCTGATCCTCAAGTTTGGGATAGACCCCTGGAGGAGATGGATACGTTGTGTTATCATGGTTCAGACACCAGTCATTAGGATCGCTCAGCTAACATCTTTGGTTCCGATTTCGATGAACGTTCTGTTAATTTGGTTGCTCATGCAGGTTAACCTACACTGACACAGTGTTGATCTGCACACCAAGTATCTAGTTGGTTGGATCATTATATTTCTCATTGTAAATTTAAAAATCAGAATTCTGGCTTTTCTGTTCATTGGTTTGCACGAGTTTGGGTAACACACATCAGGCTCTCAGATGAGGGCTATCTATTTTACAAGCTCAGAAACTAACGTGCTAGTACACCAACAGCGAGTTCATCCCCAAAGTGGGCAGTCAAACTGAGTATTAATCTCTCGGTCCTAGTTTCAAATTCCCAAGGAAGGAATTGAATTGGCCAAATCTGAATCAATTTCCTGTCTTTGGAACGAACTCTGGCTAGGGAATAAGGTGTCTTTGAAAGTGCTGCTTTTATTTTATATACATTTAGGAGGGATGAGTTATCTTCCATAAAAGTTGGAGAATGTGGCAAATAAGTAAAATAGTTGTTCACGTCAGTCTGTGTTGTACTTCAACTCTCAGAAGACATTCTATTTCCAAGTGTCACCTGTACCATCTACTAATCTTCTTGATTGTGTATTTGTATGTATTTTTAGGATTCGTGGTAAAACTACAGTTTCTACTCCCTCTGATGTATTCTTCTCACTTCTGCCAAATTAATCTCCGTAAAACACCTTTGATTTACAAGCTATGATGACTATTACTCATATACCATCCCTGCGTTTTTAGCCATATCTATGTATCACCTGTATTTTATATTTCTCTTTAAATCAACTCACTCTATAATTAAATGCATTCATTATTTATTTTTTAAATAAACTCTCTCTACTACAAATGAAAACTGGATATCGCTTTTCTTAAATAGAAGGTAACCATATGAATAAAATATAGCAGGGACTTAAAGTGGGATTCTTTTTACATTTTTTTTTCTAATTTTATTGTGCTTTAGGTGAAAATTACAGTGCAAATTAGTTTCTCAGTCAAAAATTTATACATAATTTGTTTTGTGTGACATGGTTGCAATCCCCGCGTTGGGTTAGCACTCTCCCCCTTTTTCTTTCCACCCCAGGTTCCCTGTGTCCATTCTACCAGTTTTCCTTTCCCTTCTTGCCTTCTCCTCTTTGTTCTGGGGCAGGTGTTGCCCATTTGGGCTCATCTGCTTGAGTGAACTAAGCGGCAAGTTCCTCACATGTGTTATTGTTTGTTTGACAGGCCTATCTAATCTTTGGCTAGAAGGTGGACTTGGGGAGTGGCTTCAGTTCTGAGTTAGGGTGTCAGGGAGCCATAGCCTTGGGGGTTCCTCCAGTCTCTGTCAGACTATTAAGTCTGGTCTTTTATCTTGTGAATTTGAATTTTGTTCTACGTTTTTCTCCTGCTCTGTCCAGGACCCTCTATTGTGATCCCCGTCAAAGCGGTCAGTGGTGGGAGTTGGGCACCACCTAGCTCTTCTAGGCTCAGGCTGGTGGAGGCTGGTGTTCAAGTGGTCCATTAGTCCTTTAGACTAATATTTTCCTCATGTCTTTGGTTTTCTTCATTCTCCTTTGCCCCAATGGGATGGGACCAATAGATGTATCTTAGATGGCCACTCTCAAGCTTTTAAGACCCCAGACACTCTTCACCAAAGTAGGATGTAGAATATTGTCTTTATGAACTATGTTATGTCAATTGACCTAGATGGCCCCTGAGACAATGGTTCCCAGCCCTAGCCCCAGTAACTCGGTCCTTCAAGATGTTTGGATGTGTCTAGAGAGCTTTTATGACTTTGCCTTGGTCAACCTGTGCTGACTTCCCCTATATTGTGTGTTGTCTTTCCTTTCACCAAAGTTACTACTTGTGTGCTGTCTAGTTAGTGATTTCACCTCCCCCTCTTCCCTCCCTTGTAACCATCAGAGATTTTTTTTTCTGTTCGTAAACCTTTTCTTGGACTTTTATAATAGTGATCTCATACAATATTTGTCCGTTTGTGATTGATTTATTTCACTTAGCATAATGCCCTCCAGATTTATCCATCTTGTGAGATGTTTTGGGGATTTATCATTGTTCTTTATCGTTGTGTAGTATTCCACGGTATGTATATACCATAATTTGTGTATCCATTCATCTGTTGATGGGCACTCAGGTTGTTTCCATCTTTTGCTATTGTGAATAATGCTGCAATGAACATGGGTGTGCATATGTCTATTTGTGTGATGTCTCTTATTTCTCTAGGACATATTCCCCGTAATGGGGTTGCTGAAGCACATGGTATTTCCATTTCTAGCTTTTTTAAGGAGGCACCATATAATTTTCCATAACAGCATTTTACATTCCCACCAGCAGTGCATAAGAGCTCCAATCTCCCCATAGCCCCTTCAACATTTGTTATTTTCTGTCCTTTTGTTATTGAGGTGTTGAAGAATTTTATAGATTATAGAGGTTAGACCCTTGTCAGATATGTCATAGCCAATAAAAAAATAAAAGGCACAGTGGGAGCTAGCAGGTGGGGGCAGGCAGATCCAGGGTGGTGGCAGGCCAGTGGTGCTCTAGCTGAGCTGTGTGGCATGGCCTGCTGGGAAGGGGTGGAGATGGTGTATGGGGCAGAAGGATGAGAGGGGGGAAAGCATGTTTCTCTGTTTACAGGGTACTCTGTCTCCTGTTGGGAGCTCCATGAAGTTGCCTTCCAGTACTCCCTGTCTGGGGTCATTGCCTGCTGCTTTCCAAGTTGGCGACACTGTGCTGTGTTAGTTGACAGGAGACTGCCACTTCATGTGTCTTCTTATTCTGTTTTCTTTCAGTTTCTTCTTCCATTTGGTGTTTGACCTAATACTTTATCCCTTCATTTGATGTTTAGGATTGTTGTTTGTATCTGTTTTACTTAGTTTTTAGGGTCTTTGCTACAGACAAATGGCATGATGCAACTGTCTAGGGTTCCATGTTGGTTCTGCCTCCTATTTAGATTTTCTTTGATTTCTTTCATTGGCATTTTTTATTTTTGAGCATACAAGTCCTGTACATGTTTTTTTAGATTTACATCTAATTATTTCAATATTTTAGCCATAATAAATGGCATTGTATTTTTTAAAATTTATTTTTGGTGGCAATATACATAACCAGACATACATCCATTCACAGTTTCTACATGTGTACTTCAATGGCATTGGTTACATACTTCACAATGTGTCATCATTCTCACTATCTCTACCCATGTTATTATATCACCATTTATTTAGACTCTCTGCCTCTCCAAGTTCTCATTTATGCTTTAGATTAATTGTTGTCAGTTTGAACTCATATAGATAGTTCTTTATAACACTGAAATGCTCAAGGAAAACACTCTTTATTAATTGAGCTAAAAGTTGTTTAGTTTAACAATGGTTTCATGAGACAGTTTCAGTTTAAGGATTGTTTTCAGACAATGGATTCAGGGGTCGCCCAGTCTCAATGGATTCAGCTAGACTGGTTTCCATATGAATTTGAAGTTTTGTACCCTGATTTTCCTCCTTTTGATCAGGGTCCATCTACTGGGTCCTTGATCAAAACGTTCAGTAATAGTAACTGGGCACCATCCAATTCTTCTGGTCTCATGGCAGAGGAAATGGTAGCTTATTGAGGCAATTAATCCTGCAGTCCATTTCCTTCTCTGATTCCTGTGTCTCCTTCTTCCTCTGGTGTTCCAGGTGAATAGAAACCAATTGTTATATCTTGGGTGGCCTCTAGCAAGCTTTTAAGACCCTGAGTGCTACTCACTGAACTAGGAGGTAGAACTCCACTATCTCCACTGCCACTGAGTCAATTCCAACTTATAGCAACCCTACAGGACAGAGTAGAATTGCCTCATAGGGTTTCCAAGGAGCCATTGGTGGATTCAAACTGCCAACCTTTTGATTTGCAGCTATAGCTCTTAACCACTGCATCACCAGGGCTCCACAGAAAGTCTAAAAATAACTTTAGGCCAATTGACTGGAAAAATCTATTAAGCCATGATCCTAAACCTTCAAATCAAGAAAACTAATCTCAGGAAGCATTTAGTTGTACCTAAGTAGCGTCATCATCATGAGTCGGAATCGACTCGACGGCACTGGGTTTGGTTTTTTGGTTTTAAGTAGTGTCAACCAATTCGTTTTTTTTTTTTTTTTGGCTGCTGTTGTAATAGTAAAATTATATAGAACATTTGATTTGCCATTTCACCCCCCTTTTTTTGATGTACAGTTCAGTGATAACAGCTACTTTAGTCAAATTGTATAACTATTACCCTTAGTTGATGCCAATTTTCCCGCCAATATAGACAAACATTAACTCCTTCCCAGAGAATAATTTTCCCTCTCCCTACCCTCTTTTGCCCCTGGTAAACATTTGTAATCATTTCTCTATATAAAATTACCTATTCTTGTCATTTTATGTAAATGAGACCATACAATATTTGTCATTTTGTGATTTACTTACTTCACACAGCATAATATCTTTGAGGTTCGTTCAATTGCAGCATATACCAGGACATCATTTTTCTTTAAGGCAGAGTAGTATTCTGTTGATAACTTCCAATTTTCCTTGATTCATACTTTATAATTCCATGTTCTGATTATTATGGGTGTTTGCAGCTGTTTCTTCACATTTTGAGTCAAACCATTTCAGCAAATACGGGTCCTGGAACCTTTAGTCCATTCACATCATTAAGGTTGACTCTACGATGTCAGTGAGGATAATATCTGCAGGCCTACAAGAAGATCAGCTAAAATGACTGTTATTCAAAATTACGCACCAAACATTAATATCAAAAATGAAGAAATTGAAGATTTTACCAACTTCTGCAGTCTGAAATTGATCGAACGTGCAATCAAGATGCTCTGATAATTACTGGTGATTGGAATGTGAAAGTTGGAAACAAAGAAAAAGGATCATAGCCAACTGTGGAACAGACCATCAATTGCTCCTATGCAAGTTCAAGTTGAAGCTGAAGAAAATTAAAACACATTCATGAGAGATGAAGTATAACCTGGAGTGTATCCAACCTGAATTTACAGACTACCTCCAGAATAAATTTGATCCATTGAACACTAGTGACCTAAGACCAGATGAGTTGTGGGATGACATCAAGGCCATCAGACATGAAGAAAGCAAATGGATGTTAAAAACACAGGAAAAGAAAGAAAAAAACCCAAGATAGATGTCAAAAGAGACTCTGAAACTTGCTCTTAAAGGTACAGTAGCTAAAACAAAAGGAAGAAATGATTAAGTAAAAGAGCTGAATAGAAGATTTTGAAGGGTGGCTCGAAAAGACAAAATAAAGTATTATGAAATGTGCAAAGACCTGGAGTTAGAAAACCAGAAGGGAAGAACACGCTCAGCATTTCTCAAGCTGAAAGAACCGAAGAAAAAGTTTAACCCTCCAGTTGCAATTTTGAAGAATTCGATAGGAAACCCTAGCATAGTGATTAAGAGTTATGGCTGCCGACCAAAAGGTCGGCAGTTCAAATCCACCAGGTGCTCCTTGGAAATCATATAGGGCAGTTCTACTCTGTCCTATGGGGTCGCTCTGAGGTGGAATCGACTCAACAGTAACAGGTTTGGTTTTTTTTGGTACCAAAAAGGATTGATTGATGCTCAGTCATTTAGGGAGGTAGCATATGATCAAGAACTGATGGCGCTGAAAGAAATCCAAGATGCACTGAAGGTACTGGCAAAAAAACAAGCCTCCAGGAACTGACAGAATACAATTGAGATGTTTCAACAAACAGATGGAACACTGGAGGTGCTCATTCTTTTATGCCAAGACAACTGGAAGACAGCTACCTGGCCAACCAACTGGAAGAGATCCATATTTGTAACCATTCCAAACAAAGGTGATCCAATAAAATGTGAAAATTATTGAACAATTTCATTAATATCACACACAAGTAAAACTTTGCTGGAGATAATTCAAAAACAGTTGCAGCAGTACATCGACAGGGAACTCCAAGAAATTCAAGCTGAATTCAGAAGAGGTTGTGGAACAAGGAATATCATTACTGATGTCAGATTGATCTTGACTGAAAGCAGAGAATGCGAGAGAGATGTTTACCTTTGTTTTGTTGACGATGCAAAGGCATTTGACTGTGTGGAACATAACAAATTATGGATAACATTGCAATGAACAAGAATTCCAGAACACTTGATCGTGATCATGGGGCGCCTGTACACAGACCAAGACGTAGTTGTTCGAAAAGGCGAAGGGGTTGCTGCACTGTTTAAAGTCTGGAAAGGTGTACATCGGGGTTCTATCCTTTCGACATACTTATTCAATCTGTATGGAGAGCAAATATTCTGAGAAGTGGGACTATATGAAGAAGAACTCGCCATCAGGTTTGGAGGAAAACTTATTAGCAATGTGTGATATGCAGACTACACCACCTTACTTGCTGAAACTGAAGAGGACTTGAAGCACTTATTGATGAAGATCGAAGACTATGGCCTTCAGTGTGGATTACACCTTACCGTAAAGAAAACAAAGATTTTCACAACTGGACCATTAAGCAATATTGTGATAACTGGAGAAAATATTGAAGTTGTCAAGGATTTCATTTTACTTGCATTCACAATCAATGCCCATGGAAGCAGCAATCAAGAAATCAAATGATGTATTGCATCGGGCAAATCTGCTGCAAAAGACTTCTTTAAAGTGTTGAAAAGCAAAGGTATCACTTCGAGGACTAAGGTGAGCCTGACCCAAGTCTTGATAGTTTCAATCACCTTGTGTGCATTCAAAAGCTCAGCAAAAAATAAGGGAAGACCAAAGAAGAATCGATGCCTTTGAATTACAGCATTGGCGAAGAATATTTAATATAACATGGACTTCCAGAAGAATGAACAAATCTGTCTTGGAAGAAATACAGCCAGAATGCTCTTTAGAAGTGAGGATGATGAGACTTTGTCTCACGTACTTTGGATGTGTTATCAGAAAGGACAAGTCCTGGAGAAGGATGTCATGCTTGGTAAAGTGGAGGGTGAGTGAAAAAGAGAAAACCTTCAATGAGATGGATTGACACAGTGGCTAAATAGTGGGCTCAAACATAGCAATGATTGTGAGAATGGCACAGGACAAGGCAGTATTTCGTTCTGTTATACACAGAGTCACTGTGAGTTTGAACTGACTTGACAGCACCTAACAACAATGTATTTATATATATTTAATTAATAATATTTTAAAAATTATTAGACAAAAGGTGAGTTGATTTAAATAAAAAGTAAGTTAAATAAAGATATAATTCAAGATGCATATCTATATACTCACGTACATTTAATACAGATAGGTACCAGCAGTCCCCAGCTTAAGAACGTCTGAGTTACAGACGACTTGTACTTTCCCTTTTATGTTATGTAAATTCGCCCTCACTTTGAAACTATCGAACCAACCTACGTGGAACAAATTCTTTATCTCAGTCACCCTCACTTGCTGCATGTGCAGCTTCTAAATCATTGAAAAGGCTTCGAGCTTTTTCTTTCACTAAAGGCTAAATAAGAACTGTATGCACCTGTACCAGCTCACCTACAAATACGACTTAAAGACACAGGAAAGGATCTCGTTCATAACCTGGGGACTACCTGTACGTGAAAGTTAACAAACCCAAAAATACATACACACAGGCACATACTCACTGATGTTGTAAATTGGTGGACTGTGGGTATCTTCCACAGACCCTCAGGGTTTCAGGCCTTGGGGTTAGAGGCACATAGTTACTCTGGACACAAATCTCAGGGCAGGGTTGAGAATAAAATGTTCCCCAGTCAGTACACAGGCAGAAGATCCAGGGCACGTGTCTTGTGGCTTCCTAATAAACATATTCTCATCCATCTGTCCTCCAGGAAACGTACAACAGGACAGACACACACACACACACACACACACACACACACGCATGCGCGCAGAGACATAGCTGAACCTGGTTAATAGAAAAGTGGCTGAAATGACTTGAATATAGAAAAGAGAGTATATGAATAATTAATTAGCAGAAATGACATGAGATAAAACCAACATTTGTTAACTACCCACTATGTTCCAGATAGTCTACAAGTATTATCTTTTTGAATGCTCTCTACCACACTTACAAGTTGGTATTATTAACTTGTTTTTTGCAAATAAGCAAACTAAGGCTTAAAAAAAAAAAAGGCTTAGGGAGGTTAAATAATTTGCCAACTGTCACATTTAATATCTGGTAGCACTCATACCTGTACCCAAATTTATTGGATTCAGAAATCTTCTACTTTGCTGTCTGTCTCTCAAAGGAAAAGGCAGGGCTTGGGGACATTAGGAGATAAGATAATAGAGAGAGTTGGTAAAGTCAAGGAGGTGGCCACAGAGGAGTATGCGGCTGGATTTTACTGGCTTCTTCAGGCCCTCTTAACCTCATTATTGTGATGTGCTCTGTTCCAGAGTCTACAGCCTTCTCTTCTCAGGATAAACTTTTATTTCAAGGGAAATCTCTGAGGTGGGCTCTGCTCTCCCTTTGGATTTGAAAAGGAGTTGGCCAGGTTTCCTCTTCCTGAGTGAACATGACTAAAAAAGATGGGAGGGGACCCAGCACAGAGACCCATCGCCAAGAACATCTCAGGGTGGAGAGACTTCTGGAACATTTTTTCCACTCTGCATCAGGCAGAGTAAAATTGATTAGCATTTAATTGGTTTCAGCTGTTCTTAACATGTTGCATAGAAAACTTCAACATACTTTGCTAAATTCGATATTCCTTATGGTTAAAAAAAAATTTTTTTTTTTTTTTTTTTTAACGGGTAACAGGCTGAAAACTAAAATACTCTTGAAGAAAACACCAGAAATGAGTGTTTTGGACTATATTGAGTCCTTTGCTACTGTTTATTCATTTGGAATGCTCTGGGAATTCTAAATACTTTGAATTAGATATAAAAAAGAAACAACCCATGTCCAGTAAGACTTTCGGGTAGGTTGTTGTTGTTAAGAGCCATTGAGTCGATTCTGACTCACAGAGACCCTATGTACAACAGAAAAAAACACTGCCTGGTCCTGCGCCTGTATCACAATCGTTGCTATGTTTGAGTCCATTGTTGCTACCACGGTGTCAGTCCATCTCATTGAGAGTCTTCCTCTTTTCCCTCACCCTCTACTTTACCAGACTTGATGTCCTTCCCTGGGGACTGGCCCCTCCTGATAACATGTCCAACGTATGTGAGACGAAGTCTTGCCATCCTTGCTTCTAAGGAGCATTCTGAATGCACTTCCTCCAAGACTGGTTTGTTTGTTCTTCCACCAGTCCATGGTATATTCAATATTCTTTGCCAATACCGTAACTCAAAGGCATCCATTCTTCTGTCTTCCTTATTCATGGTCCAGCTTTTGCATGCATATGAGGTGATCGAAAACACCATGGATTGGGTCAGGCACACCTTAGTCTTCAAAGTGACATCTTTGCTTTTCGACACTTGAAAGAGGTCTTTCGCAGCAGATTTGCCCAATGCAATATGTCATTTGATTTCTTTCCTGCTTTTGTGGGCATTGGTTGTAGATGCAAGTAAAATGAAACCCTTGACAACTTCAATATTTTCTCCATTTATCATGATGTCACTTATTGGTCCAGTTGTGGGGATTTTGTTTGCTTTATGTGAAGGTATAATACATACTGAAGGCTGTAGTCTTTGATCTTCATCAGTAAGTGCTTCTTCTTCACTTTCAGCAAGCAAGTTTGTATCATCTGCATAATGAGGTTGTTAATGAGTCTTCCTCCAATACTCCTTCATACAGTCCGTCTTCTTGGATTATTTATCATCTGCATAATGAGGTTGTTAATGAGTCTTCCTCCAATACTCCTTCGTACAGTCCGTCTTCTTGGATTATTTGTTCAGCATACAGATCCAGTAAATATGGTAAAAGATAGAACCCTGATGTACACTGTTCCTGATTTTAAACCATGCAGTATCCCCTTGTTTTGTTTGAACAACTGCCTCTTGTTCTATGTACAGGATCTTTTTGAGCGTGGTTAAGTGTTGGGTAGATGACTGCCTAGAAATCAAGGTATCTAGGCTATAGCTCTAGCTTTCCTCCGGCAGCCATGTGATATTTGAGTTAAAATCCTTCACCTCTCTGGACTGCTCTCAGGTTTCTAACCTAGAAAATGAGGAGGTGAGACTCTGTTCTCAAAGATTGCTTCTATCTCTCACACGTTGTAATTGATTTTCATCGTTCTGATGCTTCTGGAAAAATGCAACAGTACAATGCTCTCTCATTATCAAGTGTGCAGAACAAACAATGGCAGATTGCCTGTTGGAACCCAATGAGGGAACGGTATCAAATGAAATACCCTGGCCAAGGGTAAATAATAAGGCATTTTAGTTTCAAAAGGCCAGAGAACAAATGAGAGACTGGGAATATCCCTGGCTGCTTCACTGTGTGTTCTTGGGTAAGGAGACTCTTCAGTCCCTACCCTACGCACCCACCTACCCATTGCCATCTGATTGATTCCAACTCATAGTGACCCTACCCTAGTGTCTCCATCTATGAAACGCAATTCAGGACACTTGCCTGTTATTGTAAAAATCTTTGTTAAGAAGTTTGGTCAAAGGGTGGGGTACAAATATTGTGTATCAGACACTGAGGGCCACAGATGGGGTGCAGGCTCAGTACCTACTTTTTAGTCTTGCCTACTTCTCTTTCCTAAATCCCTTTCAATTGCCTGCTCTTTAACTCTCTCTTTGCCTTTATTTCCTCTCCCTTGCTTCTTCTCTCTTGCTGAATCACTTCCACTGGGTCTTCCCTTTACCAGTGTCTATGGATGACTGAGGCAGCAGCTGGAACAAGAAAAAGCTCCAGAGAAGTTTCACCCTGTGACCCTGATGTTTAGGAGGTCTTGAGGAAGCCTTCGGAGGCCCTGCTTGGCACTTACTTGGCTTTATAAGGTCCCCAACAATTGTTGTTCCCTTACCACCAAACCTCATGTTAGCATTCAACTGACTCTCTACACACAACCCTACCCCTAAGGCCTGAGGAACTCCTGATCTGTCCCAAGCAGCCTCAGAAACTTCCTCACTTAGCCCCAGGGCTGTGAGATGGAGTATGGACTTATTTATACTTGAGCCTGGAGAACCATGAAGTACCTACATTGAATGCCTCCCCCATCCTCCAAAGCTAAGGACTTCCCTGTTCTTAAGGTAACTCAGACTACTGGACCCAGAGTTGGTGCTGCTGCATCCATGGTCCAGGGCCCATAAGGGTTGAAGACTTTCACAGTGGGAGGCAAGGCCAAAGCTGGTTCTATCACAGTGCTAGAGCCCTGCTCCGAATTGTAACATTGAAGCATGGCTTCGAAACGGTTCTTTCCAGTTCGAACCCCTGCTGTGAATTTGCATTTCCACCCCAGATATACTGAATCAGAAAATACAGTTTAACAAGATTCCCAGGTGACTCTTATGTATAATAAATTTTGAGAACCCCTGCTCTACTGGTGGTTCTCAGAAGAGGTCCCTAACTAGGAGCATTAGCATAGCCTGGAAACTTGTTGGAAATCTGAATTCTCAGCAGGGGTTCGAACCAATTTGAAGGTAGGCATTGAAGAGCCATTGTCCTCAGCTGTGATGGTCCTACAGAGTTCATCCACTTCATAGATGGAGTAGATTTGTGTAATGAGGCACACAGTTACGATATTGAAGGCAATACTAGATATTAGAAGGTGCATGTTGCTGGTAAAACTTCATGAGGGGCGTCATATCGATATGGAACCCTCCTTCCAAGGTCAAATCATGCACTGGGAATCTGAAGTGTGGGAGACAGTTCAGTTTTGTTATTGACTCACACACATGGGGATACCCGTCTCATTAGGTGGAAAAATGGATTAGTGTTCTCCCCCTCAGGAAATGTGTGTCTACATGGGACGGGGAGAAAGGGCTCCAGGTAGAAGGTCTTTTTCAGTTTCATCTGTTTGCACTTTACCACACTCTGAGAAGAATGGCCTGCACGTAGTGATCCTGGAAAGCAGCACAGCATCCTTCAGGTTTCTCATCTTCATAAATAGTGGGACATTTTATCTCTCTGAACATTACTAGACGAGCCAACCAAAATAGAGCCTATTGAGTGAGCCTTCCAGCACAGCAAAATACACAGTGCTACATACTGTTTTGTGCTAACTACTCCTGCAGAATCTGGTTCTCTCTTGATTTTATTTTGGATCCCTTACCAAGCTTTTCCTGGGAACTTGGGAACTACACACTATTTCAGGCACCATTCTTCTTAAGAGCTTACTCAAGAATGGAAATGTGAGGGAGTCCATGGAATAGAAATGAGAAAAAGATGAACATGGTTAGTAAACTCTAAAGCGCTAGTGTTATTATTCTGATTGTTGGTCTATAAAACCTCATCAACCCCTCTACCAGTGGTTCTTATTTTCTGCTTGCTGCATCAAGGAACAAAGCTCTGTCATCTGGTGTCCTAGTCATTCATATTTTCCAAGGAGAAGCCCAATCCCATCCTTCTAGTCTGGCCAGCCATGGCAAAAAAAACCAGACTCATATTAGATCCTGATTCTACTCTCCCCTCCCTGTAGCAGTAGTGACACCCTTCCTTACACATTGAACCCAGGCATTTTCCTTAATTTCCTAGCTCTAATTCACCGATGGATGACAGAAGATCATGTAAGTTTGTCCTGTTTTGATTATACAGAGAGAAAACAAAGGAGCTTTTATTCTTGCAGACACACTGTACTTCCCACACGTTGCTCTGGCTCAGGGTGGGAGAGGAGGGTGTGGTTAGAATCAGACCTCAATCCCCCCAGAAGCTCCCAGCACAGCCTCTGTTTCCCTCTGGGCACCTTTCCCAGCCCTTCTGAAGGTTACCTTTCTTTCTCTGGTGTTTCTTATAGTCCGAACTCATGTGAACTATTTAATGAGCCAGGTGGCATTATCCAAGTTTTAGAAATTCAACGATAGAGGTTTATAAGAAAACAAGCCATGATTATGAAAGGTGCCATGAATATCACGTTCTACGCTGCTGCTTTTGAATTGGCCTTTATTAAAAATTCATTGTAATTCTTCTGGGCTCAGGGCTGCTAAAAATATCAGGAAATAACTTGGAAATTCTATGCTTTCATTATGCCCGTTTCCTCTGCTATTTGTTTTCTGCCAGGAAATCTGACATATCTTTAGATATGTTACTTTTGCCATAGGCCATAAACTTTAATTTCAGCCGCTGCGCCCTGAAAACCCAAGACACCCAGAATATTGTTATTTATATTCACAAAAGCAGATTTGTTTTTAATCAATCAGGTTTACTTGCCCAGTAATTAGGTCAGCTGGGACAAACATGCTTTTCTTCCACTTTCTTACTGATGATAAAATTGTGAGAATTATTGTATCCTATAATTCTGTGTTTAGGTATTTTATCTTAAAACACCAATAAAGGAAAAATAATAAAATGGAACAGATAAACAGAAGAAAACTCTTCCTTTTGCCTCCCCCCATTTTTTTTTTTAATTTGACTACTTGAGCAGCAGCAGTTTCATGAATGTCCACGTGAATTTAAATTCTACTTCTTGTTAGGATGACTATTATGAACTCCTCCCTAACTGAAGATGTTGTGCTCTGAAGTCATTGTTTTCGTAGGCTTTGGTCCAGAGTGACTTCATTTTCTGCCTGCTGGGGTGTAAGAGAGCCTGTTAATATAAGGCCAGTCTTTTGTGAGCCAAAGATGTTTCTCTTTCTGACTCATGCTAAACAGGGCTGAACTGTGTGTTAAGATGCCCATCAGGTTTCTCCAAAATTTCAATTAGTATTACAGAATTCTACTTGGCTCAACCAGGGAGTTAATTAAAATGTACATTATGGATCTGATAAACTTAACAGTGAATTGGCACTGAGAAGGTGCAGATACAGCTACTAAAACTCAGTTCTTGGAGAACAGTTCTCAAATCTCATACTAAACACCAAAACCAAAAAATCCCATTGGCTTTGAGTCAATCCTGACTCATAGTGACCCTATAGGACAGAGTAGAACTGCCCTATACGATTTCCAAGGAGTGGCTGGTGGATTCAAGCTACAGACCTTTTGATTAGCAGCCAAGCTCTTAATTACTGGGCCACTAGAGCTCCATATTAAACACATCAAAGTTAATTTTGGCCACAACAAAAAGTGAACATGAGATAATCTATAAATCTTAAACCAAAAATATCTCATGACATCTTCTTAACACCAAACAATAGCTTAGCTTAACTAGTAAAGAATGCCTGTCTTGAGCATTATGCTCTTTTAAGATCTGTCTATACGGGATCTGGAGCCCTGGTGACACAATAGTAAAGAGCTTGGCTGCTAACTAAGAGGTCAGCAGTTCAAATCCACCAGTTGCTCCTTGGAAACTCTATGGGACAGTTCTACTCTGTCTTATAGGGTCACTTTGAGTTGGAATCAACTCTACAGCAATGGTTTTTTATGTACATATATGGGATCTCTCTATAAATGATACTGTGATGGAGGTGCTCACTCGACTATGCCAAGAAAATTGGAAGACAACTGCCTGGCCAATCGACAGGAAGAGATCCACATTTCTGCCCATTCCAAAGAAAGGTGCTGCAACGGAATGCAGAAATTATAAAACAACATTACTAATATCACACACAGGTAAACTTTTACTGAAGATAATTAAAAAATCCTTGTGGTGGTACAGGGAACTGCCAGAAATTCAAACTGGATTCAGAAGAGGGCGTTGAATGAGGGACAACATTGTTGATGTCAGATGCATCCTGGCTGAAAGCAGAGAACACCAGAAAATATTTACCTGTGTTTTATTGACTACGCGAAGGCATTTGACTGCGTGGAACATAACAAATTATGGATAACATTGTAAAGAATGGGAATTCCAGAACACTCAGTTGTGCTCATATGGAACCTGTACATAGACCAAGAGGCAGCTGTTCATACAGAACCAAGGGGATGCTGTGTGGTTTAAAATCAGGGAAGGTGTGCATCAGGGTTGTATCCTCTCACCATACTTATTCAGTCTTCATGCTGAGCAAATAATCTGAAAAGTTGGTCTATATAAAGAAGAACATGGCTTGAGGAATGGAGGAAGATTTATTAACAACCTGCGATATGCAGATGACAAAACCTTGCTTGCTGAAAGCAAAGGGAACTTGAAGCACTTACTGGTGAAGATCAAACACTACAGCCTTCAGTATGGATTACACCTCAACATAAAGAAAACAAAAATGCTCACAACTGGGCTGATAAACAAAAAAAAATCAGGATAAACAGAGAAAATATTGAAGTTGTCAAGGATTTCATTTTACTTGGATCCATAATCAACACCCATGAAAGCAGCAGTCAAGATATCAAATGATGTATTGCATTGGGCAAATCTGCTGCAAAAAGAACTCTTTAAAGTGTTGAAAAGCAAAGATGTCACTCTGAGGACTAAGGTGTGCCTGACTAAAGCCATGATATTTTCAATTGCCTCATATGCATGTGAAACCTGGACAATGAATAAGGAAGATGGAAGAACTGATACCTTTCAATTATGGTGTAGGCAAAGAATATTGACTGTACCAAGGACTGCCAGAAGATTGGAAACCCTGCTGGCGTCGTGGCTAAGAGCTACAGCTGCTAACCAATGGGGCCACAGTTTAGCTCCTTGGAAACTCTATGGGGCAGTTCTACTCTGTCCTATGGGGTCACTATGAGTTGGAATCAACTCGACGGCAATGGGTTTGGTTTAGTTTTTTTGGCCAGAAGATTGAACAAGTCTGTCTTGTAGTAAGTACAGCCAGAATGCTCCTTGGAAACAAGGATGGCGAGACTTTGTCTCACTTACTTGGGACCTGTTATCAGGAGGGACCAGTCCCTGGAGAAGAACATCACACTTGGTAAGGTAACCCAGATAGGTCACTGAAAAAGAAGAAGACCCTCAACAAGATGGACTGACACAGTGGCAGCAACAAGGGGCTCAAACATAGCAATGATTATGAGGATGGCGCAGGACCAGGCGGTGTTTTGTTTTGTTGTACACAGGGTGGCTATGAGTTGGAATTGACTGAATAGCACCTAACATCAACATGTGGAATCGAACTGACAACAGCAACTCAAAAGATTAGATAGAAACTTTAGGGAGCAGTGAGTTTATGTTGATGGGGGAGAAACAACTCAGAAAAAGAGGGTAAGAATTGTTGCAGAATTTGAAGAATGCAATCAATGTCCTGAATTGTGCATGTAGAATATATTCACAACAACAACAAAATTAAAAAGTTGACATGAGAGTCATTCCCAGGGATTTTTTTTTTCCCCCTAAATTGGTTTGAACGAAATGACAAAAGCATGACAGGGTCTCAAAAAGGAGATAAAGAATTTACTAATTATGAGCCCATCCATTAAGAATGATGCTGCCATCTGAGCTACTAATATCAAGACATCCAGTAATTGGCACCAGTGTGAACCAGAAAGTCAACACTTGTGAGGAGGCCTATGTTGGAAGAAAATTGACACTTAAAAATTATCTCCAAAGTTAGTTACTCCAGCCTTCAGGGGGAAAAAGGGCAAGTTTCAGAATTCTTTTTAAGAGGTAATCCATGATGTGGCAAAAGATTCATGTATATGGGTGTTTTTTGCAACATTATTTATCACAGTGAGAAATTGGAAATAAAAAAATAGTCAAAAAGTAGAAAATTGTTTAAACAAATGTTGACACATACAAGGGAATACTATACGATCATAAAACAATGTTATTTTGAAGTAATATTAGAGTTCATAAAAAAGTATGGTATGTTCAGTTAATTAATATACCATGCATAATAAGAGAAGAAAGCAGGTTACAAAATAGTAGTAAATTACAAAATTTAATTGTGGCTAACTATGGGGAAGTACCCAAAAATCTGAATTTTTTTCTCTCTGCTCTTTTTTATGTTTTCTTTGTAACCAAAGAATAATAAATGCCATAAAAGACATTTCATTTGCAAATCTGTTGAGAGAGTGACATATATTTTAATCTCTTGTTTTTAATTTTTTAAATTAGAACTCCCAAATTACTTGCCTTTTCAGAGCTGCATCTACTTTTTGTATTTCTCATCAATTTTTAAAAATGCCTGTCACTTCTTACCGTATCTGAAAACTTGTTGCTTTCCACTTATACAATTCTTTGGGGAAATTCAATTTGATTGCTCAAAGTCATCAGAAATGGCCTTAATTTTGTTTTTGTGAATCCTTTTTAAATGTTTTTTTTTAGGTGGTATTGATAGGCTGTTAAATTAGCCAAGAAGCCATTAGGCCTGCAAGAAAATAGTTCTTTATTACTGCAAAAACTCCCTGGACAAATTCTACCTTCAAAGCAACATGCAAACCTCAGAAAGTGAAAATGAGACACATGGTAAGCCAAGGTGATCCTACATGCATAGCACCAATTAAGCTACATGACTGAAAATGGAGAGCTGAGGCTTCAGTCAGTTAGACTGTACCCTGAGGAAAGATCAGGCTTTTTAGGTCAATACATTCTGTCTTGGATTCTAGTCCAAGGCAATTTCACAGCACAAATGAGAATGACTCTTGGTTAGATGGGAAATTCCATTAAATTCTATTATCCAACAATGTCAAGAAACTAAAATGTTATTGAACTAGCTGCCCTTGATTTGAAATGTATGTGTTAATGGAAACCACATTTAAAAAAAACTTCAAAATCACAATCATCTCTGTCTCTTTCACCGCCCCCCCACCCCCCACACACAGGGTAGCAGGCAGAGACACATTTTTGGGTTATGAATCATGGCAATACCTGAAATTTTCAGTGTTCCTTTCTGTCACATCTCTGCCCGTAAACCAGAGCACGTCCTTTTCTCTCAGGCACTCCTATTTCTTACCCACACCACACCCGCTGTACAAAGTCAGTTGCATGAAGGACAATGGGTTAAATTTCTCCATGCCTGGGGTCTTGGGTTGCCCAGGTTGCTTGCTGTAGGGAAGGAGGTAGCAGAAACGCTAGGCCATAGAGGTGTGGATCCCTGGTGTGGGGTGGTGAGGTTCAGAGTGAATGCTGCTGCTTGGTGCCCATACCATAGGGATAAGGAGACCCAGGTAAGAGGGGAAGAGTACAGAGAGGAAGAATAGAGGGCGATGGGAAGGAAACAGTTAATAATGTGGGCAATATTGGGGCCTAAGCATGGCACAGGCAGGGAAGAGAGTGAGGTGGGAGTGGTCTGGGAATGGAGAACTGCTGAGGAACTGTCAGGGTAGGAGGCATGGTTGGTAACAACAACAAAAAAATTCTTTCAATGAAGATCTATGGATCGTACACATAATCTTAATTTTGTGATTGTGAAAAGATCTTTTTTTCCTGTCACTGGAATCGTGATTTAGCTGGATTTAACAATCAAAATGGAAAGTTTTGTCCTTTCAGCACTTTGAAGACTGCTTTCTCCATTGTTCGTACCATCTAATGTTGCTGCCAAGAAGTCTGCTGTCAGGCTGGGGTTTAGTTTTTGATAATCTGTGTTTTCTCTCTGATATATTTAAAATTTCTTTTTTATCTTTGTATTCTAAGTATCATTACAGTGTATCTATATGGGGATTTATTTGTATTTATCCTTTTGGTATCTTGAGAAAATATACTGAGCTTTTTTCAATCTGAGGATTTGTGTCTTCCTTCTGCTATGGAGAATTCTCAGCCATCAATTTTTCAAATGTTGCTTCTCTCATTCTTTTCATTCTCTTTTTCTGAGACTCATCTTATATGTACGATGAAGTCTTTTGACTTAGACTTCATGTCACTTAGCCACTTTGTATATTTAAGCTCTTCGTCTTTCTTTTTTTTTAATATTATACTTTAAATGACGGTTGACAGAACAAACTAGATTCTCATTAAACAATTAGTACATGTATTGTTTTGTGATATTGCTAACCAACCCCATGACATGTCAACACCCTCCCTTCTCGACCTTGGATTCCCTATTACCAGTTTTCCTGTCCTCTCCTGCCTTCTAGTCTTTGCCCCTGGGCTGGTGGTGCCCCTTTAGTCTTGTTTTGTTTTATGGGCCTGTCTAATCTTTGGCTGAAGGGTGAACCTCAGGAGTGAATTCATTACTGAGCTAAAAGGCTGTCCAGGGCCTGTAGTCTCAAGGTTTCTCTAGTCTCTGTGAAGCCAGTAAGTCTGGTATTTTTTTGTGAGTTAGAATTTTGTTCTACATTTTTCTCCAGCTCTGTCCAGGATCCTCTATTGTGATCCCTGTCAGGGCACTCAGTGGAGGTACCTGGGCACCATCAAGTTGTACTGGACTCAGTCTGCTGGAGGCTGTGGTAGTTGTAGTCCATTAGTCCTTTGGACTAATCTTTCCCTTGTGTCTTTAGTTTTCTTCATTCTCCCTTGCTCCCAACTGGGTGAGACCAGTGGAGTACCCTAGATGGCCACTTACGTGCTTTTAAGACCCCAGACGCTGCTCACCAAAGTAGAATGTAAAACATTTTCTTTATAAAATATGTTATGCCAGTTGAGCTAGATGTTCCCTGAGACCATGATCTCCACAGCCCTTAGCCCAGTAATTCAGTCCCTCTGGGAGTTTGGATGTGTCTATGGAGCTTCCATGACCTTGCCTTGGACAATTTGTGCTGGCTTCCCCAGTATTGGATACAGTCTTACCCTTCATCAAAGTTACCCCTTATCTATTGTCTATTTAGTGTTTTTCCATCCCCACCCCTTCCTTCCCTAGTAACCATCAAAGATTGTTTCTTTTTGTGTATGAACCTTTTCATAAGTTTTTATAGTGGTGGTCTCATATAATATTTGTGCTTTTGTGATTGACTTATTTCACTCAGCATAATGCCCTCTGGATCCATCCACATTGTGAGATGCTTCGCAGATTCGTCATTGTTCTTTATTGTGTAGTATTTCATTGCGTGTGTACCCTAGTTTATCCATTCATCTGTTGATGGGCATCTAGGTTGTTTCCATGTTTTTGCTATTGCAAACAAAGCTGCAGTGAACATGGGTGCGCATATGTCTGTTTGTGTGACAGCTCTTATTTCCCTAGGATATATTTCTAGGAGTGAGATTGCTGGATCATATGGTATTTCTATTTCTAGCTTTCTAAGGAAGCGTCATATTATTTTCCAAAATGATTGTACCAATTTGCATTCCCACCAGCAGTGCATAAGAGTTCTAATCTCCCCCCAGCCTTTCTAACATTTGTTATTTTCTGTGTGCCAGTAATGTGTCTGTTAGCCACTTGAATGTTGTCTTTGGTGAAGCGTCTCTTCGTTTCCTTTGCCCGTTTTTTAGTTGGATTACTTGTCTTCTTGTTGGAGAGGTGTTGGACTTCTCTGTAGATTTTAGAGACTAGGCCTTTGTCAGAGCTGTCATAGCCAAAATTTTTTTCCCAATCTGTAGGTTCTCTTTTTACTCTTTTGGCGAAGCCTCTTGATGAGCATAAGTGTTCAATTTTTAGAAGATCCCAGTTATCTAGCTTATCTTCTGGTGTTTGTGCATTGTTAGTTTTGGTTTGTATGCTATTTGTGGCATGTACTAGGGCCTCTAGCATTGACCTTACTTTTTCTTCTATGATCTCTATATTTTATGTTTTTATATTTAGCTCTTTGATCCATTTTTTAAATTAGTTTTTGGTGCAAGATATGAGTATGCAGATGGACATCCAGTTTTGCCAGCACCATTTGTTAAAAAGGCTGTCTTTTCCTCTTCCATGGACTTTGGGCCCTTGTTGAAGATCAGTGACTGTAGGTGGATGGATTTATATCTGAGTTCTCAATTCTTTTCCATTGATCAATGTATCTGTAATTGTACCAGTACCAGGCTGTTTTGACTACCATAGCTGTACAGCAGGTTTTGAGGTCAGGTAGTGCAAGTCTTGCTGCTTTATTCTTCTTCTTCAATAGTGCTTTACTCGTATGAGGCCTATTCTCTTTCCATATAAAGTTAATAATTAGTTTTCCCATCTCTTTAAAGAATGCTGCTGGTATTTGGATCAGCATTGCATTACATTTGTAGATTGCTTTGGGTAGAATTGACATTTTCACAATGTTGAGTCTACCTCTTCATGAGCACGGTATGTTTTTCCATTTATGTAGATCTCTTTTGATTTCTTTCAGTAGTGTTTTGTAGTTTTCTTTGTATAGGCCTTTTACACACCTGGTTAGGTTTATTCCTAAGTATTTTATTTTTTTATGGACTATGATAAATGGTATTGTTTTCCTGATTTCCTTTTCATTGTTCTCTTTATTGGTGTATAGGAATCCAACTGATTTTTTTTTAATGTTTGTCTTGTATCCTGCTACTTTGCTGAAACTTTGTTAGTTCCAGTAGTTTTCTCTTGGAGTCTTTTGGGTTTTCTATGTATAGTATCATATTATCCACATATAAAAACCCAAGGAGCGCCTGGCAGATTCGAACTGCTGACCCTTTGGTTAGCAGCCATAGCTCTTAACCACTATACCACCAGGGTTTCCTATCCACATATAGGGACAGCTTTACTTCTTCATTACCAATGTGGATATACTTTATTTATTTTTCTTGCCTTATTGCGCTAGCTAAGACTTCCAATACAATGTTAAATAGGAGTGGTGATAAAGGGCATCTTTGTCTTGTTCCTGTTCTCAAGGGAATGTTTTCAGCCTCTCTGTTGGTTTTATATACATGCCTTTTATTATGTTGAGGAATGTCCCTTTATACCTATTTTAATTGAGAGTTTTTATCAGGAATGAGTGTTGGACTTTGTTGAATGTCTTTTCTGCGTCAATCAAGATGATCACGTGGTTCTTTTATTTATGTAGTGGATTTTGTTAATTGATTTTCTAATGTCGAACCATCCTTGGATATCTGGTGTGAATCTCACTTGGTCATGGTGTATTATTTTTTTTGATATGATGCTGAATTCTATTGGCTAGAACTTTGCTGAGAATTTTTGCATCTATATTCACGAGAGATAACGGTCTGTAATTTTCTTTCCTTTTTTTGTGGTATGTTTGCCTGGTTTGGTATCAGGGTTATGCTGGCTTCATAGAATGAATTCGGAAGCATCCCTTCCTTTTCTATGTTCTGAAATAGTTTGAGTGGTACTAATGTAAGTTCTTCTCTGAATGTTTGGTAGAATTCTCCAGTAAAGTTCTCTAAGCCAGGGCTTGTTTTTGTTGAGAGTCTTTTTTTTTTTTTACATTTTCAATCTCTTCTCTTATTATGGGTCTGTTCAGACTTTCGACATAATTTTGTGTTAGTTTGGGTAGGTACTGCGTTTCTAGAAATTTGTCCATTTCCTCTAGGTTTTCAAATTTGTTGGAGTATAATTTTTCATAATACTCTGTTATGATCCTTTTTATTTCTGTTGAGTCTGTTGTAATGTCCTCCCTCCCCCCGCATTTCATTTCTTACTTGAATTATTTACATCCTCTCCTGTTTTCCTTTTTTCAGTTTGGCCAGTGGTTTGTAAATTTTGTTGATTCTTTCAAGAACCAACTTTTGGTTTTGTTAATCCTGTTGTTTTTGTATTCTCTATTTCATTTATTTCTGCTCTGACCTTTATTATTTTCTTTCTTCTGGTCTTCTGTGGTCTTCTTTTGTTGTTCTCTATTTGTTCCAGTAGGGTAGCTAATGTTTTGATTTCGTCCCTTTCTTCTTTTTTGATGTGTGCATCTATGGCTGTAAATTAACCTCTGAGCACTGCCTTTGCTGTGTCCCAAATGTTTTGGTATGATACGTTTTCATTCTTATTTGATTCTAGGAATTTTTTTTTATTCCATCTTTGATTTCTTCTATTACCCAGTGGTTTTAAAGCAGGGTGTTATTCAGTCTCCATGTAACTGATTTTTTTTCCTTGCTCTTCCTGCTGTTAATTTTGAATTCCACAGCATTGTGATCAGAGAAGATACTTTGTATTATCTCAATTTTTGGATTTTGTTGAGGGTTGCTCTGTGGCCTAAGATGCGGTCTATTCTGAAGAGCATTCCATGTACATTGGGAAAGAATGTGTACTTTGCAGCTGTTGGGCAGAGTGTTCTATATATGTCTATGAGGTCAAGTTGGCTGATTGTGACCTTTAGATCTTCTGTATCTTTGCTGAGTTTCTTTCTAGATGTTCTGTCCTTTACTGACAGTGATGTGTTGAAGTCTCCTACTGTTATTGTGAAGCTGTGAATTTCTCTTTTCATTGCTGTTAGCGTTTATGAATTTTGGGGCCCTGTCATTGTTTTTGTTTTTTATTATTATAGGTGTGTATTCCTGATGGATCAACCCTTTAATCATTATATAATCCTCTCCTTTGTCTTTTATGGTAGATTTTATTTCTAAGTCTATTTCATCTGAGATTAGTATTGACACTCCTGCTCTTTTTTTGGTAGCTGTTTGCTTGATATATTTTTTCCATCCTTTGATTTTTAATAAATTTATGTCTTTGATTTTAAGGTGTATCTCATAGATAGCATATTGATGGATCCTGTTTTTTAATCCATTCTGTCACGCTCTGTCTCTTTATGGATGCATTTAGGCCAGTTATGTTCAGCGTAATTATTGACAGGTGTAAGTTTATTGCTGTCATTTTGTAGTGCTTTTTTGTGTGTGTGTGTGTGGTTCTGATATTTTCTTTGTTCCTATTACTCTCCTGTGCTGTATTCCTGTAGTCTGTGGATTTTTAAATTTTTTTTGTTTTTGTAGATTTTGTTTTTACTGAGGCTTTGTTTTTCTTCTTGATTTTGACGAGCAGGTTTGTTAACTTTCTTTGTGGTTACCTTGAAATTTACCCTTATTTCCCTAAGGTTGAACCAGTAGTTTATTACTTGGCATCACCTCGCCTTCCTCTCCATTTGAAAGTTCTATACCTAAGCCATTTATTCCCTCTTTTATTGTTCTAATGTTGTTCTCATTTACAGATTAACCTCTCTGGTTCTCTGTTGTAAATCTTTTTGTTTTGATTAGTCCTTCTGAGTTCCTTACCTAGGTTGGTATCTGTCCAATACAGCCTTGCATTGTAGATTCAGGCTGTTGTCTGATGTTTGTTCTCAAACTGACAGAATCCCTTTAATAATTTTTGTGAGTTTGGTTTGGTTTTTACATATTCCCTTAATTTCTGTTTATCTGGAAATATCCTGATTTCACCATCATATTTGAATGAGAGTTTTGCAGGATATAGTATTCTTGGTTGGTAATTTCTTTCTTTCAAGGTTTTATGTATGTCACCCCATTGCCTTCTTGCCTGCATGGTTTCTGCCAAGTAATCAAAGCTTAGTCTTATTGTTTCCCCTTTGTATATGACTTTTCATTTTTCTTGAGCTGGTCTCAGGATTCTTCCTTTGTCTTTGGTTTTAGCAAGTGTGATTATGATATGCCTTGGTGATTTTCTTTTGGGGTCTATCCTATATGGGGTTCATTGAGCTTCTTGGATGGTCAGCTTTTCATCTTTCTTGATATTAGGGAAGTTTACTGTCAGTAATTCTTCAATGATCCTCTCTGTGTTTTTCATTTTTTCCCCCATACTGGAACTCCGATCACTTGCAAGATTTTGCTTTTGGTTGTATCCTACATCATTCTCAGTGTTTCTTCATGCTTTTCCTGATTTTTCCTCAAACAAAGCGGTATCCAAGTTTTTGTCTTCAATTTTGCTGATCCTGTCTTCCATTGTTTCAAACCTGCTCCCCTGCCCTTCTATGACACTGCCCATTTTTGAAATTTTGTTGTTTATCTTCTGGATTTCTATTTGCAGTTTTTGTATGATTTTTAGTTGTGAGTTTATTTTGATATTTTGTTCCTGTATTATTTTCCTGGCTCCTTCCATAGTTTTGTCTGTTTTTTTCCATGATTTTGTCTATTATTTTCCTCATTTTTTTTTCCCTGCTTTTTCCTTCAACTCTTGGATAGCTCAGAATATTAGAGATTTGAATTTCCTATCAGGTAGTTCCAATGCCTTTTCTTCTCCTGGAAGGTCATCTGGTATTTTATTTTGGACACCTACTGGAACCATCCTTTTCTTTTTTTTAATGTTTTGATATTGTCTTTAGGACATTCAGTAGTTATTTTCTTCGTTTATTGATTTGTTTGTTTTGTCCTCCCTTTTTTGTTTTATTTGGTTATGTCTGAGCATGTGGGCTGGACATTCTTTGTTGTTTGCTCATCTGTGGGCATGATACTTCTCACCATCTTGTCCAATGGGCAGGACCAATCACTCAGCTGTGGTGCAGCAGGGCAGGTACAGCAGAAGACAGGGGATGGGATGGCTTGTTTGTGGCATTTACTGGGCTGGCAGGGTGGGGCTGGGGGTCAGTGAAAAGCAGGTTCCAATAGACTATGTCTGTGCTCTTCAGGGGTCTGATGTTCAGCACATGGTGAGATAGGTGGGGGGGGAGGGGGAAGGTCGTGATGTGTGGAGCTAAGTGGGTGTGGGAAAGAGGAGAAAGGGGAGAGAGAAGCAGGAGCCAAAAAAAGAAAAAAGTGCTGAAGTAGCCTGCTGTTTGAGTGCTGCAGACCAGAGGAAGCTATGTGCTGGTGGCTTTCTAGCCAGGCGTGAAGCACAGCCCATCAAGAAGGACAGACACAGTATGCACAGCTGGATCAGCGGGAGAAAGGAAATAAAGGAAAGGAGAGAGAGATAAGAGACTAGAATTAAAAAAAAAAAAAAGACAGAGGGAGGAAAAGGCACACATGGCTAGGTAGTCAGGAGAAAGGAATGGAAGGAATGTAGACAGAGACAAGACACTCAGAAAAAAAATGCTGCCAAATGGTTTAGAGGAAGAAAAGGAGGGGAGATAGAGAGAGACAAGAAACCAAGAAAAAAAAAGAAGAAAGAAAAATAAGTGCCCCAAGGGAGCCCATTGGAAGTGGATCCCCCACTGAGCAACACTGTAAAGCCTGTTCAGAAAGAGCAGAGATGGCACATGGCACCAGGTGTTCAGGAGAAGGGTAAGGAAGGGAGGTAGAGAGTAAAGTAACTGCGGGAAAAAGACAAAGAAAGCAAAGAAAAAAATGCCTCAAGGAAGCCCACCAGCAGCAGGTCCCCAGCCAAGTGGCACTGCACAGCCCATCAAGAAGGAGTGGAGATGGCACACGGCACCAGGGGCCCAGAAGAAGGGCAAGGAAAGAAGGTAGAGGGAGACAAGAAATCAAGAAAAGAGAGAGAGAAAAAAAAATTAAAAGATGCCCCAAGGGAGCCCACTGGTGTGGTGATGCAGACCTGGGAAGTGGCTCCCCAGCCTCACAGCACTGCACACCCCATCTAGAAGGAGCTGAGATGGCACATGTCACCAGTGGTTCATGAGAAAAGAAGGGAAGAATGCTAGAGAGAGACAAGAAATTGAGCAAAAAAAAAATGAACAAATAAAAAAATCCCCAAGGGAGCCCACTGGCTTTGTGGCTTGGACTAGGGAAGTGGCTCCTAAGTTACTAGGCACTGCATAGCCTGTCTAGAATGGGCGGAGATGGCACAAGTGCAAGGTATTCAGGTGACAGGAAAAGAAGGAAAGTAGAGAGAGACAAAAACCCAAGAAATATAGAAAAACAAAAGAAAAAAATAAATGTCCCCAGGGATTCCACCAGTGTGCCAACAAGGATTGGGTAGGTGGCTCCCAAGCTGCTAGGCACTGCACAGCTTGTCTAGAAGGGGCAGAGATATCACACAGAGCCAGGTGTTCAGGAGAGAGAAAAAGAAGGAAAGTAGAGAAAGACGAGAAGCCAAGAAATGAAAAAAACAAAAAGGGGGGAAAAAAATCCCCCAGGGATCCCACTAGCATGGTGACAGAGACCAGGGAAGCGGTTCCCCAGGTGAGCGGCACTTCACAGCCTGTAAAGAAGAAGTGGAGATGGCACATGGAGCCAGGTGTTCAAGAGAAAGGAAGGGAAGGAGGTGAGAGAGAGAGAGAAAAAAACAAAAGAAGCCAAAAAAAAAAAAGGAACCACAGCAACAAGAAAAAGGCACTGAAGGCGCCAGCCGGTATGGGTGGGGAGAATCCAAACGGCATGGAGGGATGGCGTGGTGCTTCTGTCTATAGCACCGTGTTGGCTCCACCTCCTAAGCTCTCTCTGTTTCTGTGTTTAATTTGAGGTGAACTCCTCAGAATGATCTTCCCAGTCACCAGTTCTTCCTTTACTGAGTCTAGAGTTCATTCCATCTATGAAGTAACTTTTAAATTTCAAGGCCTATATTTCCATTTCAAATAATTCTACTCAGTTATTTTCATACCAAGCTGTTCTTGCTTCATTTCTGTTTATTTTTTTGTATAATGGCTAGTTCTGTTTTATAACTTATTTTTTCATTCATTTGTTTGAGCTTCCTTGTAACCAATTTGTCATACTGTTCATTAAAATTAACTTCCTTCTGGAATTAATTCATGTTCTGATTTCATTTTTTATTGACTGTACTGTCTTAGAATCAGACACCACAGATTCTGAAATTTTGATTTCAAAATTTTGATTTACAAGTTTATTTTGAATTGAAGTGTTTTTTTGTTTCTTTTCAGTCACCTATCTACCTATCATCTATCTCTAGCTTTCTCTCTTCACTTCTCCAACTTCAATAGTTTTGTGGTTGTCGCTTTACCTGGCCCCTGGAATCCTGTTTCAGAACCAGGTGCTATAAAGACAACACAGGGATCTTGGTTATAGTGATGTCAGAGATATCTCAAGTCCAATCATCAAGCCAACATGTGACTTCGTTCTTTTCCTGATTTCAAGGCTGGATATGTGTCCTCTCACCATCCTGAGTCCACAGGCTCCTTTAAATCATAGCTCAGTCAGCCTTTGGTTAAGAGAAATAATCCTGATTTAGGTCCCTTGTCTTAGGTGGAATACAATCCGAGTCACCCAACCACCACCATTCAATTCTGGACCTGGAGACCAGAAGGTCCACAGCTTTAGCTTAACTCACTTTTTTTGCATTCTTCTGCTGCTTTTTCTAGTCCATGAAGATAGTAATCTTTTTTTTTTTTTTCTTGAATTCTGCAATGTCTTTTTTATTTTTTATTGTTTATTTATCTTTGATATATGTTGGGAAGAATAGTAATGCCAAAGTGTGAACTTCCTGGAATCAGTCTTACTACAGCAGTTGTTTTTAAAAGTCTACCTTGTCACACTTTCAATTATCTGTGACAGGCAATCGACCATTAGCACCTAGGTCATATTTAAGGACTGAATTGGAATTTCGTATTTAGCAAAGTTAGGGTGACTTGCTGATTATAAAAATGGCACACAGTTTTCCCTATCAGAGGTCAAACCATTCCCACTGAATTGATGTGAAAATTCTGTAGTCCCTCAAGGCCTAAAATCCGGAAAAAAAAATCTAAGTATATTTTCTCAAAATTTAAAGAAGGATAGGTCATCTTAGGATTTTAGAGCTCGAAGGGACATCGAATTATTATCAGTATCATTATTATTTATTATATATTTATGTATACTACAGCCCCCTTGTTTCTGGATCCGGAAAATGAGACTCAGAGAAATTAAAGGATCTTATTAATTAAAGGATCTGATTAAAGGATCTTAGTAGCAAAGCTGGAGCTTGAAAAAATGGATTCTTCTATGTTTGTGTTTCTTCAACAAAAGTGTCTTCAGCATATATCAGAAATGATAAAATTAGGATGTTTGATATATGATTTCTACTTCAGTGCGCTTAATTATTTACAACATGGAGGCATTTCACAGAACAAATCACATCCAGGTTTCTTAAGGTCTCAGATGCAATTTACTATGTGTTTTTCAAATGCAAATATGTGCATACAGCATTTCTTGTCCCAGAAAGAAAGCTGAGTTAAGCAGGATGCTCCTTATTCTGTCTCTCACGTGGCCATGTTCTGTTAAGAGTCTAATTTAGATAAGTATAAGAGAATAAAAAGTAAGAGTAGATAAGGAAATAGAAGTATTTCTCAGGGTCCATGGCTACTGGCATCAGTAGCTCACTCTGGCTGATTAAGCAGAAAAATAATTTATTACAAGCATTTTGTGAAGCTCACTAAAGTCTTGGGAAGACTAGGGAACCAGGTGTGAAGATAAGCTTCCAGAATTAGAGCTCAAAACTTTAGAAGTAGCCTGATGGGAAAACCACTACAGCTGCTGCTGCAAGCGCCGAACACTAGATGCTATTAGTGAACTAGATGCTTAAACAGGAGCTTTACGAAAACTACAGTTGCCACCAGCATCAATGCCTTTTCTATGCAGAACACATCAGACTATGAATGGTGCCTTCTGGAACTATGCAGTGTGTCGATACTGCTTCAGTCATGGGAGCTCAGCTCGCAACCTCTGCTGACCCTGAAAGCCAGTCACCTCTGTCACCACCCTCAGCAGCAAAATAAATTCTGTGCAAAGCTTCCCGCTCAAGGCAGGAATCCCTTGTGCTTGGGTGTGTCTAATTGGTGGACTCTGGTTCACATGCTTACAAGCTAATTTCAAATGAAGGGCTAGGGAAGCAAGTTTTCTCTCTCTGATCTTAGAGCAACAGGGCTGATAATGGAGAAACTTCCCCAAACATTGCCGTTTAGTCACTAGGCAACTAGAAAGTTTCCCAGTGCTACTACATTTAATAAATTAAAATTGCCAAAACAAATGAAGGAGCCGAAGTGCCCATGGAGGTGCCATGTGGGGCAAGACCATCCACTGTGCTAGATATTCTCCATTTACTCCCCTGCACCGTGCCCCTGGAGGCTGACCTCTATGGACTGTAGCGATGGGTTCCTTGCCCTCTGACTTCCAGGTGGGTTTGGCCAGTGGGAGGGGCTGGCAGGAGATTAGAAGGTAGCAGAAGGGTGAGGTTTTACAATTTAGCTCCTCAGTTTCCTCCTGGCTGGGTTGAAGGCCTCTGTTGAATGGCTCTTCCCTACAGCTCTGGGTTCTAGCCACTGCTCCCTCCTCCAGCCCCTTCAGGTATAGTGATTTCCACTTTTGCTAGCCTGGACTATGTCACCATCCCTTGTGAGTTCCCTTAACCTTCTCGACACCCTGTAAATACTATCTTTTAAAACTCTCTCAATTGGAACCCGAATAACACATCTATTCCTACTGTGCCACGTGCTCAGATCTTGTTTTTTAATTTCATCAATCAAAGTGCTGGAAGATATAGATACAAATATATTTCTTTTTGTTTTCTTCTCAAACCCAAATTACTGATTAATTGAATTAAATGAGGTTAATATTTTAAAACATGACAGTAGGAGTAAGCTGTCATTAAGGATTTGAAGAATTTATTTTGCATAGCTCTAGCCAAGTTCTTTTCAGTCCTGACCATGCGCCATAATCTATCTATAAAACTCTTAGAAATCGAGAATTTGGAGCTCCGTTTCAGACCAGGGTGGAGACAGGGGCATATTTATTGTTTGTTTTTAATGCGTCAGCTGGTTCTGAGGCAAAACCTAGACAGGTGCTAAGGAAGGATTCACAGAAACAACACAAAATGATAAATATTTCTCTCACCTTTCCAGATATCCCTATGGACATATTGCCTCTTTCAAGAGTACCATAACTCTTGGAGGGCTAAAATTAGTACCCTTGGTGGACTTAATTTTTTACGCAGAGAGAAATTGTGTCTCAGTTCTCGTAAATCTCTACAAAGGGCTTTCTTGCTTAAATAGCTGTTTTCCTCAGCTGCTCCTGATTGATGGATAATTTCCTCTTACATTTTAACAGATGTCTTCGTCATTTCTGCCACCTGTAACACGAAATCACTTGCACATAAAACCTTTACTAATATAATACAGTAATGGATCAACTGAAAGTTCTACTGTACCCTGCTTTTATAAAAAGAAAGAAAATCCCAAGAAAACAAGGTCATATCAAGATTATAGTATAAAAAAAATCAACTGGCAGTACAGGCTCAACCCCTCTCTTACATCTACACTTGGAATCAGTACTTACTGATGGTCGGACCAATGGAGCCTGGCCTGAGGCGTAATTAAGGTATAGCAGGAAGGGAGAGTGCCCTGGGCAACACTTACCTGGGACCCGCTTGAGGCAGGGTGCCAATGGACAGTTTCTATTGGCCATCACAGTTTCTTTTTTTTTTAACTTGTGCTTCAGGTGAAAGTTTACAGAGCAAATTAGTTTCTAATTAAACAATTAATACACAAATTATTTTATGATTGCCAGCCCCGAGATTTGTCAACACTCTCCCCTTTGGCCATCACAGTTTCCATTGCCAGCTGTGAGAGATTGTCCAACAATTTAACACTAATTGCCCTAGGCACTATTTCCTGTAGCTAGGCCCCTGCCAAGAACATTATCATCAGTCATAAGTATTGTTTCATATGTTCAGTATTTACTAAATTTTTTCTATGTGCCTAGCTTTCCTCCAAGCTTTATGGGGAATGAAGAAATATGATATGTGATGTGTGTGCTCAAGGAGCTTACAATATAATGGGGACAACAGTGAAAATTATTTAAATTATATTGCATGCTAAATTGTGTGACAGTCAATGTAGAGAAATACAGTAAACTTTGGCGTGGCCCTAAAAAGAAAGAAACCCGTTGCCATCGAGTCAATTCCGACACATAGTGACCCTATAGGACAGAGTAGAGCTGCCCCACAAGGTTTCCAAGAACCACCTGGTGGATTCGAACTGCCAACCTTTTGGTTAGCAGCTGAGCTCTTAACCACTGCGCCACCAGGGTCCCTGGCCTGTTCCTCTATGTGACCTATTTCAGTGTTTGCTCAGCTGCTCACTGAAAGTTTGGTGGTTGGAACCCACCCATCGGCTCCACAGGGTAAAGATCTGGCAATCTAATCCAGTAAAAATCACAGCCTGAAAAACCCTATGGGGTAGTTCTACTCTATAGCATGTGGTTGCCGTAAGTTTAAATCAACTCAACAGCACCTACAACAACTGGTCAACAAGCTTGGACCAGTGAATCTTGGTGGATGACCCATGTGGCAACTGTGACCACACCAAGCCTTCTTTTAATATGGCTTGCAATTATATTCTATTTTTAGCATCCATATCACACAAGGAAACCCTGGTGGCATAGTGGTTAAGTGCTGTGGCTGCTAACCAAAAGGTCAGCAGTTTGAATCTGCCAGGCGCTCCTTGGAAACTCTATGGGGCAGTTCTACTCTGCCCTATAGGGTCGCTATGATTCGGAATCGACTCAACAGCACTGGGTTTGTTTTTTTTGGTTTATATCACACAACTGCCTTGAAGTCTGTTTCACAATAATGATTCTGGCTTTAAATTTCTTATATTCCACACTTGGTGTGATTCATTTTTTGAACCTATAAATAAGACTTTATATACATTCATCCCTATTAGATTTGTTCTTCTTGTTTGAGGCCCATCGTTCCAATTCGTTAAAATAACTTGAATTCTAACATTCAGCTTCTTAGCTTTCCCTCCCAACTTTGGGTCACCTGAAACTTCAACTTGGCTATGTCTTCATTATAAGGGATTTTGGTGCACTGTGAAATTTTCTAAGCATTACTGCATGTATTATCTCATTGCATCGTCACAAAGTCCCAGGACACTGGTTACTCCCATTCTTACGGATGGTACTACTAGAGCTCAGAGCAATAGGGTGACTTATTGGCAAGTATAGAGGCAGGACAAGGATACATGTCTTCAGACAAATGCCTTGGTTCCCTATCTTTCTTTGAAATACTATATTTTATAAAAGGGGCTCTTTTTGAGGGGTATTCACTAATTAGTAGACAAGAACTACTTTAGGTGAAGTGAAAGATGACACACAATACAGAAGAGGTCAGCACAACTGGACTAAACCAAAAGTAGAGAAGTTTCCTGAATAAACCGAATGCTTTGAAGGCCAGCCTAGCAGGGGTGGGGGTTTGGAAACCAAGGTTTCAGGGGACATCTAGGTCAATTGGTATAATAAAAGCTATTAAGAAAACATTCTACATCCCACTTTGGAGAGTGGCATCTGGGGTCTTAAACGCTAGTAAGTGGCCATCTAAGACGCATCAATTGGTCTCAAGCCACCTGGAGCAAAGGAGAATGAAGAATACCAAAGACACAAGGTAATTATGAGCCCAAGAGACAGAAAGGGCCGCATAAACCAGAGACTACATCAGCCTGAGACCAGAAGAGCTAGATGGTGTCTGGCTACAATCAATGACTGCCCTGACTGGGAACACAACAGAGAACCTCTGAGGGAACAGGAGAGCAATGGGATGCAGGCCCCAAATTCTCATAAAAAGACCAGACTTAGTGGTCTGACTGAGACTAGAAGGACCCCGGAGACCATGGTCCCCCGACCTTCTGTTAGCCCAAGACAGGAACCATTCCCAAAGCCAACTTTTCAGACAGGGATTGGACTGGACTATAAGATAGAAAATGATACGGGTGAGGAGTGAGCTTCTGGGATCAAGTAGACACATGAGACTATGTGGGCAGCTCCTGTCTGGATGGGAGATGAGAAGGCAGAGGGGGACAGAGCTGGCTGAATGGACATGGAAAGGGTGGAAAGGAGTGTGCTATCTCATTAGGGGGAGAGCAACTAGGAGCATATAAAGCAAGGTGTATATAAATTTTTGTACGAGAGACTGACTTGATTTGTAAACTTTCACTTAAAGTACAATAAAAAATTTTTTAAAAGGGGGCTCTTTTCATTTATTTTTAATTTTACAGATAATGTGTTAAATACATTAACACTGCATAAAACCAAACACTATAGATTAATTGAAAGTCCCCCTTGGTTCTTACTCCAGCCACAACTCCACCTCCAAAGGTATTCACCCAACTCAGTTTGGAGTGTGTTCTTCCAAGACCTTTTCCCCAAGTACTTCTTCACTTCTGGAAATAGTTTGTTTTGAGGGATATAATATTGTAGTTATTTTTCTGAAGCTTGCCTTTTTCACTTCATAATATATTCAGAGCTCTTTCCATGTCAGTATTTACATACCTTACTCATTCCAAATTCTGCACAGTGTCCCCCATAATTTATTTGACTTTGTTGTTGTTGATGGACATTAAGATTGTTTCCAGTTTTTGCTACTAAAAAAATGCTGCAATGAATATCTTGAACATGGCTCTTTGGGCACATGTGTGGGAATTTCTCTAGGCTTGATACTCAGAAGTGGAATTGCTATTTGAAAGGAATGTGCTTGTAAAGTCTTGATAACTAATTGTCCTCCATAAAGGCTTTGCCAATTTACCTTCCAACCAATGTGTATGAGACTACCATTTCCTCATGTGTTCAATAAAAAAAAAAAAAAATTTTTTTTTTAATATTGGATAATACCAGTTTGCCTTAGTTTTTATTAATCTGAATTGCTCCAATTTTTAATGAGTTTGAGCATCTTTATTTCCACTTCTATGAATTGCTCATTCTTATTCTTTTTATAATATTCTTTTTACTACACCATCTGCACCTCTGGAAAAAGAAATGTTGAATACAACAGGAATGTGTACAAACAGCCTTGGAGACTTTTTTCTGCGATGGGCTTGGACCCCCCCCCACCCGCCATCTAGTCTACAAACTGAGCAACATCTATCTTTTTCAAATATACATTCCATGCATCTTACTGAAAAAAAAGATTCATTGTGCCTGATAGCCTATATTCTATTTTTTAGCTTTATCAGAAAATATTAAGAAGTTACTTTAACCCGTCTTAATGATTCTCAGAAATATGGATCAATTACACATTCTAGAATACTGCAGAAAGTAATGCTAAGCTCACTTTATAGATTGCACAATCCACTTTTTCTCCTTTTAGAAAATCTGTATATTTACCTGGCTTAGTTTTCTGGCATCTGTCCCATTTTCTATTTCTCTGATATAAGAAACAGTGGGCCTGAGGCCTATAATCGCTTTTTTTTTTTTTTTTCAGCCTGTAGATTCTGTATACTGGATTCTCTCTTACTCTCTCCTCACTTAGATTATGCTTCAATTTACTCTCATGGGTATCTGTTCTTTCCTTCTCAGATTGAAGGTCACGCTCCTTGTTGGGGAAAACAGAAGCAATTGAGTAGCTCTGCCTTCTCTCTGTTATCATTTAACAGAATCTTCCCCAAGCAACCAGCCTACCCTTTCCTTCACCTTCTTCCTTCAAACTGTGTGTGTTTTCAAAGCCTTTCTTTGGTCCTCATCATTTAGCACTCGTGAGCTCATTCTGGATTTTTGCCTTTTGTCACTGTCTTCTAGGGTTTGTATCACTTTTTTATTCACCTTGGTATGCCCTTTCTCTCTTTTGTACATGTCATTTCAATATAGACTCATCAGATAACTCCATGTTGGGTCATATTGGTTCTGCAGGTAATTATTATAGCACAAAATTTACTTTTTCAGAGTTTCACAATTTAAACAATTTTTTTCTTCTTATTGTCTTAGGCCTTGTTTCTATGAACTTTTTGAAGGCTGTTTTCCTAGAGCCTAAATTGCATGCGTACTATGAACCAAGGTTCTTTTTTAATTTTTCCTATTATAGATTTTTTTTTTTTTTTTGGAGACCCTGGTGGCATAGTGGTTAAGAACTATGGTCGGCAGTTCAAGTCTGCCAGATGCTGCTTGGAAACTCTATGGGGCACTTCTACTCTGCCCTGTAAGGTCACTATGAGTTGGCATTGACTCGACAGCGATGGTTTTGGTTTTTTATCACAGATTTTAGGATGACATGATCCTCTTTCTTTCATCTTCAGGAAGGCAAGGACTGAATTTTATTTGACATATTTGTTGAAATGAAGGTTTCTATCATATAAACACCACTAACAAATCCTTCCTTGCTGGTCAGAATTGGGCCTGGAATAGGAGTTCCCTCATTCTTTCTTCTACCTTTTGAAAGATGAAATTATTAGGAAGGCAAGCCAAGGATGTATTAAGTTCTAAGACTGTTGTAGAGATTTTGAACAGATGTCTCAAAAGTTGAAGTACACCATCAATATCTTGCCTCTGTGACATTTTTATCCTTTGATTTAGGAACGCATCTTCCTGCTCTTCCACTTAGCCTGACGTTCTTCAAATGTTCCCACAAATAACAGAACTCTCTCCCTCTCACTGAATTCTCCTCCTCCCCATGTGCTATATACTGCACTTGTGGATTCCATAGCTTTGCCGTCTTGACATGCGTTGGTAAAATAAATGCATTTTTATCAGGTTCGATATATATTGAATAACATATACCATTCCATTACTTAAAGCAGTTCCCAAAGTCTCAGTAACATCTAGGAGATTACCTTTATCTATGTGGTAGAAGCTATGATGCACCACCCAGATTGCCCTTCAGAAATAAAGAGATTATTATTCTAGTTGCTGGGAGTGCCACTTTGGACAATCCTTACCTGTCAGTCCTTTCAAGGGGCTGCCTTAGCTGAAGAAAACTGGCTCATTGCCTAAGGCCATGCCCCTTCCAGGGTGGCCTGAGTCCAATGACTGATTGGAATTCCCCTCACCCTCAGCTGTCATCTTGGCAGATTTTGGTGGCTTACTTTGTAGTGTGACCCACATCCTCATTCCTGAGGGATATGCTCTGCTCAGGTCAACTCTGATATGCTTGTCCATTTACAGTGTGCAAGGGAGGACTGAGAGATGCTGAAGTGTGTCACCTGAGTTCCACATATTTCTCTTAATCCTTATTGTGTAACATCAGCCTTACCTCCTTTTACTGATCAGAGTCAGCTATGCTGGCCAAGGTGGTGACTCCTTTTCTTGCCTGCTGATCCTTGAACACAAGGAGTCTAAAGTACTCAGGCAACAGCCACAGCTTGTAGTTCAAAAGGACACTTGCTGTGTCCCTGACAACTGTGCCCCCCCCCTTTGGGGACCAGGACCTGTAACCCTGATGAACCCAGAGTTTTAGGGTTAGTAAGCACAAATTTTGCCAGTGGGTCACTAAGAATGTTGGTATGTGGAACCATTCCTGCTTTACCCCTGGGTTTCCGGCAGGGCTTCAAGCCAATTCTGTCCAGTTCAGTCTTGGCCAAGGAAGTGACACCAGAACAGACCTAAATTTTTAAACTTTGGGTAAACCAAACAGTACCAAGAATGGGAAAAATTATGGATCGAAACCCTGCTAGAAACTTATTCTCCCTTTTAGAAGACAAGGGCAGCATACATATTGCATAGCAACCAAATCTCTTGCCGCATGGAATTTTGTGCAGAGCTGGAAACAGCTGTGCCCTGCTCAAAGATGGCCACTGACTGTGCCACTTTGAACATGTGTCACTGTCTGCAGTCCTGGCAGTAATCCAATCTCATGCATTAGGCTCTTGAAAGGGCTCATTATGCCTCTTCTGAGTCTCCCATTCTAGGGCTTTGACCCGTAATTTTTTGCGTTCTGATTACCGTTCCAGATTACCCAAATTTTTTAAATTTGGGTCTCATCTGGTTTTGCATCATCAGCCATGACTGAACCAGCTCGAACTGGTTCAAACCCTGGTTTCAAGATCTGTATATTCTTCCTATTGTAGACATGGTATCATATAGAGGTCTTGATATAGTACATATACTGCATACAGGGATTGGCACTCATCCTCACAGGGTATTGGCTTCAAGTTGGTACTTCAGCTGTGCCTTCGGTCCACCTGTTTCTGGTTGGTGCGGTATGTGATACAATGCATAGATCCTATGGTTCTGGGCTCACTTCTGCATCTTCACTGTGAAGGAGGTATCCTGGTCAAATGCTATATTATGTGGGAGTCCATGTTTGTGTATCCAGCATTTAGTAAGCCCCCAAATGGTGATGCTGGCCAATGCGCTGTGAGAAGAGGCAAAATCATACCCGGAATAAGTGCCTATTCCTGTGACAACGAGTTCTTGGCCAATAAGTGATCCAAGGCAGTCAACTTACTAGTAAATAATCACAATAATAGCAACTCGCTGGCTTCTGGCAGCCTCTATTGCTTTGGGGTTCCCTGTACTGTTCTTGGAAACTCTGGTGGGACAGTGGTTAAGTGCTACGGCTGCTAACCAAAAGGCTGGCAGTTCGAATCCGCCAGGAGCTCCTTGGAAACTCTATGGTGCAGTTCTACTCTGTCCTATAGGGTCGCTATGAGTCGGAATCCACTCGATGGCACTGGGTTTGGTTTGGTTTGGTACTGTTCTTACCATGCATTCCTGATGGCTGGTGAATGTGGATGGCTGGGCACGCCTGTGGAATATGATGCTCTGGTGAGTCTTTAGCCTCAACATACTATATTCACTCCAATATACCCACTTCCCTGAGGCTTTTAATCCCTCCCTCAACCATCTGCCACAGCAATTCAGACATTTTAACTTTGCTCAGCATAGGCCATTGCTTTCTCCAGGGAATTTTTTACTATACCCTGCAGGGCCTGGCCAGGGTGTTAATTCCTATATCCCAGAGAAGCGGGGGGCAGGGGGGGGGTGGGGGGGTGGGGGAACGAAAACAGTTGCCTGTGAGTGGATTTCGAATTATGATGACACCATGCATGTCAGAGTAGAACGGGGATCTATAGAGTTTTCAATGGCTGATTTTCTGGAATTAGATCACCAGACCTGATTGTGCAGGCTCAAACCTCCATCACTTTGGTTAGCAAACGAGTGCATTAACTGTTTGCACCACCCAGAGGCAATCACCAAGGCAGCAGATTTCCCTTCATGCAGTCTCCTGTTCTGGCCACTTGATTAACACCTTCAGGAACCCATTTCCGAGGACATTGGCCTGGCTTCTGCAGCCACATCCAAGCTAAATCTTCTAGCTCCATTGATGTCTATTCCCTTTGCAGTTCATCAGGCCCAGCATATCAGCTGGGTTATGCTGTGTGTTAGCCCTAGTTATCAATTTGGCAGCTAGGAGAGCAGGAGTAGACAACTCCTGTCTTATTTGAGAGAGGTCTCTGCAGTGTTCTCCAGCATGGGGATGGTGCTCGCTCTTAACAGGGAGGAGTGGGCCAACTCTGCAGGCTCTGGGGGTAGAGTTTGGGGAGGAAAATATTCAGTAGCATCTAACCAAATCTCTCTCTCTAGCCACGTATCAGAGTCTCATGTTTATCCAAACAGGCCCTGCCCGTGGCATAACAGACCTGCCAAGGTTGAACATTCTTTGTCTTTGAAGCTTAATCTATTATTAGATTCTAAGTTTGGTCTTCAGTTCATTCTGCTCTCTCACTGCTGGAAAGAGGCCTCTATGTAAACTACCAGAGAGGCCCTCGGGCCTTAGTTTTCAATTGCTTGCTAATTGAAAATTAAGCTTCACTTTATAGGGTCTCAGGGCAATTTAATACCAGCCAGCCCATTCCATCACCATGCATGTATAGTTCTCCACCGTCTTCCTACCTTTCACAGCCTGAATCGTTGCACCCATGCCACCCCTGGCAGAAATATATCTAAGATACAGCAGGTGAGGCATGTGCTCTGGGCACTGTGGAGGAGGGGAGGTGGGAAGTGAGGGAGTGGCAGCACCAATGAGCACTTTCTATTGGCCACTGAAGTTTCCATTGCTAGGTGTAAGGGCTTTAAAACTTATTGCCATAGGAGCTATTTTCCATAGATAAGCTGTTGCCAGGGTGTTCTTCTCCCTTGGAACATTGTCCCATGTCACCATGAGTGAGAGTTTTAGCAATTGGGCCACCATCTTGTGTCAGCGACTACTCTTGGCTCACATATCTCCCAGAATGGCGTTCTCATTGCCAGCTGGGCAGTAAGTAATCCAGACCCAGCACCCGACCTTATCACCTGCTTTCTTGGACCATTCTCTATATCAAATGTGTCTGTTGAATCCTCCAGGAAGCAGATGCTGAGACACAGCCAGGAGTATAAAAGGTTTATAGGGGAATGGGGAAGAGGGGAAAACGCATGCGGAAGATGAAGAGAAGGAAGCAGGATTGGGTAGGGAAAGCCTTTAGACTATGATGCAGATCTGATATCTGTGGGGGAAAAAGAGGAAGAATTAGAAAGAGAGAGCATCAGGCTGAATGGCACATCTGACAGCCAACCCAAAGGGGAGCTCAGGATCAAAGGTGGCCTATTAAAGGAATGATGCATTGGGCAGAAATGCCCAGGCCCTGGATCCCGCCGTGCACAGTCCTTGACGGGGGGCTCCCTGGGAAGAGCATGGTCACGGCACTGCAGTTGCAGGCTGTCAGTTAACTATCTTTGCTGCCGAGCTGTGAGTTCTATCAGGAAGGGGGACCTGAGTGATGCTGCCGCACCTCCACGCTGCCGCACCTCCACGCTGCCGCACCTCCACGCTGCCGCACCTCCACGCTGCCGCACCTCCACGCTGCCGCACCTCCACGCTGCCTCAAGCCCACTCAGACACAATGGCACTGGAGGGCCAACTTTCAGCCCCTCTGATGGCATGCTCATATAACCTGTCTTAACCATGGATTCACGAGAAGACCTATCATTAGGGGCCCTGGAAATCTAGTTTGGGGTAGAGGGAGAAAGGCTTTGTCTGTAAAGTAAATCAATTCATCCTCTGGGAAACTATTTTGGTACGAAGTCAAGAGAAGATGAGCTCCTCAATACTCAGAGGAGCAGGACATACCACTGCTCTTCTATGATCTCCCTCCATAGGGAAAGCCCATGGATACTCTGGTCCCACTAAGTAGCTCCTTCCACTTTTCAAACTCTTGAGAGTTATTTTGAATGATCTCCACCTCCTCAGAAACTTTTTATTTCTGGTTTCTTTCCTATAATTTCTTTAAGACTGTCTGGGGAACCTCTCCCTCTCTAGTTGTAAATCATAGCACCAGAGAAGTTGAAAGGAAATGACAGTCCTGCTACAAACATGTCAGGTGATATTGTGTTGGATTTTGAGATAACTGAAGCCAGTCTCCTGATTCCCCCCAAGAAATGGAAGGACATTAGGCATGGAAGGGTTCACTGAAAGAGTGGGCCTTAGGCAGGCCAGAGGGAGCCCAGCCTGTCCTTGGTTAGGCAGCCAGGGACCTCATTGTCTGTGAATGGACTGTAGATTGAATGGGATTAAAGATGTCATTCTCTGATCAGAGGGACCCAGGAAAGATCTCATTTTATGCAAGGTCCAAGGAAATGGGAGAGATATGCAGGCCTGCAGGACAAGCTGTGCTTGTGATTTAGATTCTCTTGATTGGTGGCATTCTCTGGGTTTATTATCCCACTTGTCATTCCCTCAGCCTGTAGTTCAGCCTTATCTGAACAACCCAGTCTCACAGAGGCTGTACAAAAGAATGTTTGGCTATGCTTTCATCAGAACTTTTACAAAGGGAGACATTCATTGTGAAGGCAGAAGGCCCGAAGACGAAGGTGACACTCACCGGGATGTTCTCCTTGATCAGCCTTGAGGATGGCAGCATTTCCCACGGTAGTGTTTCATCAAACTTGAGCATTTCTTCTGCTAAGAGGGTGACCACCCTGCACAGTAAACATTTGGTTATCAATTCAGGCAAAAAGAGGACCAGTACTCACCCTCCAGGTTCTACAACACTTTTCTCAGACAGTATACTTTCTAGGTCTTAAATCCTCTCTCAAATAATGTTATTAGTGATAGCGGCTAACATTCAAGTAATGATTACCATCCAGTGACTGTTCTGAGCATTTTATAATTAAACATTAGCCCATTCGATGTTCATAATAAACTCTATGTGTTAGATGCAGTAATTTCCCGGATGGTGAACCTGAGGAATAAACAGGTTCGTAAATTTCCCAAGGTCATAAAAATCATCAGGTGGCAAAGCCAGGGTTTGGATCAAAGCAGTCTGGTCCCATGTCCACACTAGGAACCACTAGTCTATAAACCAAAAACCAAACCCATTGCTGTCAATTCCAACTCATAGTGACCCTACAGAACAGAGTAGAACTGCCCCATAGGGTTTCCAAGGCTATAATCTTTACAGAAGCAGACTGTCACATCTTTCTCCCACAGAGCAGCTAGTGGGTTCAAACTGCTCACCCTTAGGTTTGCAGCCCAGAGCTTAACCACTGCACCAGCAGGGCTCCTTCCACTAGACTATATTGCCCATTAAGAGAATCATCAAGCCCCTCTTTTGTGCCTGTCTTAGTTATCTAGTTCTGCTATAACAGAAATACCACAAATGGATGGCTTTAACAAGCAAAAATTTATTTTCTCACAGTTTATGAGGCTTGAAGTCTGAATTCAGAGTGCTGGCTCTAGGGGAAGGCTTTCTTTCTGTCAGCTCTGGAGCAAGGTTCTTGACTCTTCAGTTTCTTCTTCCTCGTTCCTTGGAGATCTCCACTGTCTTGGGATCTATCTTACCCCATCTCTCTGGCTATCTTCCATTTTTTTTCCTTTGTATCTCAAAAGAGATTGACTCAAAATACACACTACACTAATCCTGCCTGATTAACACAACAAAGACAACCCAATCCCAAATGGGATTACAACTAAAGGTATACAGGTTAGGATTTATAGCACATATTTTGGGGGGACATAATTCAATCCATAACAATGCCTCAAGGAATCTTGCATGAAGATTCAAGAATAGGTGGTTACTGGATAAAATTAAGCCAAACAAGTTACTCTCAGCATCCTTTGCTGGGTGGGATCTCCTACTTGTTTCTCCCATCTGGAGCTAATAGAACCATATGCCATGTTCACACTTCTGGGGCTCCTGAGAACGCTTTTTAAGCCTGGAGGCTGGTTTCCCCCAAAATTCTTACTCCTCTTTCTAAGCAGCCTTCACCTATTAACAAAGCAGTTAACAGCCCCCCCCAGCAGCGTTCTACTATAATTTATTTCTCTCTCCCCACCTGTTCACCAAGATTATTTGGTGAGCCTCTTGGTCTAGGGACCTGTAAGCAGCCTCTTAAATTTACTTTGGCTTTTTCTAAATTGTTATTTTCTACCCTTAGGAAACATACAAAGCAATGAACACTTTATTAATAGATTAAGGTGGAAAGTAGGCTAATCCATTTTAGAAATATTTTGCTACCTGAAGGCTTTTCCAGTTAACCTCCCATCTCCCATTAACCAGAAAATTAATTTAACAGGACTATCTGAGCTATATGAGCATATTGACTATATGAGCAAGCTGGCCAATCCATATTTTAATGTAAGACAATACTTATGATCATTAATCTGATTTTTCTCTAAAGAACCTATTCATTTGACTAATGTTTTTTCCTGTAACTCTCTCACTTACCGTGTGAATCTCACCAGTCTGGTTTTTCCCTGTTTGAGAATGATTTAAGAATTCTGCCCTGTCTTTAAACCTTAAACCAAAAATATCCCTTGAAGTCTTCTTAAAACCAAACAATAGTTTAGCTTAACTAGGAAAAGATGTCTGCTTTGGGCATTGTGCTCTTTTAAGAACATCTATATAGTATCAAATTGACAACAACAACTCAAAAGGTTAGATAGGAACCATAGGGGGCAGTGAGTTTATGTTAATGGTGAGGAAGAACTCAGAAAAGGAGGGTAGGAATGGTTGCACAACTCAAAGAATGTAATCAATGTCATGTAGAAACTGTTGGAGTATGTTCTGTTCAACAAAAACAACAACAAAATAAATAAAATAAAATAACAACAGTTCTGCCCTGAGTATAAGAAAATGTTCAACACTCACCTGAGATTGGTACATGGGATAAACATTACAGAGGAACTACTCATGGGACCTTGAAATCCATACCCTTTTTCTCACACCCTAAAGTGGGGCAGTTAGACATCTGTGAGGTTCTGGTTTGTGTTCCAGCACTCCTGGACAGTACTGACTGGCCACAATATTGAATGAGGTATATTATCAGCTTTTAGCATTAACTGTGTACCCAATGCCATGCCCTTTTATTAAGTTTGTGCATTTAGTATTTATATGATTCTTCAAAGACTGTGGAGAGCTTCCTGGTTCCAGGAGAGCTAAGCCCTTTTCCTGGTCCATGGCCACCTACATAAAGTCATCTTAAGGACAATGTTAAAAATCCAAAAGACCAGGCCCCTGCAAGAACTACTAAATGGGAATATTCAGGAGTAGGCCCCAGGCATCTTCATTTTTATGATTCTTAAGATCACTGAACCACAGGTTAACTAAGATTAATAGTATAAGAATCAGCTGAGGGTCGAATTCTCTGTAGATATCCATTTGCTGATTCTACAGTTATATGGAATAGGAATTAGAAGAATCAAAACAATTTTGAAAAAAGAAGAATAAGGTTGGAGAATTCATACTACCTGGTTTCAAGACTTACTAAAAGCTACATGAATCAGGACAGTGTGGTATTGCTGCAAGGATAGACACATAGATCAGGGAAACAGGATAGAGAATCCAGAAACAACAAATCCATTGCCGTCAATTCCAATTCATAAAGATCCTATACCACAGAGTAGAACTGCCCATAGGGTTTCTAAGGCTATAAATCTTTACAGAACCAGACTGCCACATCTTTTTCCCACAGAGTGGCTGATGGGTTAGAACTGCCAGCATTTCAGTTAGCAGCTGAGCACTTAACTACTGTGCCACCAGGGCTCTTTGGGAATTCAGAAAGAGATCTTCTCAAATGTTGTCAGCTCTTTCCTGACAAATGATGTGCAAATGCATTTCAATGGAGAAAGGACAGTCTTTAGATGTCCATATGCATAAAAGTGAATGTCATCCTGTACCCCACACCTTATACAAAAATGAACTCAAAATGGATAAAATGTAAAACTATAAAACTTTTAGAAGAAAATCTTTGCGTGCTTGGGTTAAGCATAGGACAGAGTTCTTAGATAACAATAACAAACACATGATCCCTAAAAGAAAAAAAAAATCATAAATGGAATTTCATCAAAATTTAAAGCTTTTGCCTTGCAAAGACATTGTTAAGAGAACGAATGACAGCTACAGACTGGAAGAAAATAATTGCAAATCACATATCTGACAAAGGTCTTTTACCCAGAATATGTAAAGAATTCTCAAAACTCAACAGTAAGAAAACAAATAACCCATTAAAAAATGGGGAAAAGATTTGAATAGATACTTCACTAAAGAATATAATACATGGCTGGAAAATAAGCACATGAATCGATGTTCAACATCACAAGCTATTAGGGAAATGCAAATTAAAACCACCATGAGATACCACAATTCACTATTTAAAATAGCTAAAAAAAAAAAAACCCCAAGTGAACAAAAACACTGATGATTTCAAGTGTTGATGAAAATGTGGAGCAACTGGAACTCTCATATATTGCTGGTGGGAATATAAAATGGTACAGCTACCTTATAAGAAACATTGGCAGTTGCTTATAAAGTTACATTACACTTACCATATGACCCAGTAACCCCACTCTTATGTATTTATCCAATAAAAATAAAAAGTTAAGTTCACATAAAAACTTGAATACAAATATGTACAGCAGCTTTATTCACAATTGCCAAAAAACTGGAAACAACCCAAATGTCCTTCAGCTAGTGAATGGATAAACAAAATTGATACTTCCATAAAATGGAATACTACTCAACAACAAGAAATGAACTATTGATAGATGCACCAAAATGGATTAATATCAAATCCATTTTCCTAAGTGAAACAAGCAAGATCCAAAGACTATGTATTGCATGATTCCTTTTATATGACTTTCACAAAAAGGCAAAAGCACAGGGAGTAAGAACTAATTAGCGGTTATCAGGGGTTAAGGGGAAGGGGATCTTTTTTTTTTTTATCACAAATAGTTAGCATTCATTAGGGGATTTGAAGGAGTAATGGATCTGTTGTGTATTCTAATTGTGAGTGGTTACATGACTCTGTGCCATTGTCATGACTCAGAACTGTATGCCAAAAAGAATACATTTTTTTAATGCAAATTAAAAACTGAATAATAAAGACTCAGCTAAAGTTTATCTGATTCACAGTTCCCAACAAATCCAAACCAATGTTCACTGAGCACTTCTTATGAGCAGGGCCTGGACTAACGGTATGAGGGGAACAAAGTCTCATAATAATCTTCCCTCCATAGACTCCAATCCAATGGAAGATACAAATAAATACACATGTAACTACTATGGTGGAGTAGGGTATGTGTGATTAACATAGGAACAAAGAAGGCATAAGTGGAGGACACTGAATTCATAGGAGAATGTAAGCTTGGAGAATTGCAAGGCTGAGTCACAGCAGAAATAAACTGGATTGTAAACAGGCCAAAAGTAAAATTGAAAAAAGTTATGACCATAGACCAAAGTGGCTACTGATCAGTGAGACGAAGGTAATAAAAGCAAACTTTAAACATAACGAGATTGAATCAATGGATGTAATGCTATTTAAAAAAGGCAAGTGAAGTAATTCAGTACTGATTCCGCCCAAGGAACGGAAATGAATAGATAAAGGGGGTGCAGTTGCGTCGTCTTTAGATTCCATGAGCAATTTCTTTAGCCCTTTCCTGCCCCCAAGAAAAGTAGTTCCCTCCTCTGGAACTACTGTTGTAAGAAAATGCAGGTCTTCCATAAGCGGAATGTTGTTGTTGTTAGGTGTCAAGTCGGTTGCGACTCATTGCGACACTGTGTATGCCCTTTCCTCCACCATCCTTACAATTCTCATTAGGCTCGAGCCCATTGTTGAAACCAGTGTTTCAATCCTACTGTTGTAAGAAAATGCAGGTCTTCCATAAGAGGAATGTTGTTGTTGTTATGTTAGGTGCCCTCCGGTCGGTTCTGACTCATAGCAACCCTTGGTACAACACAACAAAATGCTGCCTGGTCCTGTGCCATCGGCACAGTCGTTGTTATGCTTGAGCCCATTGTTGCAGCCACTGTGTCAATTCATCTCCTTGAGGACTTTCCTTTTTTTCACTGACCCTGTACTATACCAAGCATGATGCCCTTCTCCAGGGACTGATCCCTCCTGACAACATGTCCAAAGAATGTGAGACGCAGTCTCACCATTCTTGCTTTTAAGGAGCATCCATCCCGGCTGTACTTCTTCCAAGACAGATTTGTTCTTTCTTTTGGCAGTCCATGGAATATTCAATATTTTTCGCCAAACCCACAATTCTAAGGCATCAATTCTTCTTCTATCTCAGTCATCATCCAGCTTTCACGTGCATATGAGGCAATTGAAAACATCATGGCTTGGGGCAAGGTGCTCCTTGGTCTTCAAGGTGACATCTTTGCTTTCCAACACTTTAAAGAGGTCCTTAGCAGCAGATTTGCCCAATGCAATTCGTCTTCTGATTTCTTTTTTTTTTTTAATTAATTTTTATTAAGCTTCAAGTGAACATTTACCATTCCAATCAGTCTGTCACATGTAAGTTTACATACATCTTACTCCCTTCTCCCACTTGCTCTCTCCCTATTGAGTCAGCCCTTTCAGTCTCTCGTTTCGTGCCAATTTTGCCGTCTTCCCTCTCTCTCTATCTTCCCATCCCCCCTCCAGTCAAGACTTGCCAACACACTCTCCAGTGTCCACCTGATTTAATTAGCTCAGTCTTCATCAGCATCTCTCTCCCCCCCGCTGACCAGTCCTTTTCATGCCTGATGAGTTGTCTTCGGGGATGGTTCCTGTCCTGTGCCATCAGAAGGTCTGGGGAGCATTGCCTCCGGGATTCCTCTAGTCGCAGTCATACCATTAAGTATGGTCTTTTTATGAGAATTTGGGGTCTGTATCCCATTGGTCTCCTGCTCCCTCAGGAGTTGTCTGTTGTGCTCCCTGACAGGGCAGACATCGATTGTGGCCGGGCACCAACTAGTTCTTCTGGTCTCAGGATAATGTAGGTCTCTGGTTCATGTGGCCCTTTCTGTCTCTTGGGTTCTTAATTGTCGTGTGACCTTGGTGTTCTTCCTTTGCCTTTGCTCCAGGTGGGTTGAGACCAACTGATGTATCTTCGATGGCCGCTTGTTGGCATTTAGGACCCCAGACGCCACATTTCAAAGTGGGATGCAGAATGTTTTCATAATAGAATTGTTTTGCCCATTGACTTAGAAGTCCCCTCAAACCATGTTCCCCAGACCCCAGCCCCTGCTCCGCTGACCTTTGAAGCTTTCATTTTATCCCAGAAACCTCTTTGCTTTTAGTCCAGTCCTATTAGACTGACCTTCCTTGTACTGAATGTTGTCTTTCCCTTCACCCAAAGCAGTTCTTATCTACTGATTGATCAATAAAAAACCCTCTCCCTCCCTCCCTCCCTCCCCACTTTGTAACCACAAAAGTATGTGTTCTTCTCCATTTTTTCTATTTCTCAAGATCTTATAATAGTGGTCTTATACAATATTTGTCCTTTTGCCTCTGACTCATTTCGCTCAGCATAATGCCTTCCAGATTCCTCCACGTTATGAAATGTTTCAGAGATTCGTCACTGTTCTTTATCGATGCGTAGTATTCCATTGTGTGAATATACCACAATTTATTTACCCATTCATCCGTTGATGGACACCTTGGTTGCTTCCAGCTTTTTGCTATTGTAAACAGAGCTGCAATAAACATGGGTGTGCATATATCTGTTTGTGTGAAGGCTCTTGTATCTCTAGGGTATATTCCCAGGAGTGGGATTTCTGGGTTTTTTTTTTTATGGTAGTTCTATTTCTAACTGTTTAAGATAACGCCAGATGGATTTCCAGAGTGGTTGTACCATTTTACAATCCCACCAGCAGTGTATGAGAGTTCCAATCTCTCCGCAGCCTCTCCAACATTTATTATTTTGTGTTTTTTGGATTAATGCCAGTCTAGTTGGTGTGAGATGGAATCTCATCGTAGTTTTAATTTGCATTTCTCTAATGGCTAATGATCGGGAGCATTTTCTCATGTGTCTGTTGGCTGCCTGAATATCTTCTTTAGTGAAATGTGTGTTCATATCCTTTGCCCACTTCTTGATTGGGTTGTTTGTCTTTTTGTGGTTGAGTTTTGACAGAATCATGTAGATTTTAGAGATCAGGCGCTGGTCTGAGATGTCATAGCTGAATATTCTTTCCCAGTCTGTAGGTGGTCTTTTTACTCTTTTGGTGAAGTCTTTAGATGAGCATAGGTGTTTGATTTTTAGGAGCTCCCAGTTATCGGGTTTCTCTTCATCATTTTTGGTAATGTTTTGTATTCTGTTTATGCCCTGTATTAGGGCTCCTAGGGTTGTCCTTATTTTTTCTTCCATGATCTTTATCGTTTTAGTCTTTATGTTTAGGTCTTTGATCCACTTGGAGTTAGTTTTTGTGCATGGTGTGAGGTATGGGTCCTGTTTCATTCTTTTGCAAATGGATATCCAGTTATGCCAGCACCATTTGTTAAAAAGACTATCATTTCCCCAATTGACTGACACTGGTCCTTTGTCGAATGTCAGCTGCTCATACATGGATGGATTTATATCTGGGTTCTCAATTCTGTTCCATTGGTCTATGTGCCTGTTGTTGTACCAGTACCAGGCTGTTTTGACTACTGTAGCTGTATAATAGGTTCTGAAATCAGGTAGAGTGAGGCCTCCCACTTTCTTCTTCTTTTTCAGTAATGCTTTGCTTATCTGGGGCTTCTTTCCCTTCCATATGAAATTAGTGATTTGTTTCTCTATCCCCTTAAAATATGACATTGGTATTTGGATTGGAAGTGCGTTATATGTATAGATGGCTTTTGGTAGAATAGACATTTTTACTATGTTAAGTCTTCCTATCCATGAGCAGGGTATGTTTTTCCACTTAAGTATGTCCTTTTGAATTTCTTGTAGCAGAGTTTTATAGTTTTCTTTGTATAGGTCTTTTACACCCTTGGTAAGATTTATTCCCAAGTATTTTATCTTCTTGGGGGCTATTGTGAATGGTATTGATTTGGTTATTTCCTCTTCGGTGTTCTTTTTGTTGATGTAGAGGAATCCAAGTGATTTTTGTATGTTTATTTTATAGCCTGAGACTCTGCCAAACTCTTCTATTAGTTTCAGTAGTTTTCTGGAGGATTCCTTAGGGTTTTCCATGTATACGATCATGTCATCTGCAAATAGTGATAGCTTTACTTCCTCCTTGCCAATCTGGATACCCTTTATTTCTTTGTCTAGCCTAATTGCCCTGGCTAGGACTTCAAGTACGATGTTGAATAAGAGCGGTGATAAAGGGCATCCTTGTCTGGTTCCCGTTCTCAAGGGAAATGCTTTCAGGTTCTCTCCATTTAGAGTGATGTTGGCTGCTGGTTTTGCATAGATGCCCTTTATTATGTTGAGGAATTTTCCTTCAATTCCTATTTTGGTAAGAGTTTTTTATCATAAATGGGTGTTGAACTTTGTCAAATGCCTTTTCTGCGTCTATTGATAAGATCATGTGGTTTTTATCTTTTGTTTTATTTATGTGATGGATTACATTAATGGTTTTTCTGATATTAAACCAGCCTTGCATACCTGGTATAAATCCCACTTGATCAGGGTGAATTATTTTTTTGATGTGTTGTTGGATTCTATTGGCTAGAATTTTGTTGAGGATTTTTGCATCTATGTTCATGAGGGATATAGGTCTATAATTTTCTTTTTTTGTAATGTCTTTACCTGGTTTTGGTATCAGGGAGATGGTAGCTTCATAGAATGAGTTGGGTAGTATTCCGTCTTTTCCTATGCTTTGAAATACCTTCAGTAGTAGTGGTGTTAAGTCTTCTCTGAAGGTTTGGTAGAACTCTGCAGTGAAGCCGTCTGGGCCAGGACTTTTTTTTGTTGGAAGTTTTTTTTTTTTTTTTTTTTATAATTACTTTTATTAAGCTTCAAGTGAACGTTTACAAATCCAATCAGTCTGTCACATATAAGTTTACATACATCTCACTCCCTACTCCCACTTACTCTCCCCGTCTTGAGTCAGCCCTTTCAGTCTCTCCTTTCTTGACAATTTTGCCGGCTTCCCTCTCTCTCTATCCTCCCATCCCCCCTCCAGACAAGAGTTGCCAACACAATCTCAAGTGTACACCTGCTATAATTAGCTCACTCTTCATCAGCGTCTCTCTCCCACCCGCTGACCAGTCCCTTTCATGTCTGATGAGTTTTCTTCAGGGATAGTTCCTGTCCTGTGTCAACAGAAGGTCTGGAGAGCATGACCGCCGGGATTCCTCCAGTCTCAGTCAGACCATTAAGTTTGGTCTTCTTATGAGAATTTGGGGTCTGCATCCCACTGCTCTCCTGCTCCCTCAGGGGTCCTCTGCTGAGCTCCCTGTCAGGGCAGTCATCGATTGTGGCCGGGCACCAACTAGTTCTTCTGGTCTCAGGATGATGTAGGTCTCTGGTTCATGTGGCCCTTTCTGTCTCTTGGGCTCTTAGTTGTCATGTGGGCTTGGTGTTCTTGATTTTCCTTTGCTCCAGGTGGGTTGAGACCAATTGCTGCATCTTAGATGGCTGCTTGTTAGCATTTAAGACCCCAGACGCCACATTTCAAAGTGGGATGCAGAATGATTTCATAGTAGGATTATTTTGCCAATTGACTTAGAAGTCCCCGCAAACCATGTTCCCCAGACCCCCGCGCTTGCTCCGCTGAGCTTTGAAGCATTCATTTTATCCCGGAAACTTCTTTGCTTTTGGTCCAGTCCAATTGAGCTGACCTTCCATGTATTGAGTGTTGTCTTTCCCTTCACCTAAAGCAGTTCTTATCTACTGATTAATCAATAAAAAACCCTCTCCCACCCTCCCTCCCTCCCCCCGTCGTAACCACAAAAGTATGTGTTCTTCTCAGGTTTACTATTTCTCAAGATCTTATAATAGTGGTCTTATACAATATTTGTCCTTTTGCCTCTGACTCATTTCGCTCAGCATAATGCCTTCCAGGTTCCTCCATGTTATGAAATGTTTCAGAGATTCGTCACCGTTCTTTATCGATGCGTAGTATTCCATTGTGTGAATATACCACAATTTATTTACCCATTCATCCGTTGATGGACACCTTGGTTGCTTCCAACTTTTTGCTATTGTAAACAGAGCTGCAATAAACATGGGTGTGCATATATCTGTTTGTATGAAGGCTCTTGTATCTCTAGGGTATATTCCCAGGAGTGGGATTTCTGGGTTGTATGGTAGTTCTATTTCTAACTGTTTAAGATAACGCCAGATAGATTTCCAAAGTGGTTGTACCATTTTACATTCCCACCAGCAGTGTATGAGAGTTCCAATCTCTCCGCAGCCTCTCCAACATTTATTATTTTGTGTTTTTTGGATTAATGCCAGCCTTGCTGGTGTGAGATGGAATCTCATCGTAGTTTTAATTTGCATTTCTCTAATGGCTAATGATCGAGAGCATTTTCTCATGTATCTGTTGGCTGCCTGAATATCTTCTTTAGAGAAATGTGTGTTCATATCCTTTGCCCACTTCTTGATTGGGTTGTTTGTCTTTTTGTGGTTGAGTTTTGACAGAATCATGTTGATTTTAGAGATCAGGCGCTGGTCGGAGATGTCATAGCTGAAAATTCTTTCCCAATCTGTAGGTGGTCTTTTTACTCTTTTGGTGAAGTCTTTAGATGAGCATAGGTGTTTGATTTTTAGGAGCTCCCAGTTATCGGGTTTCTCTTCATCATTTTTGGTAATGTTTTGTATTCTGTTTATACCTTGTATTAGGGCTCCTAGGGTTGTCCCAATTTTTTCTTCCATGATCTTTATCGTTTTAGTCTTTATGTTTAGGTCTTTGATCCACTTGGAGTTAGTTTTTGTGCATGGTGTGAGGTATGGGTCCTGTTTCATTTTTTTGCAAATGGATATCCAGTTATGCCAGCACCATTTGTTAAAAAGGCTATCTTTTCCCCAGTTAATTGACACTGGTCCTTTGTCAAATATCAGCTGCTCATACGTGGATGGATCTATGTCTGGGTTCTCAATTCTGTTCCATTGGTCTATGTGTCTGTTGTTGTACCAATACCAGGCTGTTTTGACTACTGTGGCTGTATAATAGGTTCTGAAGTCAGGTAAGGTGAGGCCTCCCACTTTCTTCTTCTTTTTCAGTAGTGCTTTGCTTATCCGGGGCTTCTTTCCCTTCCATATGAAATTGGTGATTTGTTTCTCTATCCCCTTAAAATATGACATTGGAATTTGGATCGGAAGTGCGTTAAATGTATAGATGGCTTTTGGTAGAATAGACATTTTTACTATGTTAAGTCTTCCTATCCATGAGCAAGGTATGTTTTTCCACTTAAGTATGTCCTTTTGAATTTCTTGTAGTAGAGCTTTGTAGTTTTCTTTGTATAGGTCTTTTACATCCTTGGTAAGATTTATTCCTAAGTATCTTATCTTCTTGGGGGCTACTGTGAATGGTATTGATTTGGTTATTTCCTCTTCGGTGTTCTTTTTGTTGATGTAGAGGAATCCAAGTGATTTTTGTATGTTTATTTTATAACCTGAGACTCTGCCAAACTCTTCTATTAGTTTCAGTAGTTTTCTGGAGGATTCCTTAGGGTTTTCTGTGTATATAATCATGTCATCTGCAAATAGTGATAACTTTACTTCTTCCTTGCCAATCCAGATACCTTTTATTTCTTTGTCTAGCCTGATTGCCCTGGCTAAGACTTCCAACACGATGTTGAATAAGAGCGGTGATAAAGGGCATCCTTGTCTGGTTCCCGTTCTCAAGGGAAATGCTTTCAGGTTCTCTCCATTTAGAGTGATATTGGCTGTTGGCTTTGCATAGATGCCCTTTATTATGTTGAGGAATTTTCCTTCAATTCCTATTTTGGTAAGAGTTTTTATCATGAATGGGTGTTGGACTTTGTCAAATGCCTTTTCTGCATCAATTGATAAGATCATGTGGTTTTTGTCTTTTGTTTTATTTATGTGATGGATTACATTAATGGTTTTTCTGATATTAAACCAGCCTTGCATACCTGGTATAAATCCCACTTGATCAGGGTGAATTATTTTTTTGATGTGTCGTTGGATTCTATTGGCTAGAATTTTGTTGAGGATTTTTGCATCAATGTTCATGAGGGATATAGGTCTATAATTTTCTTTTTTTGTAATGTCTTTACCTGGTTTTGGTATCAGGGAGATGGTGGCTTCATAGAATGAGTTGGGTAGTAGTCCGTCATTTTCTATGCTTTGGAATACCTTTAGTAGTAGTGGTGTTAACTCTTCTCTGAAAATTTGGTAGAACTCTGCAGTGAAGCCGTCCGGGCCAGGACTTTTTTTTGTTGGGAGTTTTTTGATTACCGTTGCAATCTCTTTTTTTGTTATGGGTCTATTTAGTTGTTCTACTTCTGAATGTGTTAGTTTAGGTAGGTAGTGTTTTTCCAGGAATTCCTCCATTTCTTCTAGGTTTTCAAATTTGTTAGAGTACAATTTTTCATAATAATCTGAAATGATTCTTTTAATTTCATTTGGTTCTGTTGTAATGTGGTCCTTCTCATTTCTTATTCGGGTTATTTGTTTCCTTTCCTGTATTTCTTTAGTCAGTCTAGCCAATGGTTCATCAATTTTGTTAATTTTTTCAAAGAACCAGCTTTTGGCTTTGTTAATTCTTTCGATTGTTTTTCTGTTCTCTAATTCATTTAGTTCAGCTCTAATTTTTATTATTTGTTTTCTTCTGGTGTCTGATGGATTCTTTTGTTGCTCACTTTCTATTTGTTCAAGTTGTAGGGACAGTTCTCTGATTTTGGCTCTTTCTTCTTTTTGTATGTGTGCATTTATTGATATAATTTGACCTCTGAGCACTGCTTTTGCTGTGTCCCAGAGGTTTTGATAGGAAGTATTTTCATTCTCGTTGCTTTCTATGAATTTCCTTATTCCCTCCTTGATGTCTTCTATAACCCAGTCTTTTTTCAGGAGGGTATTGTTCATTTTCCAAGTATTTGATTTCTTTTCCCTCGTTTTTCTGTTATTGATTTCTAGTTTTATTGCCTTGTGGTCTGAGAAGATGCTTTGTAATATTTCGATGTTTTGGACTCTGCAAAGGTTTGTTTTATGACCTAATATGTGGTCTATTCTAGAGAATGTTCCATGTGCGCTAGAAAAAAAAGTATATTTTGCAGCAGTTGGGTGGAGAGTTCTGTATAAGTCAATGAGGTCAAGTTGGTTGATTGTTGTAATTAGATCTTCCGTGTCTCTGTTGAGCTTCTTACTGGATGTCCTGTCCTTCTCCGAAAGTGGTGTGTTGAAGTCTCCTACTATAATTGTGGAGGTATCTATCTCACTTTTCAGTTCTGTTAAAATTTGATTTATATATCTTGCAGCCCTGTCATTGGGTGCATAAATATTTAATATGGTTATGTCTTCCTGATCAATTGTCCCTTTTATCATTATATAGTGTCCTTCTTTATCCTTTGTGGTGGATTTAAGTCTAAAGTCGATTTTGTCAGAAATTAATATTGCTACTCCTCTTCTTTTTTGCTTATTGTTTGCTTGATATACTTTTTTCCATCCTTTGAGTTTTAGTTTGTTTGTGTCTCTAAGTCTAAGGTGTGTCTCTTGTAGGCAGCATATAGATGGATCGTGTTTCTTTATCCAGTCTGTGACTCTCTGTCTCTTTATTGGTGCATTTAGTCCATTTACATTCAGGGTAATTATAGATAAATAAGTTTTTAGTGCTGTCATTTTGATGCCTTTTTATGTGTGTTGTTGACAATTTCATTTTTCCACATACTTTTTTGTGCTGAGGCGTTTTTCTTAGTAAATTGTGAGATCCTCACTTTCATAGTGTTTGACTTTATGTTAGTTGAGTCGTTACGTTTTTCTTGGTTTTTGTCTTGAGTTATAGAGTTGTTATACCTTTTTGTGGTTACCTCATTATATACCCCTATTTTTCTAAGTAAAAACCTAACTTGTATTGTTCTATATCGCCTTGTATCACTCTCCATATGGCAGTTCAATGCCTCCTGTATTTAGTCCCTCTTTTTGATTATTGTGATCTTTTACCTATTGACTTCCATGATTCCCTGTTATGTGTATTTTTTTTTAATTAATCTTAATTTATTTGTTTTTGTGATTTCCCTATTTGAGTTGATATCAGGACGTTCTGTTTTGTGACCTTGTGTTGTGCTGATATCTGATATTATTGGCTCTCTGACCAAACAATATCCTTTAGTATTTCTTGTAGCTTTGGTTTGGTTTTTGCAAATTCTCTAAACTTGTGTTTGTCTGTAAATATCTTAATTTCGCCTTCATATTTCAGAGAGAGTTTTGCTGGATATATGATCCTTGGTTGGCAGTTTTTCTCCTTCAGTGTTCTGTATATGTCGTCCCATTCCCTTCTTGCCTGCATGGTTTCTGCTGAGTAGTCAGAACATATTCTTACTGATTCTCCCTTGAAGGAAACCTTTCTTTTCTCCCTGGCTGCTTTTAAAATTTTCTGTTTATCTTTGGTTTTGGTGAGTTTGATGATAATATGTCTTGGTGTTTTTCTTTTTGTATCAATCTTAAATGGGGTTCGATGAGCATCTTGGATAGATATCCTTTCGTCTTTCATGATGTCAGGGAAGTTTTCTGTCAGAAGTTCTTCAACTATTTTCTCTGTGTTTTCTGTCCCCCCTCCCTGTTCTGGGACTCCTATCACCCGCAGGTTATCCTTCTTGATAGAGTCCCACATAATTCTTAGGTTTTCTTCATTTTTTTTAATTCTTTTATCTGATTTTTTTTCAGCTATGTTGGTGTTGATTCCCTGGTCCTCCAGATGTCCCAGTCTGCATTCTAATTGCTCGAGTCTGCTCCTCTGACTTCCTAGTGTGTTGTCTAATTCTGTTATTTTATTGTTAATCTTTTGGATTTCTACATGTTGTCTCTCTATGGATTCTTGCAACTTATTAATTTTTCCAGTATGTTCTTGAATAATCTTTTTGAGTTCTTCAACAGTTTTATCAGTGTGTTCCTTGGCTTTTTCTGCAGATATCCTAATTTCATTTGTGATATCATTAAGCATTCTGTAAATTAGTTTTTTATATTCTGTATCTGATAATTCCAAAATTGTATCTTCATTTGGGAAAGATTTTGATTCTTTTGTTTGGGGGGTTGGAGAAGCTGTCACGGTCTGCTTCTTTAAGTGGTTTGATATGGATTGTTGTCTCCGAGCCATCGCTGGGAAACTAGTTTTTCCAGAAAATCCGCTAAAAAAAAACAGCAGTCAGATCCCTATCAGAGTTCTCCCTCTGGCTCAGGCTATTCAGATGTTAATGAAGCCGCCTGGGGAGGGTGGGGGAGGGAACAGAGAGATAGGAGAGTAGCACCTCAGAATATAGCCAGAGTTGCTTGTCTTGCTTGGAATGACTATTATATCTGAGATTCCCGCGGGCGCGTCGCCTATGTGTGCTGGCTGTGTGGAGATTGCCCCCAGGGAGTCTCACGGTCAGATCCTCCGCTTCCAGCCCCACGCCCAGCGTCAAGGCTTCCCTACTGGGACGGTGCACTCTCGACTCCAAAATCAGTCGCTGCCTCCCGGGGACTTCTCGTCCCTCCAGCCGCGTGGCCGTGCCGCCCCTGTGAACCAGGTGGGCCCCCTCCCGGGGTTAGTTCAGATGGATGGAGTAGCTCCCCGTGCTTGTGCTGCGACCGAGTGTCCCGGCTGGAACGCTGTTCTCCCCGCTCCAATACCAGTCGCTGCCTCCCGGGGACTTCTCCTACCGGCTGCGTCCCACGCCGCCCGCGCGACCCGGCTGGTCACCTTCCCGGGGTTAGTTCAGGGGGTGGAGCAACTCTCCGTGTTTATGGCGTACCTGCGTGCAGTCCAAATCTCTGCGGGATGGTTCCCCGGCTCGGATGCTGCTCTTTCTGCTCCAAGATCAGTCACTGCCTCCCGGGGACTTCTCCTAACGGCTGCGTCCCACGCCACCCGTGGAACCGGCTGGTCCCCCTCCCGGGGTTAGTTCAGGGGGGTGGAGCAGGTCTCTGTGCTTGTGCCGTACCTGACTGGTACGCTGGCTCCAGGCTCTGGAAACAATCGCTGCTTCCCCGTATTAGTTCGTTCTCCGTCTCTAAATCTGTGTTTGTTGTTCAGGGTTCGTAGATTGTTATGTATGTGATCGATTCACTTGTTTTTCCCTGTCTTTGTTGTAAGAGGGATCCGAGGTAGCGTCTGCCTAGTCCGCCATCTTGGCTCCGCCTCCTGTTGGAAGTTTTTTGATTACCGTTTCAATCTCTTTTTTTTGTTATGGGTCTATTTAGTTGTTCTACTTCTGAATGTGTTAGTTTAGGTAGGTAGTATTTTTCCAAGAATTTATCCATTTCTTCTAGGTTTTCAAATTTGTTAGAGTACAATTTTTCATAGTAATCTGAAATGATTCTTTTAATTTCCTTTGGCTCTGTTGTGATGTGGTCCTTCTCGTTTCTTATTTGGGTTATTTGTTTCCTTTCCTGTTTTTCTTTAGTCAGTCTAGCCAATGGTTCATCAATTTTGTTAATTTTTTCAAAGAACCAGCTTTTGGCTTTGTTAATTCTTTCAATTGTTTTTCTGTTCTCTAATTCATTTAGTTCAGCTCTAATTTTTATTATTTGTTTTCTTCTGGTGCCTGATGGGTTCTTTTGTTGCTCACTTTCTATTTGTTCAAGTTGTCAGGACAGTTCTCTGATTTTGGCTCTTTCTTCTTTTTGTATGTGTGCATTTATCGATATAAATTGGCCTTTGAGCACTGCTTTTGCTGTGTCCCAGAGGTTTTGATAGGAAGTATTTTCATTCTCGTTGCTTTCTAAGAATTTCCTTATTCCCTCCTTGATGTCTTCTATAACCCAGTCTTTTTCAGGAGGGTATTGTTCATTTTCCAAGTATTTGATTTCTTTTCCCTAGTTTTTCTGTTATTGATTTCTAGCTTCATTGCCTTGTGGTCTGAGAAGATGCTTTGTAATATTTCGATGTTTTGGACTCTGCAAAGGTTTGTTTTATGACCTAATATGTGGTCTATTCTAGAGGATGTTCCATGTGCGCTAGAAAAAAAAGTACATTTTGCAGCAGTTGGGTGGAGAGTTCTGTATAAGTCAATGAGGTCAAGTTGGTTGATTGTTGTAATTAGATATTCCGTGTCTCTATTGAGCTTCTTACTGGATGTCCTGTCCTTCTCCGAAAGTGGTGTGTTGAAGTCTCCTACTATAAATGTGGAGGTGTCTATCTCACTTTTCAATTCTGTTAAAATTTGATTTATATATCTTGCAGCCCCGTCATTGGGTGCATAAATATTTAATATGGTTATGTCTTCCTGATCAATTGTCCCTTTTATCATTATATAGTGTCCTTCTTTATCCTTTGTGGTGGATGTAAGTCTAAAGTCGATTTTGTCAGAAATTAATATTGCTACTCCTCTTCTTTTTTGCTTATTATTTGCTTGATATATTTTTTTCCATCCTTTGAGTTTTAGTTTGTTTGTGTCTCTAAGTCTAAGGTGTATCTCTTGTAGGCAGCATATAGATGGATCGTGTTTCTTTATCCAGTCCGTGACTCTGTGTCTCTTTATTGGTGCATTTAGTCCATTTACATTCAGCGTAATTATAGATAAATGTTTTTAGTGCTGTCATTTTGATGCCTTTTCATGTGTGTTGTTGGCCATTTCATTTTTCCACATACTTTTTTGTGCTGAGACGGTTTTCTTAGTAGATCGTGAGATCCTCATTTTCATAATGTTTAACTTTATGTTAGTTGAGTCGTTATGTTTTTCTTGGCTTTTTTCTTGAGTTATGGAGTTGATATTCCTTTTTGTGGTTACCTTATTATTTACCCCTATTTTTCTAAGTAAAAACCTAACTTGTATCGTTCTATATCGCCTTGTATCACTCTCCATCTGGCCGTTCAATGCCTCCTATATTTAGTCCCTCTTTTTGATTATTGTGATCGTTTATCTATTGATTTCCATGATTCCCTGTTATGTGTATTATTTTGTTTATTTATTTATTTTTTAGAATTAATCTTAATTCGTTTGTTTTTGTGCTTTCCCTATTTGAGTTGCATTGATATCAGGACGTTCTGTTTTGTGACCTTGTATTGTGCTGGTACCTGATATTATTGGTCATCAGGCCAAACAATCTCCTTTAGCATTTCTTGCAGTCTTGGTTTAGTTTTTGCAAATTCTCTAAACTTGTGTTTATCTGTAAATATCTTAATTTCTCCTTCATATTTCAGAGAGAGTTTTGCTGGATATGTGATCCTTGGTTGGCAGTTTTTCTCCTTCAGTGCTCTGTATATGTCGTCCCATTCCCTTCTTGCCTGCATGGTTTCTGCCGAGTAGTCTGTACTTATTCTTATTGATTCTCCCTTGAAGGAAACCTTTCTTTTCTCCCTGGCTGCTTTTAAAATTTTCTGTTTGTCTTTGGTTTTGGCAAGTTTGATGATAATATGTCTTGGTGTTTTTCTTTTTGGATCAATCTTAAATGGGGTTCGATGAGCATCTTGGATAGATATCCTTTCGTCTTTCATGATGTCAGGGAAGTTTTGTGTCAGGAGTTCTTCAACTATTTTCTCTGTGTTTTCTGTCCCCCCTCCCTGTTCTGGGACTCCAATCACTCGCAAGTTATCCTTCTTGATAGAGTCCCACATGATTCTTAGGGTTTCTTCATTTTTTTTAATTCTTTTATCTGATTTTTTTTCAGCTATGTTGGTGTTGATTCCCTGGTCCTCCAGAAGTCCCAGTCTACATTCTAATTGCTCGAGTCTGCTCCTCTGACTTCCTATTGCGTTGTCTAATTCTGTAATTTTATTGTTAATCTTTTGGATTTCTACATGCTGTCTCTCTATGGATTCTTGCAACTTATTAATTTTTCCACTATGTTCTTGAATAATCTTTTTGAGTTCTTCAACAGTTTTATCAGTGTGTTCCTTGGCTTTTTCTGCAGTTAGCCTTATTTCATTTGTGATGTCTTTAAGCGTTCTGTAAATTAGTTTTTTATATTCTGCATCTGATAATTCCAGAATTGTATCTTCATTTGGGAAAGATTTTGATTCTTTTGTTTGGGGGGTTGGAGAAGCTGTCATGGTCTGTTTCTTTATGTGGTTTGATATGGACTGCTGTCTCCGAGCCATCACTGGGAAACTAGTTTTTCCAGGTAATCAGCTAAAAAAAATGCAGTCAGATCCCTATCTGAATTCTCCCTCTGGCTCAGGGTATTCGGATATTAATGGAGCCGCCTGGGGAGGGTGGGGGAGGGATCAGAGAGCTAGGAGTTAGCACCTCAGAATATAGAGCTGATTCCCGCGTTCACGCTCCGCCCAGGCCTGCCAAAATCCCGGGGGGACGGCTCCCCGGCTGGGACGCTGCTCTCCCCGCTCCAAGACCGGTCACTTCCTCTCGGGGACTTCTTCCTCCGACGCGCCGCTCCGCTCACGCGAACTGGGTGGGCGTGCCCGCACAAATGGCTGGGCCCGCCCCCGGGGTCAATTCAGGGAAATATAACTGGTCCCCGCGCTCACGCCCCGCCCGCGCCCGCCACAATCCCAGCGGGACGGCTCCCCAGCTGGGACGCTGCTCTCCCCGCTTTGAGACCCGTCACTTCCTCCCGGGGACTTCTCCCTCCGGTGCCCCGCATCGCTCGCGCGAACTGGGTGGGCGTCACCCACACTAACGGCTGGGCCCGCCCCCGGGGTGGCTTTAGGGAAATATAGCTGATTCCCACGCTCGCGCCACGCCCGCTTCCCGCCAAACTCCCAGCAGGACGGCTTCCCGGCTGGGACGCTGCTCTCCCCGCTCCAAGATCAGTCACTGCCTCCCGGGTGCTTCTCCCACCGGCTGCGCCGCTACGCCGCCCGCGCCAACCAGCTAGGCTCCCTCCTGGGATGAGTTCGGGAGGTAGGGCTGGGCCCCTTGTCTGTGCCGTCTGCCCCCCTGGGCTCTGCCCCAGATCGGGCTCCGAAGGTCACCTGCCTGGTACGCTGGCTCCTGGTTCTGAAAACGATCGCTGTCTGCCCGTATTTGTTCGTTCTCCATCTCTAAGTCTGTGTTTGTTGTTCAGAGTTCGTACATTGTTATGTATGTGATCGATTCACTTGTTTTTCCGAGTCTTTGTTGCAAGAGGGATCCGCGGTAGCGTCCACCTAGTCCGCCATCCTGGCCCTGCCTCCGTCTTCTGATTTCTTGACTGTTGCTTCCATGGGTGTTGATTGTGAATCCAAGTAAAATGAAATCCTTGACAACTTCCACCTTTTCTCTGTTTATCATGATGTTGCTTATTGGTCCAGTTGTGAGAATTTTGTTTTCTTTATGTTGAGTTGTAATCCATACTGAAGGCTGTGGTCTTTGACCTTCATCAGCAATTGCTTCAAGCTCTCTTCACTTAAGCAAGCAAGATTGTGTCATCTGCATAATGCAGGTTGTTAACAAGCTTCTTCCAATCCTCATGTCCCATTCTTCTTCATATAGTCCAGCTTCTCAGATTATTTGTTTAGCATACAGATTGAATAAGTATGGTGAAAGGATACAACCCTGATGCATACTTTCCTGACTTTAAACCACTTAGTATCCCCTTGTTCTGTCTAAACAACTGCCTCTTGATCTGTGTACAGGTTCCTCATGAGCACAGTTAAGTGTTCTTGAATTCCCATTCTTCACAATGCTATCCATAATTTGTTATGATCGACACAGTCGAATGTTTTTGCATAGTCAATAAAACACAGGTAAACATCATTCTGGTATTCTCTGCTTTCAGCCAGGATTCATCCAACACCAGCAATGATATCCCTGGTTCCACATCCTCTTCTGAATCTGGCCTGAATTTCTGGCAGCTCCCTGTTGATAAACTGCTGCAGCTGCTTTTGAATGATCTTCAGCAATATTTTGCTTGCGTGTCATATTAATGATATTGTTTGATAATTTCTGCATTCAGTTGGATCACCTTTTTTCGAAATAGGCATAAATATGGATCTCTTCCAGTCAGTTGGCCAGGAAGCTGTCTTCCAAATTTCTTGGCATAGATGATTGAGTGCTTCCAGCTGTGCATCCGTTTGTTGAAACATCTCAATTGGTATTCCATCAATTCCTGGAGGCTTGTTTTTCACCAATGCCTTCAGTGCAGCTTGGACTTCTTCCTTCAGTACCATCGGTTCCTGGTCATATGCTACCTCTCGAAAAGGTTGAACGTCGACAAATTGTTTTTGGTATAATGACGCTGTGTATTCCTTCCATTTTCCTTTGAGGCTTCCTGTGTCGTTTAATATTTTCCCCATAGAATCCTTCGCTATTGCAACTCAAGGCTTGAATTTTTTCTTCACTTCTTTCAGCTTGAGAAATGCCAAGCGTATTCTTTTCTTTTGACTTTCTATCGCCAGCTCTTTTACCTGTCATTAAAATACTTTGTCTTCTCAAGCTGCCCTTTGAAATCTTCTGTTCGGTTCTTTTACTTCATCATTTTTTCCTTTTACTTTAGCTGCACGACATTCGACAGCAAGTTTTAGAGTCTCTTCTGACATTTTGGTCTTTCTTTCTTTCCCCATTATCTGTCAGTTGTCATACTGTGGGGGCTTGCGTGTTGCTGTAATGCTGGAAGCTATGCCACTGATGTTTAGATACCAGCAGGGTCACACGTGGACAATGGGTTTCAGTTGAGCTTCCAGACTAAGACAGACTAGGAAGAAGGACCCAGCAGCCTATTTCTGAAAAGATTTAAGCAGGGAAACCCTTATAAATAGCAGCGGAACATTGTCTGATACAGTGCTGGAAGATAAGCCCCCCAGGTTGGAAGGCACTCAAAAGACGACTAGGCAAGAGCTGCCTCCTCAAAGTAGAGTTGACTTTAATGACGAGGATGGAGTAAAGCTTTCAGGACCTTCATTTGTTGATATGGCACAACTCAAAATGAGAAGAAACATCTACAAACATCCATTAATAATCGGAACCTGGAATGTACAACATATGAATTTAGGAAAATTGGAAATCATCAAAAACAAACTAGAATGCATAAACATCAATATCCTAGGCATTAGTGAGCTGAAATGGACTGGCATTGGACATTTTGAATTGGACAATCATATAGTCTCCTATGCCAGGAATGACAACTTGAAGAGAAATGGAGTTGCATTCATTGTCAAAAAAGAATATTTCAATGTCTATCCTGAAGTACAACGCTGTCAGTGATAGGATAATATCCATCACCTACAAGGAAGACAAGTTAATATGGCTATTATTCCAATTTATGCACCAATCACTAAGGCCAAAGATGAAGAAATTGAAGATTTTTATCAGCTTCTGCAGTCTGAAATTGATTGAACATGCAATCGTGATGCATTGATAATTACTGGTGACTGGAATGTGAAAGTCTAGAAACAAAGAATGATCCATGGTTGGAAGATAGGGCCTTGGCAATAGAAGCAATGCCAGAGATTGAATGATAGAATTTCTCAAGACCAATGACTTCTTCATTGCAAATACCTTTTTCACCAACATAAATGGCAACTATCCACATGGACCTTGCCGGATGGAATATACAGGAATCATATCGACTACATCTGTGGAAAGAGATGACGGAAAAGCTCAATATCATCAGTCAGAACAAGGCCAGGGGCCAACTGTGGAACAGACCATCAATTGCTCATATGCAAGTCAAAGTTGAAACTGAAAAAAATCAGAACAAGTCCATGAGAGCCATAATATGACCTTGAGTATATCCCACCTGAATGTAGAGACCATCTCAAGAATAGATTTGACACTTTGAACACTAATGACCAAAGACAAAAGGAGTTGTAAAATGACATCAAGGACATCATACATGAAGAAAGCAAGAGGTCATAAGCAGAATAGGAATATTATCAGGAGAGACCACTGTCCTTCCTGGGTGTGAGGAAGCCAACTGGTAGCTAAACCTTAAAGAGGAGGTTGGTAAAAAAGAGGTATAAAATCAAAACTCCCCCACTTACAATATCATATGCCTAGTATCGTGGTTCCCAAAGCATTTGGGAACTTGTTAGAAATGCAGATTCTCAGGCTTTAACCCAAACCTAGTGATTGTTAGTGTTATGTGCCAACTTGCCTAGTCTATGATTCTCAGTGGTTTGGCAGATACTATGTAATCACTTTCCATTTTGCAATCTGATAAAAAAAAAAAAAAACCCAGTGCCTTCAAGTCGATTCCGACTCATAGCGACCCTATAGGACAGGGTAGAACTGTTTCATAGAGTTTTCAAGGGGCACCTGGTGGATTTGAACTGCCGACCCTTTGATTAGCAGCCATAACACTTAACCGCTAAGCCACCAGGGTTTCCTTGTGATCTGATATGAGCAGCCAATCAGTTGAAATGGGAGTTTCCTTGGGGTGGGGCCTGTCTCCAGTATATAAATGGATGTTCTGGCAAAACTCATTTTCTCTCTCGACCCTGCACTCTTCTCATCGCCTGACCTTCTGTTCTTGGGATGTAAACCTGCAAAATCTCTGGCCTGTTTCCCCCACAACCCCATGAGCCAGCAGAGGCCTTCAACCTGCTGTCTGACCTGCAAATTTTGGATTCATCAGCTCATGCAACCACGTGAGCCAGAAGAGGTCTTCAGCCTATCACCTGAACCACGGATTTGGGACTTGCCAGCCGATACAGTTGTGGGAACCCATTCCTCACAATTGCTTGAGCCTTCTTGGAGTAAATTTCTCTCTCTATATATTTATATACGTGCCTCTGGTTTTGCTCCTTTGGAGAGCCCAGACTAAGACTCTTACTAAGTTAGAAACTTTGGGTGTGGGCTCAGCAATCTGTTTTTTCACGAGTCCTCCATGTGATTCTGATGAACGTTTGAAAAGTCTGAGAGTTGAAAATGTCAAAACCGAATGCTATGGTTAACTGTTGTAACCAGCTGAAGCTGATAAAAGAATATCAGTTTTAGTGACCCCCGTCACCCAGATCCTTACTGGACCTAAATGAAGACTCTTCCCTGACCAATGAACAGTGGGGACATTTTTTAATTAATCATGTACAGATGTGTGGCCTGAGTCTGTCCTATCCAGGGCACTAGTTTTCAACGCTTAATGAACATAATCACCATGAATCCCTCCACTTTTCCAAAATTTTGATTTTTCTTTCTCAGCAAACTAGTCAGCAATTTTTTTTTTTTTTTTTTTTTTTACTGGTGAGTGTTCTCTGTTCTAGCAAATAAGTAAACTGTGAACTCTGCTTTCTTTTATAGTGTTGAAGCTTGGCAGTCTGGGTTTACTCTTTTACAGAAAGTTAGTCTGGGATGTCAATTTACTATCTTCACTTTTTCATCCCTGGATGAGCACTTTAGAATATTCACAGAATCTGTATTCTAATCTTTGTTCCAACCCAAATTGTGGGAAAGTCTTGGGCAACCTACTTAACATCTCTGAGAGTCACTTTTCTTACCTGTAAAAGGCAAAGAGGTAATTATCCCTATCTACCTCAATCGACATAATGGCTGTGAAGGTGCTTAGTAAAACCAGATGTGGCTATACATGTAAGCAGCATTATTATTTTGTGAGCATTTCTCAATACTGTGCTCAATACCTTCTGTTTTTTCTCCCTTGCTGTCAAAGAATGCCAGCCAAAGCTTGTAGCCTGGGCATGGTCCAGATGTCTCTGGAGGCCTAGCAGCTGTGCAACTATTACCATTTCAGAAGTACTCTGGGTGAAGGGAATAGCAGAAAATATTCTAGTTTTGGGGGTCATGGATAAAAACATAGGATGCTTATAAAAAATGCTTATAGGAATATATTATATAGACTTTCCATCAGAGCTTGGAAATGACATTGCAAATTGGTATGAGGTTTCATAATAAAGAATCCTTTAATCTTTGGAATGAGCGATTGGCTTATAGTGAATCTTCTGAGCTTCCCCACGTGGCAATCCAACGGAGGTGCTCTGCATGCCCAGCGTATTATTACCTGAGGTAGACAGATAGGGTACAGGTGATGTCAGTGTCTAGAGATCCTGGGAAAGAAACTGCTGCTTCGGGTAAATAGGTGGTAATTTACTCTGCCTTATTTGTTTTTTTTTTTTTATTTGCTAAGGGCCAAATTAGTCCCTGCAGTGTGTACAGCATTTCTGAAGGAAAAAAAGAAAGTCTTCCTGATTAAATAATACCTTGACCCCAAGGCAATTATCACCTGTCTTAGTCATCTAGTGCTGCTATAACAGAAATACCACAAGCAGATGGCTTTAACAAAAATAAATTTATTTCCTCACAGTAAAGTAGGCCAAAAGTCCAAATTCAGGGTGTCAGCTCCAGGGGAAGGCTTTCTCCCTCTTTCGGCCTTCTCATCAATCTTCCCCGAGACTAGGAGCTTCTCTGCACAGGGACCCCAGGTCCAGAGGATGTGCTCTGTTCCTGGCACTGCTTTCTTGGTTGTATGAGGCACCCCTGTGTCTCTGCTCACTTTTCTTTTATATCTCAAGAGATTGCCTCAAGCCACAAGTCCTGCCTCACTAACACAACTGCCGCCCATTCTCCCTCATTAACATCATAGAGGCTGGATTTACAACATACAGGAAAATCACACAGTACGGGGAATCACGGCCCAGCCCAAATGATACACACATTTCTTGTAGGATGTAATTCAATCCATGATATCACCTCAATGTATCTGACGCAGGAATGATCCTGACACTTTCCGAGGGCTGTAGGAATAACAGGATTCTTCTAAAGCAGGCTAACATTGTAAAAGAAGGTAGATATCTAGGCTTATAATTAAAAGAGTCGAGCAAAGAATTCTTTTTACGGAGGAGGGAAGGGGATTTATCTAACATCTACTGAGGCACTGGGCTAAGTGCTACATGTATTCTCTTCACTTAAGCTCTGTGAGGTAGGTAGTATTCCCTCGTTTTAGCAGGATAGGGCACTGTGGCTCAGAGTGTTAAGAGGCTTCCTCAAAGTTACGCAGCACACAGTTTATAGAAGAGCTGGGATTCAAATTCAGGTCGCGGTTCCTTGCCTTGTTACACGTCGTTAAGTAGATTTTTGACTCACCGCAATGCCATGTGACAGAGTCAAACTGCCCCGTAGGTTTTTCTTGGCTGTAATCTTTCTAGAAGCAGATCATCAGATCTTTCTCCCACAGAGCTGCCAGGTGGGTTTGAACTGCCAATCTTTTGATTAGTAGCTGAGCACTTAACTGTTGTGCCACCAGGGCTCCTTGGTCCCTGGCCTAGACAATTACAATAGCTCCTTTGCTAGATGGCTTCCCTTTGCCCTTCCAGATCTCTCTCTGCCCTTCTTTATCCTACTCTGGTCAGGGAGGCTGGCTCAACTTGTGCTCTGGCTTCCAGGTGCGTTTGGCCAATGGGGAGTATTGGCAGGAGATGAGGAGGGAGAAGAGTGAGGCCAGGGTATTTATGTCCCCTCACCCCAGCTCCTTCCTGCTCCTTCCACCACAAGTCTCAGCTTCTGTCATTCCTCCCTATACAGCATGCTTCCTCTTGGTTTTGGTAACCATCCCCTCATGTGAAAGCCCCTACATGCTGTCCATACCAAAATCAGACCTATTACCACGGAGTTGACAACCCCATCCATTACAGAGCACAACTGCTCTATAGGGTTTTCTTGGCTATAACATCTATGGAAGAAATCTCCAGCTCTTTCTTCCATGGAGCCACCGTGGGGGCTCAAACTGTCAGCCTTTTAGTGGTCAGGCACAAACCATTTGTGCCACCAGTGGGCTTACACCCTGTGCACAGCTCTTCAAGTCATCCCAGTTTCAGTGTGCCATAATTACAGTAAAATTTAGCTTGGCCAGCTTATGGAACATCAAGCTTAGAAATTGCTGCCCCCCCCCCATTTTGTTGTCATTGTTGTCAGTTCTGATTCAAATGAACTTACCCAACAAATGAACTTGAGCAATAAACACGTGCTGCTTATCCTACACTGGAGAACGTGGACAGTGTTCTAGCTGAACAGCTCTCGTGCCAATGAAACAAACAAAAGGGTATTTATGACCAAAAGCACCTCACTGAGCGATACATGGTTTCTGAATGATGACATTCAGAGTTGGTTGAAAAATAATAACAGAGCCTGACATTTATATGGAGTCCTATAGCTTCACATTCAGTACTTCTATTTTAGGAGACATTAGAAGCTAAATGTATGCCAAGATCACGAAGTAAAGCTGTTTTCTTTGAAAGGCAGATAATGGCCAAATCCCTCTCTAGACAGGTAAATACTGCCTCTGAACTGTTTCTTCAAGCTAGTGAAATCGCCTCTTTTGTCAACGCTAGCTAACTTCTACCTTCTGGGTGAAGCCATTGCCTATGATTTTAGAAGAATGAAGAGGAAATAGAAGCAGATATTAAGCAGGACAGAAACAGTGAGTATTTTTACATATTAATGCTTTTCTTAGGCTGGTTTCTCTAGTGAAGGAAAAACAGTGAAGTGGATAAATATATATAGGGAGAGAGATTTATATCAAGGAAATGGCTCACATGGCTTTAGAGACTGCAAAGTCCTAAGTACACGGGCCAGGCTGGAGGCTTCTCCTGAGTCACATAGCTGCAGGGGCTGGAGAAGCCAAGATCAGCAGGTCAGACAGCAGGCCTCTGGCTCACAGGCCGCAGAGGCTGAAGAATCCCAAGATTGGCACGTAATCTGCTAGCTCAAGTCCCAAGAACTGGAGGTCAGATGAATAGGAGCCAGATTCAGGATCCAGAGCAAGCAAAAGCCAGCAAGCTTTGCAGAAAGTCCACTGATATTGAATGTAGGCCAACCCCCAAGGAAACTCCTTTCAACCGATTGGCTGCTCATAATAGACTTCATCATGGAGGTGATTACATTACTACATAGCTGCCTAACTACATAATAACTGCCAAATCACTGAGGATCATTGCCCAGCCAAGCCCAAGTTGACACACAGCCTTAACCATCACAGTGCTACAGGTACAAAATCTTTGGCAATCAGCATATGTAATAGTCTTAACATTTTCAAAGGACTGAAAAGTCTAATGTCATGCATGGATGGGATGTATATATATTTTTTAATTGATTTCATTATGTTTTTGCACTTCAAATGACAAGGCATTTTGGAATCATTCTCTTACCTGAAGACAGCAAAGTTCTTCTATTATAAGATAATTGTAGCACTTAACACAATAAAAGGAGATAAAAATGAGTAATATTTTAAAATATCTCTCTGTGATTATGAAATGTTCCTTTTAACCTCTAGCAATACTTCTTAACTTAATGTCTTCTTTGTCTGATATAACTACGAATTTGTTTTAGTTAGTGCTTGTATGGTATATCTCTTCTCATCATTTTATTTTCAGCCATTGTGTATCTTTTCATTTAATGTGTAACTCTGGTAAATAGCAGATAATTGTTTTTGTTGTTTTTTTTTTTTAACCCAGTTTAACAATCTTTGTCTTTTAATTGTAGATGATATTGTCGTTGCCGTCTTAGTTGCCATTAAGTTGGCTCCAGCTCATGGCAACCTTATGTATAACACAGAGAAACATTGCCTGATCCCGTGCCATCTTCACAATCTTTGGTATGTTTGAATCTATTGTTGCAGCCACTGTGTCAAATCATCTCGTGAAGGGTTTACTTTGTTTTTGCTGGCCGTCTACTTTCATAACATCACGTTCTACTTTACCAAACATAATGTCCTTCTCTGGCAATTGGTCTTTCCTGATGATGTGTCCAAAGTAAGCAGCATGAAGTCTTGCCACCTCACTTTTTAACAAGCATTCTGGCTGTACTTCTCTGAGCTGAATTTGTTCATTCTTCTGGCAGTCTGCGGTATATTCAATATTCTTCTCCAGCACAATTCAAAAGTGTCAATTCTCCTTTGACTCCCTTTTTCATTGTCCATCTTTCACATGCATCCAGGCATATAAGGCAATTGAAAACACCATGGCTTGGGTCAGGCCCACCTTAGTCAAAAAAGTGACATATTTGCTTTTTATCACTTTGAAGAAGTCTTTTACAGCAGATTTTCCCAATGCATTATGTCATTTGATTTCTTGACTGCTGCTTCCATGGGTGTTGATTGTGGATCCAAGTAGAATGCAATTCTTGACAACTTTGATTGCTCATATGCAAGTTCAAGTTGAAGCTGAAGAAAATCAAAGGAAGTCCATGAAAGCCAAAGTACAACCTTGAACACATCCTGCCTGAGTTTGGAGACTATCTTAAAAACAGGTTTGACTCACTGAATACTAACGACCGAAGACCAGACGAGTTGTGGGATGACATCAAGGACATCATACTTGAAGAAAGTAAAACGTCATTAAAAAGGAAAGAAAGAAAAGACCAAAATGGATGTCAGATGAGACTCTGAAACTTGCTGTTACATGCAGAGTTGCTAAAGCAAACAGAAGAAATGATGAAGTGAAAGACCTGAACGGAAGATTTCAAAGGACACTTCAAGAAGACAAGGTAAAGTATTACAATGAAATGTGGAAAGACCTGGAGTTAAAAAACCAAAAATGAAAAACACACTCAACATTTCTCAAGCTGAAAGAATTGAAGAGAAAATGCAAGCCTCAAGTTGCAATTCCATAGGCAAATGATTGAATGATTCAGGAAGTATCAAAAGGAGGTAGAATACACAGAGTCACAGTACCAAAAAGAAGTGGTCAATATTCAACCATTTCAGGAAGGCGCATATGATTAAGAACTTCTGGTAGAAGAAGAAATAAGTTCAAGCTGCACTGAAGGCATGGGTGAAACACAAGTCTCCAGGAATGGATGAAATACCAGTTGAGAAACTTCAACAGATGCAACACGGGAAATACTCGTTTATGTAGACCATTTACATTTAAAATAATTCCTGTATTGATACAGTTTTCTAACATATTTTTGTTTTCTTTTTGTACTTTGTTCCTTTACTCTTGTTTCTTGGTTTCTTTTGAATTAATTGAATATTTTTTATTATTCTATTTTTCTCCTTCATTTACTTTTTGGATATACCTTCTTACATGATTCTTTTAGTGATTACTCCAGAGATTACAATACGCATCTTTGTCGTATTACAATCTACATTAAATTAGTAGAGTGAAATCTGTAAGAGCCAGAACTCGTCAGGACTGTTTTCTTTTTCCAGGTCTTGCAAGTTTTCTGCCTTTGACAGGGTATAGTCTTACCACTTTTCTATCTCTCATTTTAGTGGGAAATATTTTAGTTTTCTTTCTGTCATGAATTGAATTGTGTCCCCCAAAATATGTGTATCCATTTGGCTAGGCCATGATTCCCAGTATTGTGTGATTGTCCACCATTTTGTCATCTGATGTGATTTTCCTGTGTATTATAAATCCTATCTCTATGATGTTGATGAGGTGGGATTATCGGCAGTTATGTTAATGAGGCAGGATTCCATCTATAAGATTAGGTTGTGTCTTGAGCCAATCTCTTTTGAGATTTAAAAGATAGAAGCGAGCAGAGAGATGGGGACCTCATACCACCAAGAGACAAGAACCAGAAGAATAGCTTGTCCTTTGGACCTGGGGTTCCTGCGCTGAGAGGCTCCTTGACTGGGAAGGATTGATGGCAGGGACCTTCCCCCAGAGCCAACAGACAGAGAGGGACTTCCCCTGAAGCTGGCACCCAGAATTCAGACTTCTGGCCTCCTGAACTGTGAGGGAGTAAAATTCTGTTTGTTGAAGCCTGCTACTTGGGGTGTTTCTGTTGTGGCAGCACTAGATGACCAAGACACTTTCTCTGACAGCTTTCTGCTTTACGCAAGTTCTAGCTTTCCCAGATTTTACCGTACTTTTAGTTTTTCCAACTCCCAAACAAGTCAAAATGTGCTCTGGTGGCACAACATTTAAGCACTTCGCTGCTAACCAAAGGGTTGGTGGCTTGAACCCACCCAGAAGCTCTGCAGGGGAAAGATTTGGTGATATGCTCCCGTAGAGACTATAGCCTAGAAAACCCTGTGGGGCAGTTCTACTCTGTCACATGGGTCACTATGAGTCGAAATTGACTCCATGGCACCTAACAACAACAAACAAGGCCGAATCTTTGCACCATTTTAATTGTATTTACCTATTTACCACCCTCCCACCTCTGTGCTGTTGTTATTGTGTATTTTATTTCTTCATATGACATTATTTTTGTTGTAGTTTTAAATAGTCAATATCCTTTTATATTTAACCATGTGTTTACCCTTTCCAGTACTCTTCATTCCTTTCTGCATCTCCGTGCTAACACCCAAGTTTATTTTCCTTCAGCCAGAACTTCCTTTAGTGTTTCTTTTTGGTTTACAGCTGCTGGCATTTAATTCTCTCAGCTCTTACTTGTCTGAAAGGATCTTTATTTAGCCTTCAGTTTTATTTTTACATCTATATTTTGGCATACTTTACTTGTCATAAAATTCACCCATTTTCAGTGCGCAGTTCGATGAGTTTTGATAAATGTATGCAGTCACGAAACCACCATCGCAATCCAGTTTTAGAACACTTCCATTCCCCTCTAAAACTTTCCTCCTGCATTTTTGCAGTTGATCCTCACCCCCAGGGAACCACTAACCTGCTTCTGGTAGCTGTAGTCTTTCATTTTGTAGAATTTTATTTAAATGAAATCATACAGTATGTTGCCTTTTGTGCCTGGTTTCTTTCATTTAGGTTGAAGTTTTTGAGATTGATCCATGGTATTGCATGTATCAGTAGTTCATTCCTCTTTATTGCTGAGTAATAGTCCACTGTATAGATATACTATATTTTGCTTATTTATTCACTTAAGTGATAGACATTTGCATTATTACATATTTTTCTATTATGAATGCTTATGCCGTAAGTGGAACCCTGGGTGCCGCAAATGGTAAACTCACTCAGCTGCTAACCATAAAGTTGGAGATTCGAGTCAAAGCAAGTTTCTGAATCAGTCCAGTTCCCCACCAGCTTCCATCCACCTTGGGTGGCAAAGGCCCGGCATAGATCAAGATGGAGCCCACGCAAGTTATGACAGTAACTATTATGGTTCAGAGGAGATAATGCAGGCATTAGGGTATTTGTTTTCTGTTTGTTTGTTGTCATTGAATATATAGTGACTTCTACTTATACAGAAGGAGGTGGGATAGTTGGAGATAGGATGAAGAACGGATTCACTGAATAGTTGAGTTAATTAAGAGTTACCATACATCTCTGGCTGGGTTCTCTAGAAAACCAAAATGGGTGAAGCATATATATATATATATATATATATGTATATGCTTCATACATATATAAGGAAAAAGAGAGATTTATCTTGAGGAAATGGCTTATGTTTTTGTAGAGGCTGACAAGTCCCAAGTCTGTGGGTCAGGAGTCAGTCTAGAGGCTTCTCCTGACTCACACAGCTGCAGAGGCTAACAAATCCAAGATTGGCAGGTCCAACAGCAGGCTGCTGGCTCACAGGCTGCAGAGGCTGACGAATCCCAAGATGGGCAGGTAAGATGGCAGGCTGCTTGCTCACAGGTTGTGGAAGCTGATGAATACCAAGAATAGCAGATAATACTGCAGGTCGCTGGCTCAAGGCCCAAGAATCAGAGGTCAGTTGATGACAAGCTGTATGCAAAATTCAGAGCAAGTGAGTGAACTTTGCCAGAACGTCTGTATATACTGGATGCAGGTCACACCTTCAAGGAAACTCTTTTCAGCTGATTGGCTGTTTACAGCAGATCACAGAATGGGGGATAACTATATTAGATCACAAAATGGAGGATGATTACATCATTACATAACTGCCAAATTACATTATTACATAATTGTCAAACTACATCATTACATAGCTGCCAAACCACTGAGAACCATAACCTAATCAAGTTGACACATAACATTAACCATCGCACCATATATAACAGATGTATAAAAGTTTTCTTTACATACATATATATTTTTTTAGTTGTACTTTAGATGAAGGTTTACAGAACAAACTAGTTTCTCATTAAACAGTTAGTACACATACTGTTTTATGACATTGGTTAACAAACCCACAACGCGTCAACACTGCCCGTTCTAAACCTTGGGTTCCCTTTTACCAGCTTTCCTATTCCCTCCTGCCTTCTGGTCCTTGCCCCTGGGCTGGTGTGCCCTTTTAGTCTTGTTTTGTTTTATGGGCCTGTCTAATCTTTGGCAGAAGAGTGAACCTCAAGAGTGACTTCATTATTGAGCTAAAAGTGTGTCTGGGGCCATAGTCTCGAGGTTTCTCCAGTCTCTGTCAGGCCAGTAAGTCTGGTCTTTTTTGGTGAGTTAGAATTTCGTTCTACAAAATTGTGATCCCTGTCAGAGCAGTCAGTAGCTGGGCACCATCTAGTTGTACTGGACTCAGTCTGGTTGAGGCCGTGGTAGATGTGGTTTATTAGTCCTTTGGGCTAGCCTTTTCCTTGTGTCTTTAGTTTTCTTCATTATCCCTTGCTCCCGAAAGGATGAGACCAGTGTTGTATCTTAGATGGCTGCTCACAGGATTTTAAGATACCAGATGCTACTCACCGAAGTAGAATGTAGAATATTTTCTTTGTAAACTATGTTGTGCCAATTGTGCTAGATATTCCAAGACTTTGGTCCCACAGCCCTCAGACTAGCAATTTGGTTCCTCAGGGAATTCGAATTGTCTATGGAGCTTCCATGACCTTGCCTTGTACATGTTGTCCTGGCTTCCCCAGTATTGTGTACTGTCTTATCCTTCACCAAAGTTATCACTTATCTATTGTCCAGTTAGCGTTTTTCCATCCCTGCCCTTCCCCTCCCTTGTAACCATCAAAGATTATTTCTTTTAACTCGAGAAATAGTTTAAACAGAGAAGAGAATATTCTTTGATGGTCACAAGAAGGGGGAGGGGGAGAGGGAGGGAGAGGCCTTTCACTAATTAGATAGTAGATAAGAACTACTTTAGGTGAAGGGAAAGACAACACACAATACAGGAGAGGTCAGCACAACTGGACTAAACCAAAAGCAAAGAAGTTTCCTGAATAAACTGAACACTTCAAAAGCCAGCATAGCAAGGGCAGGGGTTGGGGGACCATGGTTTCAGGGGACATCTAAGTCAATTGGCATAATAAAATCTATTAAGAAAACATTCTACATCCCACTTTGAAGAGTGGCGTCTGGGGTCTTAAACGCTAGCAAGTGGCCACCTAAGATGTATCAATTGGTCTCAATCCACCTGGAGCAAAGGAGAATGAAGAACACCAAAGACCCAAGGCAATTATGAGCCCAAGAGACTGGAAGGGCCACATAAAGCAGAAACTGTATCAGCCTGAGACTGGAAGAACTAGATGGTGCCAGGCTACAGCTGAAGACTGACCTGACAGGGAACACAACAGAGAACCCTTGAGGGAGCAGGAGAGCAGTGGGATGCAGGCCCCAAATTCTCTTAAAAACACCAAACTTAATGGTCAGACTGAGACTAGAAGGACCCCGGAGGTCATGGTCCCCAGACCTTCTGTTAGCCCAAGACAAGAACCATTCCCAAAGCCAACTCTTCAGACAGGGATTGGACTGGACTATGGGATAGAAAATGATACTGGTGAAGAGTGAGCATCTTGGATCAAGTAGACACATGAGACTATGTGGGCAGCTCCTGTTTGGAGGAGAGATGAGAGGGTGGAGGGAGTCAGAAGCTGGCCCAATGGACACGAAAACAGAGTGGAGGGAAGGAGTGTGCTGTCTCATTAGGGGGAGAGCAATTAGGAGTATATAGCAAGGTGTTTATAAATTTTTGTTTGAGAGTCCAACTTGATTTATAAACTTTCACCTAAAGCACAATAACAATTAAAAAAAAAAAGATTGTTTCTTTTTGAGTGTAAACCTTTTAATGAGTTTTTACAGTGCTGGGTTCATACAATATTTGTCTTTTTGTGATTGACTTATTTCACTCAGCATAATGCCTTCCAGATTCATCCATGTTGTGAGATGCTTCACAGATTCATCACTGTTCTTTATCTTTGCAGAATACTCCATCGTGTGTATGTGCCATGGTTTGTTTATCCATTCATCTCTTGATAGGCTTCTAGGTTGTTTCCATCTTTTTGCTATTGTGAACAATGCTGCAATGAACATGGGTGTGCATATCTCTATTCCTGTGATGGCTCTTATTTTTCTAGGATATATTCCTAGGACTGGGATTGCTGGATCATATGGTATTTCTATTTCTAGCTTGCTAAGGAAGTGCCATATCATTTTCCAAAATGGTTGTATCATTTTGTATTCCCACCAGCAGTGCATCAGATTTCCGATTTCCCACAGGCTCTCCAACCTTTGTTATTTCCTGTTTTTTTTTTTTTATTTGTGCCAGTAATGCCAGGGTGAGATGGTATCTCATTGTGGTTTTAATTTACATTTCTCTAATGGCTAGTGATCCTGAGCATTTCCTCATGAGTCTGTTGGCCGCTTGAATGTCTTCTTGGTGAAGCGTCTGTTCATTTCCTTTGCCCATTTTTTGATTAGACTTTTTGTCTTTTTGTTGTGGAGGTGTTGGATTTTGTTGCAGATTTTAGAGATCAGAACTTTTTCTGATTTGTAACAGCCAAATTTTTTTTTCCCAGCCTCTGTAGATTCTCTTTTTACTCTTTCGGCTAAGTCTTTTGATGAGCATAAGTGTTTAATTTTTAGAAGATCCTAGCTATCTAGCTTATCTTCTGGAGTTTGTGTATTGTTGGTTATGGTTTATACCCTGTTAATGCCACGTATTTGGGCCTCAGGTATTGATCCTGTTTTTTCTTCTATGAACTTCCTAGTTTTGGCTTTATATTTAGGTCTTAGATCCATTTTGAATTTGTTTTTGTGTATGGTGCGAGGTATGGGTCCTGTTACTTTTTTTTGCAGATTTAAAAAGACTCTTTTCCCCATTTGATGGACTTTGGGCCCTTGTCGAAGATCAGGTGACTATAGGTGGGTGGATTTACATCTGGGTTCCATTGATCAGTGTATCTGTCATTGTAGCAGTACCAGACTGTTTTGACTACTGTAAATGTATAGTACATTCTGAGGTCAGGTAGTGCGAGTCCTACTTTATTCTTCTTCTTCAATAGCGTTTTACTTATTCTGGGCTTCTTCCCTTTCCATATAAAGTTAGTGATTAGTTTTTTTCATCTCTTTAAAGAATGTTGTTGGTATTTGGACCGGGATTGCATTGTATTTGTAAATCACTTTGGGTAGAATTGTCATTTTCACAATGTTGAGTCTGCCTATCCATGAGCATGGTATGCTTTTCCATTTATGTAGGTCTCTTTTGGTTTCTTGCAGTAGTGTTTTGTAGTTTTCTTTGTATAGGTTTTTTACATCCCTGGTTAGATTTATTCCTAAGTGTTTTATTTTTTTAGGGGCTATTTTAAATGGTATTGTTTCCTTGGTTTCTTTTTTGTAGTTCTCTTTGTCGGTGTATAGGAATCCAACTGATTTTTGTATGTTTATCTCATATCCTGCCACTCTGCTGAATCTTTCTTTTAGTTCCAGTAGTTGTCTCAAGAAGTCTTTTGGGTTTTCTATGTATTATATCATATCATCCACAAATAGGGACAGCTTTACTTCTTCATTACCAGTTTGGATGCACTTTATTTCTTTTTCTTGCCTTATTGTTTTAGCTAGGACTTCCAACACAGTGTTAAATAGGAGTGATGGTCAAGGGCATCCTTGTTCCTGTTCTCAGGGAAATGTTTTCAGCCTCTCTCCATTAAAAATGATGTTGGCCTTTGGTTTTGCATAGATATCCTTTATTATCTTGAGAAATTTCCCTTCTATACCTATTTTACTGAGAGTTTTTATCAGGACTGGGTGTTGAACTTTGTCAAATGCCTTTTCTGCGTCGATTGAAATAATCATGTGATTCTTTTCTTTCCTTTTATTTATGTGGTGGATTACATTTATTTATTTTCTAATATTGAACCATCCTTGCATACCTGGTATGAATCCTACTTGGTCATGGTATGTTATTTTTTGGATATGGTACTGAATTCTATTGGCTAGAATTTTGTTGTGAATTTTTGCATCGATATTCATGAGAGATATTGGTCCGTAATTTTCTTTTTTTGTGTGATGTCTTTGCCTGGTTTTGGTATCAGGGTTATGCTGGCCTCATAGCATGAGTTCAGAAGTATTGCTTCCTCTTTATATTCTGAAATAAGTTGAGTAGTACTGGTGTAAGCTCTTCTCTGAATGTTTGGTAGAATTCTCCAGTGAGGCCATCTGGGCCAGGGCGTTTTTTTTCTTGGGAGTTTTTTTTTTTTTTTTTTTTTGCCGTTTCAATCTCTTCTCTTGTTATGGGTCTGTTCAGATTTTCAACATCATTTTGTGTTAGTTTGGGTAGGTCATGTGTTTCTAGAAATTTATCCATTTGCTCTAGTTTTTCAAATTTGTTGGAGAATAGTTTTTCATAATACCCTCTTATGATCCTTTTTATCCTCAGTTGGGTCCATTGTAATGTCCCCCATTTCATTTCTTATTTGGATTATTTGTGTCTTTTCCTGTTTTTCTTTTGTCACTTTGGCCAGTGGTTTGTCAATTTTGTTGATCTTTTCAAAGAACCAACTTTTCGTTTTATTGATTCTTTCTATTGTTTTCATATTCTCTGTTTCATTTATTTCTGCTCTGATCTTTATTATTTCCTTTTTTCTGGTGGCTGTGGGTTTTTTTGTTTTGTTTTGCCATTCTGTTTCTATTTTTTCAAGTTGTGTAGCTAATGTTTTGATTTTCTCCCTTTCTTCTTTGTTGATGTGTGCATGTATTGCTATAAATTGACCTCTGAGGACTGCCTTTGCTGTGTCCCAGAAGTTGTGGTATGATATGTTTGCATTTTCATTTGATTCTAGGAATTTTTTGATTGCATCTCTGATTTCTTCTATTATCCAGTGGTTTTTAAGTAGGATGTTATTCAGTTTCCACGTAATTTAGTATTATTATTATTTTTTGGCTTGCTGTTTGTGTTGTTAATTTCTTCCTTGTTGATGTTGTGGTCAGAGAAGATACTTTGTATTATCTCAGTGTTTGGGGTTTTGTTGAGCATTGCTCTGTGCCCTAGGATGTGGTCTATTCTGGAGAACATTCCATGTGCACTGGAAAAGAATGTGTACTTTGCAGCTGTTGGTTGGAGTGTTCTATATATGTCTATGAGGTCAAGTTGGCTGATTGTGCCCTTTAGCTCTTCTATATCTTTGTTGAGTTTCTAGATGTTCTGTTCTTTATCGAGAGTAGTGTGCTGAAGTCTCCTACTATTATTGTGGAACTGTCAGTTTCTCTTTTCAGTGCTGTTAAAGTTTGTTTTATGTATTTTGGAGCCCTGTCATTGGGTGTGTAGATGTTTATTATGGTACTGTCTTCACGTGGATCATCCCTTGAATCATTATATAGTGCCCTTCTTTGTCTTTTATGGTGGATTTTATTTTAAAGTCTATTTCATCTGAGATTAGTATTGCCACTCCTGCTCTTTTGTGGGAGTTATTTGCTTGATATATTTTTTCCATCCTTTGATTTTTAATAAATTTGTATCTTTGTTTCTAAGGTGTATCTCTTATAGACAGCATATCAATGGATCTAGTTTTTTAATCCATTCTGTCACTCTCTGTCTCTTTATGGATGCATTTAGGCATTTACATTCAGTGTAATTATTGACAAGTGTGAGTTTATTGGTGTCGTTTTGTAGCACTTTTTTTTGTGGTGCTGACAGTTTCTTTGTTCGTTTTACTCTCCTGTGCTGAATTCCTTTTGATTGTGGATTTCTTTTGTTTTTGAAGATTTTGTTTTTACTGAGACTTTATGTTTTTCTTCTTTACATTGATGAGTAGTTTTGTTAACTTTGTGGTTACCTTGAAGTTTGCCCTTATCTTCCTAGGTTTGAAACTGTCTACTATTACTTGGTATCACCTTGCTTCCCTCTCCATTAGAAAGTTTTATACCTACACCATTTATTCCCTCTTTTACTGTTCTGATGTTTTGTCATTTACAGATTAACCTCCGTGGTTCCCTGTTGTAATTCTTTTTAGCTTTGGATAGTCCTTTAGAGTTCGTTTCCTAGGTTGGTATCTGGCTGGTGCAATCTTGCATCCTAGCTTCAGGCTGTGGTCTGATGTTGTTTGTTCTCAGACCGAAGGACTCCTTTTAATAATTCTTGTAAGTTTGGTTTGGCTTTTACATGTTCCCTTAATTTTTGTTTATCTAGAAATGTCCTAATTTCCCCATCATATTTGAACAAGTTTTGCAGGATATATTATTTCTGGTTGGAAATTTTTTTCTTTCAGGTTTTTATATATGTCATCCCAATGCCTTCTTGCATGCATGGTTTCTGCCAGATCATCAGAGATCAATCTTATTGGTTCTCCTCTGTATGTGAATTTCGTTTTTCTTGAGTTGCTCTCAGGATTCTTTCCCTGTCTTTGGTTTTAGCAAGTGTTGTTATGATGTGCCCTGGTGATTTTCTTTTGGGCTCTATCCTATATGGGGTTCTTTAAGTTTCTTGGATGGTCAGCTTTTCATCTTTCATCATATTAGGGAAGTTTTCTGTGAGCAATTCTTCAATGACCCTTTCTGTGTTTTCAGTTTTCTCCCCTGTTCTGGAACTTTGACCACTTACAAAGTTTTGGTTGTGATTGTATCCCACATAATTCTCAGGGTTTCTTCATTTTTCTTGGTTCTTTTTTCTGATTTTTTCTCAAACAGAGTTGTATTCAAATTTTTGTCTTCAACTTTGCTGATCTTGTCTTCCATCGTTTCATACCTGCTTCTCAGCCCTTCTATGACACTGTTCATTTCTGAAATCTTGGTGTTTATCTTTTGGATTTCTAGTTGTTGTTTTGTATGATCTCTAATTGTGAATTTATTTTGGCATTTTGTTCCTGTACGGTCTTCCTGAATTCTCCCATTTTTTTTTTTTTTTGGTCTGTGTTTTCCATGAATTTCTCTGCCTTTTCCATGAATTTGTCTATGTTTTTCTCATTTTTGTCTGCTTTTCGCTTCAGTTTTTGGATAGCTCTGAATATTAGAGATTTGAATTTCCTTTCAGGTAATTCCAGTGCCTTTTCTTTTACTGGAAAGTCATCTGGTGTTTTATTTTGGACACCTACTGGAACCATCCTGTCCTGGATTTTTTAGTATGTTTTGATATTGTCTGCTGTCTTCAGGACATTTAGTAGTTATTTTCTTCATTTATTGATTGTGGATTTGTTTGTTTCATCCTGCTTTTTTGTTTTGTTTGGTTATGTCTGAGCAGGTTGGCTGTGCATTCTTTGTTGTTTACTCGTCTATGGGTAGAATACTTTTCACCTCCTTGTCCAATGGGTAGGGCCAGTTGCTCAGCTACTCTGCAGCAGGGAGGGTCCAGCCAAAGGGGAGAGGCTGGGATATCTTGTTTGTGGCACATACTAGGGCCAGCAGGGTGGGCTGGGAATCAGTGAATGGCAGTTTCCAGTAGACTGTGCCTGTGCTTCTCAGGGGTGTGATGTTCAGCACACAGTGCAGATAAGGTAGGAGGGGAGAGGTTATGATGTGTGGAGCTAAGATGGGTACAGGAAAGAAAAGACAGAGGACAGAAAACAGGAGCCAAAAACAAACAAACAAACAAAAAGTTGCTATGGGAGTTTGCCATTGGAGTGGAGAGATGAGAAACCAAGAGATCGAGAAAAGCAAAAAGGGGAAAAAAAGAAAAAGGGAAAAGAAAAAAATTGGGAAAAAAAAAAAAAGAAAAGCCTCCAGGGACTTTACCAGTGTGGCTGTGAAGACTGGGGAAGTGGCTCCCAGGCCGTGCAGTACAGCCTGGCTAGAAAGAGTAGAGATGTCACACAGTACCACGTATTCAGGAGACAGGAAAAGAAGGTAAGCATAGAAAGACAGGCAACTGCGAAATGGAGAAAGACAAAAAGAAAAAAGAAAGAAATACCCCTAGGGATACTACCAGTTTGGCTGCACAGACCAGGGAAGTGGCTCCCAATCCACACAGTACAGCCGAGGTAGAAGGGGCTCCCAAGCCTCAAAAAGAAAACAAACAAGACAAAACAAAGCAAAAAAAAAAGCCCCTGGGATCCTAGCAATGTGGCAATGGTCCAGGAAAGTTGTTCCCCAGTCAAGCGGCGCTTCACAGCCTTTCAAGAACTAGCAAAGATGGCACATAGAGCCAGGTGTTCAAGAGAAAGGACGGGGCGGTGGTGAGAGTCAAGGAAGAAAGCAAAAGAAGTGGAAAAAAGCAACACCAGCAACAAACAAATGGCACTCTGGAAGCCAACCAATGTGGGCAGAGTGAATCCAGGCAGCAAGGGACTGAAGCCAGTTGCCTCTCAGCCAAGAGACTATGGCCAGGGGGAAGCAGAGGAGGCTGAGCAGCAGAGGGAGAAGGATGGGGGGATGGCAAAGCATACATCTCTGCTTATTGGGTGCTCTGTCTCCTGCTGGGAACTCCTGTAACCTGCTTCCCTGTACTCTTTCTCCACCAATCTCTGATGCGGGTAGGGTGAATTTAAGTGGCACGGACCCTACACTTCTCAGCCGGCTGAGTGACACAACCAGCTATGAAGCAGGGGAGGTCACGTGGGGGGAAAGAAACATGGGGGGTAGGAAAGCGTATATTGCTGGTTACCAGGTGTTCTATCTCCTACTGGTAGCTCCATGAAGCTGCATTCCCATACTCCCTGTCTGCTGACCTCCAACAGGAGTCCAAGATGGCAAATCCTTGCTGCGTTAGCTGAAGGGGACCTCTGCATGTATCTCTCCTCTCTCTCTTTTCTCTGTCAGTTTATTATTCCATTCAGTGCTTGGCTGAGTTCTTTATCTCTTCATTTGACACTTAGGGTTCAAGAATTGACATTTGTCTCTGTTTTACTTAGGTTTTTGGGTCTTTGCTGTGGAGGGACAGCCTGGTGCTTCCATCCATAGCACCATGTTGGCCGGAAGTCTGGATAAAAATTTTCAAAGAATTGTAAATGAAAGACATTTAATTCAAAAGCTATATTAAATATAGTTTAGCTGTTTTTTGGTGGTTCAGAAGGGAAGAGTTTAGGCAAGCAGGGCTGCCTCGCTGCACCTTTCATTATTATATTAAAGACTGAAAAAACATTTCTTCAAGCTTTTGCTCTCAGTCACTCAAATCTTCAGTCCTTATCAGTGTTCTCTGTGCTCTTTGACTTCCCAGCATTAAATTTTCACTGAGCTACAGTAGAAACCACTGCCAAGGTTCCAAACTAACCACTAGGTGGTGCACATGTAAGACAGATCTGAATAGCAGTGAGAAGGCTTTAAAAACAGAAATAACATTGAAAACACAGAAGGCTGGTTGGCATTTGTGCCTGAACTCAACTGGGTCAATTGTCTTTTAAAACAATGAACACACTCCATAGGATTTAAACAGGACCCAGAATCCTGTGAAATAATATTCAAAACATCTACAATCCAATCAAAAACTAATCAGCATATGAAGAACCAGGAGAATCTCAATCTCAGTTGGGGAAAAACAATCAACAGGTTCCAGAGCCAAGATGACACAAATGTAGGAATTATTTCACAAAGGCTTTTAAGCAACTATTATAAAAATACTCCAAGAAATAAGGGCAAACACTCTTGAAATAAACAAAAAGATATATATAGCCTCAGCACAGAAATTAAAGATATAAAGAAGAAACAAATAGAAATTTTAGAATTAAAAACATAAATCTGAAAAAAAAAAAAAAAAAACCACTGAAAGGGATCAATAGCAGAATGGAGATGATAGAGGAAAGTGACAGTAAACTTGAAGGCAGATCAATAAAATTTATCCAAAGTGAACCACAGAAGAATTTCAAAAATGAATAAAACTCCAGGGACCTCTGGGAAAAAATTGATGTCATTAGAGTTCCAGAAGGAAAGGAGAGTGCAGTGCAGAAAAAGTATTTGAAGAAATGATGGCTAAAAATTGCCCATATTTGATGATAAACATAAATCTACAGAATCAAGAAGCTCGCTGAACCTCAACAGTAAACCTAAAGAAATCCATGTCCAGTCACATCATAATCAAACTGCTAAAAACTAAAGACAAAGAAAAAACTTGGAAGTGGCATGAGGAAATTATTTTTAGGCAAACAATGATTAAAACAACTGTGGATTTCTCATCAGAAACTATGGGGGACAGAAGGAAGTGGAACAATATTTTTAAAGTGCAGGAAAAAATTCTGTCAAACTAGAATACTATAGCCAGAAAAAAATATCCTTCATGAAGGAAGGTAAAATAGGCATGCTCAGATGAAGTAATATTAAGAAAATTCATAGCCAGCAGGTCTTCTAAAAAATAATTGCTAAAGGAAGTTCTTCAGACAGGAAGAAAATGACACCTGCAGGAAAATTGGAATGTCAGGAATGAGGAGAGAATAACAAAAATGGCAAACATACAGAAGTCCTCTTAAGTTCTTTAAATTATGTTTGACTATTGGAAGCAAAAATTAGAAAATATCTAAAACTGAACAAAAATATATTTCAAAATTTGTAGGATGCAACTAAAGCAGTGCATAAAGAGAAATTTATAGCATTAAGAGCTTATATTAACAAAGAGAAAAGTTCTCAAATCAATAATCTAAGCTCCTATTTTGAGAAACTAAAAAAAGATTAGCAAAGTAAACCTCAAGCAAGCAAAAAGTAGGAAAAAAAAGAGCAAAAAAAAAAGCAATGAAGTTGAAGACAGAAAACGAATAGAAAAAAAGTCAATGAAATAAAAAACTTCATAAAACTAATAATCTCCTAGCCATACTGACAAAGGAAAAAACAAACAAAAACCCAAAGTGACACACACACAAATTATCAACATAAGGAATGAAAGAGGGGATATGACTACAGACCCTGCAGACGTTAAAAGGATAATAAGGGAATACCAAAAACTCTACACACATAAATCCAACAACTTAGATGAAATGGACCAATTCCTCAAAAATACAAACTTTGAAAACTTTCCAAGATTAAATAGATAACCTGCATGTTATTACAGCTATTAAAGAGATCAAATTTGTAGTAAAAAAAAAAACTGCTGAAAATGAAATCTCTAAGCCCAGATGATTTAACTGGCAGATTTGTCAAATGTTTAAAGAAGAAATTTCTTCCTACACAATTTCTCCCAGAAAATAGAAGAGGGAACACTTCCCAACTTACCTTATGAGGCCAGCCTTACCCTGATACCAAAACCAGACAAACATAGTGCTAGAAAAGAAACTACAGACCAATATCACTCATAAGCACAAAAAACTCAACAACATATTAACAAATTGAACTCAGCAATATATAAAAAGAATAATACACTACAATCAATGGGGTTTATCCTGGTAATGCAGTATTTGTTTAGTATTTGAAAATCAATCTACGTAATCCACTATCTTAACAGTTTAGAGGAGAAAATTCCTGTGATCATAACAGTTGATGCAGAAAAGGCATTAGACAAAATTCAACATCCATTCATGATAAAAACTCTCAGAAAATTAGGTTTAGAAGAGAACTTCCTCAATATAGCAAAGGGCATGTACAAAAAAACTACAGATATCATATTTAACGATGAAAGTCTGATTTTTTTGCCTCTGAGATTGGGAATAAGACAACGGTGTCCACTCTCACCATTTAACATCATACTGGAAGTCCAAGCCAGTGCAAAAAGGCAGGAAGAGAAGAAATAAAAGTATCTGTATTTGTAGTCAACATGATTGTCTATGTAAAAGAATCTCAAAGGATCTATTTTAAAAAATCCCAGGACTATCAAGGGGGTATAGCAAGACTGCAGTATACAAGGTTGATATTGTTAAATGATTTTTGTCAAAATGACAATTCTCTCAAACTGATCCATAGAGTCTATGCAACCCAAATCAAAATCCAAGTTGCATTTTTTATAGAAAATGACAAGCAGATTCTAAAATTTAAATACAAATACAAAGAATCTAAAATGATCAGAAACAATTTGTAAAAGAATAATGCTAGAGGACTTATGATATCTTATTTCAAGACTTGCTATAAAGCTGTAGTAACCCAGACAGTATGGTACTGGCATAAGGTTAGGCATATATATCAGTGGAAAAGAACCCAAAATCTAGAAATAGACTCACACTTACACACATTTTCTTCCAAGATAATTCAATGGGGGAAAGGATAATCTTTTCAATAAATGGTTTGAAACAAGTAGATACCTGTTTAGAATAAATTGAACATTAACCAGTATCTCATATAGAATACCAAAATTAATTAAAATGTATTATAGACCTAAAAATAAGACCATCGTTGCTAGTTGCCATTGAGTTGATTCTGACTCATGGTGACCCCAAGTGCACTGAGTAGAACTGTTCCATCAGCTTATCAAAGCTCTGACCTTTTGGAAGCAGATTGCCAGGCCTGTCTTCTGAGGTGCCTCTGGGTGGGTCCAAACCGCTGACCTCTTGGCTAGTAGTCAAGCACTTTACCATTTGAGCTGCCCAGAGAATCCTAAAAATAAAACTAAAACACTAAAACTTCTAGAAGAAAACATTGGAGAAAATCTTTGTGATCTTACATTAGGCAAAGATCTCTTCAATAAGGCACAAATAGCATGAATCTTAACAAAAATTGATAAATTCTACTTCATCAAAATTTAAAAATTTTGCTCATCAAAATACAACATTAAGAAAATGAAAATGTAAGTCACAGACAAAATATTTGCAAAGCAGAACATTTATCTTGACAAAGGACTTGTATTCAGAATATATAGAACTCCCAAAGCTTGACAAAAACAAATTGGTTAAAAGATTCGAAAAGACACTTAAGCAAAGAAGATGTATTGGTAGTCCACCAGTACATGAAAAGATATCCCAAGTCATTAGTCATTAGGGAAATGCAAATTAAAACTACAATTTACCTGCTACATCCATTGCCTTCTGATCTATTCTGACTCACGGTGACTCCGTGTGTTACAGAGTAGTGAATCATTTTGTCACCCTGGGACTTCAATTTACCCACTAGGATGGCTAAAATTAAACAGACTGACAATATTAAGCCTTGGTAATTGCAAGCAACAGGGATCCTCATACATTGTAAGTAGGAATGCAAAATCATACAGCCACTTCAAACATCAGTTTGGCAGGTTTTTATTTTTATTTTTTTAATCTTTTAAAATTGTGATTTAGGTGAAAGTTTGCATAGCAAATTAATTTCTTATTAAACAGTTGATAAACAAATTGTTTTGTGACATTCGTTGCCAACCCCACAATGTGTCAACACGCTCCTCTTTTCCACCCCAGTTTCCCTGTTTCCATTCATCCAGTTTTCCTGTTCCTTCTTGCCTTCTCATCTTTACTTCCGGGCTACTGTTCCCCTTAGTCTCGATTACATGATTGAAGTACGAAGCATGTACCTCATGTATGTTATTGCTGGCCCTTCTGACCTGTCTAATCTTTGTCTGAAAGGTGAACCTCAGGAATGACTTAAGTACTGAGTTAAAAGGATGGCCGGAGGCCATACTCCTGGGGTTTCTCCAGTATCTGTCAGTCCACCAAGCCTGGTCTTTTTGTGTGTGTGTGTGAATTTGAATTTTGTTCTACATTTTTCTCCCACTCTGTCTGGGACCTTTTGTTGTGATCCCTACCAGAGCTGTCGGGGGTGGTAACTGGGCACCATCTAGCTGTTCTGGGCTCAGTCTAGTAGAGGTTATGGTAGTTGTGGTCCTTTAGTCCTTTGGATTAATCTTTCCCTTGTCTTTGGTCTTTTTCATTCTCCTTTCCTCCAGCCAGGATGGGACCAGTAGATGTATCTTAGATGGCTTGGTAGGTTTTTTAAAAAAAGTTAATCATAGGAGACATCTAGGTCAATTAGCATAACATGGTCCATAGAGACAATGTTCTACACTCTACTTTGATGAGTAGCAGCTGGGGCCTTAAAAGCTTGGGAGCAGCCATCTAAGATAACAACTGTTAGTCTCTCCACGTCTGGAGCAAAGAAAAATGAAAAAAAGACTCAGGGAAACAATTAGTAAAAAGGGCTAATGGACCACATGAACTACAGCCTCCACTAGCCTGAGACCAGAAGAACTAGATGGTGCCCAGCTACTACTACCGCCTGCTCTGACAGAGTGGGAAAAAAAATGTAAAACAAAATTCAACTCCATGAAACAAAAGAAAGACCAGACTTAACTAGTCTGACAGAAACCAGAGGAATCTCCAAGACTATGGCCCTTAGACACCTTTCAGACTTGGAACTGAATCCACTTCCAGAGATCACCTCTTAGCCAAACAAGAGGCGGGCCTATAAAGTGAACGATAACACCAGTGAGGAACGTGCGCCTCAGAACATTCAGTTATATGAGACCAAAAGGGTAGCATTTGCTCAAAAACAATGTCCAGAAGGCAGGAAGGAGCAGGAAAGCTAGGTGAATGGAAACAAGGAAACCAGGGTAGAAGTGGGGAAAGTACTGACATACTAAGGGGATCGCAACCAATGTTATGAAAACAATCTGCGTATAAATTATTGAATGGGAAACTAATTTGCTCTGTGTACTTTCACCAAACCCTTAATAAAATGTTCCCCCCAAAATTAAATATATACTTGCTACGTGGTCCAGCAATTCCACTCCTAGATATTTACCCAAGAAAAATGAAAGCATATGTACACAGTGACTTGCACATGAATATCCATAAAAAAACCCAACCCAGTGCTGGCGAGTTGATTCCGACTCATAGTGACCCTATAAGACAGAATAGAACTGCCCCACAGAGTTTCCAGGAAGCGCCTGGTGAATTCGAACTGCCAACTCTTTGGTTATAGCCGTTGCACTTAACCACTACGCCACCAGGATTTCCTGAATATACATAGTATGTGTTTTTTTAGTTGCCATCGAGTCAATGCAACCCCATATATGTCCAAGTAGAACTGTACACTGTTTTCAATGGTTGGTTTTTTAATTTTTCCTCAGAGTAGGTTGGCAGGCCTTTTTTCTGAAGAACCTCTGGGTGGACTTGAATCTCCAACTTTATGGTTAGCAGCTGAGCAAGTTAACTGTTTGCACCACCCAGGGATCCACTTACAGCATAAATATTCATAATAGAAAAACACGTAATAGTGCAAATGTCTAAATATTAAATATGTAATAATGCAAATGTCTAAATATTACTCAGAAAAGAATCAGGAAAACTGTGTCTTAGTCATCTAATGCTGCCATAACAGAAATACCACAAGTGGATGGCTTTAACAAAGGGAATTTTATTTTCTCACAGTCTAGTAGGTTACAAGTCCAATTTCAGGATGTCAGCTCCAAGGAAGTCTTTCTCTCTCAGTCTGCTCTAGAGACAGGTCCTTGTCCTCAGTCTTCCCTTGGCTGAGGAGCTTCTCAGGCACAGGGACCCCGTGTCCAAAGGACGTGTTCTGCTCCTGGTCCTGCTTTCTTGGTGGTATGAAGTCCCCAATCCTCTGCTTGTTTCATTTTATCTTTTGAGGGATAAAAGGTGGTACAGGCCACACTCCGGGGAAATGCCCTTTACCTTGGGTGGGGGAGGTGACCTGAGTAAGGGTGGTGTTACAATCCCACCCTAATCCTCTCAACATAAAATTACAGTTACAAAATGGAGGACAACCACACAATACTGGGAATCATGGCCTAACAAATTTGACTCATATTTTTGGGGGGACACAATTCAATCCATGACACTGTCCCAGACATAGAGGCCAGTTCAGAGCAGAAAAGGAGTCTGACCATCTCAGCCCTCACTGCTGACGGCAGTGTTGGCGGACTATAGGAAACAACAGCTGGAAGCCTCCCACCTTGTGAATTTGGAGATCAGGGGCATAAGATGAACTAGTAAAATTCATACACAATGGATGTGATTAGCCACCTGTTGAAGTAAACCAAGAGACTCTGAAATATGTGGAGCTCACAAACTCCAGTCAAGGTAGGTGATATGAGTGTAATCAGAGGAAGGCAGGTCCAGAATATGAATGTCCTTTAGTGAGAAGACATTTAATCAACTCTATTGTACATTGCCTGGGGGAAGACTGTGTGAAGGTGTAACGGGGAGGAGGCAGAAGGGAGGGTGGTCAGCTGGGGTCACAGAAAATGAAAACCCAAGGAATATTATCTAGGCAGTACCCACCCAAGCACTGTGCAAAGGAGAGAGACCCCACTGGAGAAGCCCGCCTTATTATGGGATGGGGCTACCTCTTCTGGTCCCTACTCAGCCCTCTGTGTATCCTCTGCTCAGCGTTCATGTTCAACCAGTGCTGGCTTCCCAGGCATTCTGGTCTTAAGAGGGGCTGCCCTGGGTGGTTCGCATAAGCTTTTCAGTCCCTGGGACAGAATGTCTCTCAACGTGTATTTATAAGTTGACCATGTGATTAGTTTTCTAGATTTGATTGACTCGAGTGCCCCTGAATTCATATGAAGGTAAATGCTGGATTTTGGAAAATTGTCATTTCCTCAAGCGGATACTACCCAGGAGAACTCTTAATAGTAGTAGCAGCCTCCTCCTGGGACCACACTGACCTCACTGTCAGGCCCTTTCTACCTTCAACAGACAATACCACATCTCCACTCAGGTCAGTGGTTCTCAAACTTATCAGATCCAATGACCTATTTTTAAATGAGTGTTTTCTTATGTCCCCTTTACTAGTCTGAAAAGGAATTTATAAATAAAAAATCCTCCTACACAGTTTTTAAACTCAATATAATGTTTAACTGTAAAATAGAGGAGAAATCCTGGTAAAAGAGGAGTAATTTGTAATAAAATAATATGTCTTAGAGTATGATAATGCTTCAGGATGAATAACTAGAAGACATAAGTAGTCAGCCGCTTCGGGATCAGAGTGAATGTGACAGATACAAGTGCAGACCAAGACAGAAGTGCCGGCAACTCAAATTCTAAGAGTGATGTTACTGTTAGTGAAGTGATTTTCTGAAATTGTGACTACTGTTGGTAAAGCTCTGAACCAAACAGAGCATAATATTCTCTTGTTTTAAAAAATGCTTAGAGGACATTTAGGGTAGGGAAAATTCAATGTATATTAAAACGATGCAAAAGTTACCTGTATTTCCAAATAAAATAGGATTGAGTTCCAGGCCCAGATAATTATAAACAGGTTTTTTTCCACAAGAATGTTCAGGGTGACTTTTGAAGGTTACACTGGACACATTTCTTGGTTGTGGTAGCTGTGCTGGACATAACCAGACAGCTAACATCCTTGGTTCCCTCTCACTAAACACAGCTCCCCTCCCAATAATTGTGACAACCAAAAAATGCCCCCAAGTTTCCAATACATCCCCTGGTGGGTAGTTCCACTCCTGTTGAGCAACACTGAATTAAGTGAACAAAACTTCAGTGAGGGTCAAATAAGGTAGCCCCTGTCATACACACAGTCATTGTAAGACCTGGCGTTGCGGCAAAAACCAGGCTAGCAAGAATGGACAAGAGTTGTATCAAGTATCTAGGCCTAGGGGGAGAAGCAGAGTTCCAGGCGGGACAATAAGTCAGAACTTAGGAGGGGAAACCATGGGCAGCCCATCTCTGGAGCTTGGGCCAATATACAGGGAGAGCAAAAGAAAACTGCGGCTTTGGGGCTACCTGGGTAACTAAGTTCATTCTTGGTGCCCAGAATCCCAGATTTGGCTGAAAGGGAAGAGCCTGGAAGCCTTGACGTAGTCCCTAGCAATTGGCTCTGGGGAAATAGCTTATTTCTAAACCCCTTATGCCCAGCTCCAGAGCCCTGGTAGCACAGCAGTTACAAGCTCTGCTGCTAACCAAAAGGCTGGTAGTTCAAATCCACCAGCTGCTCCTCAGAAACCATATGGAGCAGTTCTATCCTACAGGGTCACCATGAGTCAGAGTCAACTCAAGAGCAAAGGCTGTGGGTTTTTTTGTTTGTTTTTTGTTTTTTATTTGTGTATGCCCAGCTCCAGTCAGAAATAGCTCAATGCCTGGAACAGGCTTAAGTCTTCTCAAGAAGAAAGCATAGGCAGGTGAGACCAATAAATAGAGACCAATAGCCTCAGTTTATCATGCCAAGTGTGTGTTCTAAGAGGACATGTCTATACAACAACACTTGGTTTTCTTACATTAGAGTAGTTTCTGCCCTCAATTTAAGGCAAACAAATCAAGTCCTTCTTCAAACAAAAATATGTATTTAAGAGAACAAGTTTTGGGCATAGCAACCCTTCTTCACCCCTCCCGCAAATCAATTTTCTGTTGATTTCCTGGTGGGTGGACATAAAACAGCTGCTTCAAATTCAGATTTGTAGTTCATTTCCAAAAGTGAGGTCATGAAGGCGTGGCCATAAATTGAAGCAATGCTTACAATGAGCTTAATAGTACAATTTACAAGGGTACCCACAAGGGCAAGTACATAATTTTGCTTGCAGCCCAGACTGAGGCCAGCCTCATAACCCATGCTTTGTGACTCAGGAGCTGAACTATACTCTAACAAACCTGGTATTCCCTGAAGACCATCTCAACAGGAGGACGCCTTATCTCCTGTGACTCTTCTCAAAATCTTATCCAAGACAATTAACTAATCTCTGTTCAGGATTCAAATTACTTAATGTTTTTACTTCATTGAGTTGAGCAGGCTGCTTTGTGCATACAGTTCCTAGGGGGTGGCGGGGAGGGAGATGATGTTCTTATTACAAAGGACCAGCCTTTCAGAGGTCCCATTACTTCATCTGTCCCACGTTCAATATAATGGGATGGTCATGAGAACAAGTTCAGTTTTGAAATCCTTGATGAGCAAAATTGAGACTTAAAAAAAGAGAAAAAAAGTAAATTCTTTGCTTGAAAAAAAGCTTTTCCATTTTAGCATGCAAAAAGAAGGAATGGGCTAAAGAAGAAATTATCTACCACTACAGAGTAATCAAGGAGATAGCTGACAATATTTTTCTTCTTCCAGAAATTTTGACTTAATTATATGTAAAAATTTGCTAAATTGCACTCCTGGGGTCTGGAGTCATTTGCTGACGTCTTTCCTACTCTTTGACATTTTCTTGTTCCTCTACTCTTTCTTGTTCTCCCCCAGTGGCTCCTAGCTCCCTACATACAGCACCTATTATAGATTGAATTGTGTCCCCCAAAATATGTGTATTCATTTGGCTAGGCCATGATTCCCAGTATTGTGTGGTTGTCTGCCATTTTGTGATCTGATGTAATTTTCCTATGTGTTGTAAATCCTAACCTCTAAGAAGTTAATGAGGCAGGATTAGAGGCAGTTATGTTAATGAGGCAGGACACAATCTACAGGATTAGTTTGTATCTTGAGTCAATCTCTGTTGAGATATAAAAGAAAGAAAAGAGCAGAGAGGAGAAGGACCTCATACCACCAAGAAAGAAGTTTGTCTTTTGGACCTGGGTCCCCTCTGCTGAGAAACTCCTATACAAGGGGAAGATTGATGAAAAGGACCTAGCCCCAGAACTGACAGAGAAAAAAGTCTTCGCCTGGAGCTTGCACCCTGAATTCAGGCTTTTAGCCTCTAAACTGTGAATGAATAAACTTCTGTTTATTACAACCATCCATTTGTGGTATTTCTGTTATAGCAGCACTGGACAACTAAGATAGCATCCTCCAAGGCTACCTCTGTCCCCCTACCTTTTCAGCCTGTGCCTGCGGAGAGTTGAGGGTTGTTCCCTCACAACTACCGACCAGCGTTTGATTCCATGGTAGTTTAAGATCTGAGAAGCTGCTACAAGCAGCTCCAGACAAGGCACTCTACGCAGAGGAAGGGGATCTGTATGTGTGTGCTAATAAATTTCTCTGTGCTTTTTCTATTCAGTGTGTCATTTGAATTCCCTTCCTATGTGTATCTCAATTTAAAACCTAAATCTAGGTCTACTTTCCTAATCAGAAACAATTAATGGCTCCCTATTGCCCATAAAATCAAGTCCATGTTTCCTATCTTAGTACTCAGGATGCTCTATGATTTGTTCCCAACATGCCTTTGCAATAAATCAACTCCTCTAGTCCAAATGAGGAGCCTTGGTGGCGAGACTGCTAACTGAAGGTTGCTGGTTCAAACCCACCAGCAGCTCCAAGGGAGAAAGATGTGGTAATCTGTTTCTGCAAAGATCACAGCCTTGGTAACCCTATGGGGCAGTTCTACTCCGTCCTATAGGGCCGATATGAGTCAGAATTGACTCCACAACAACAGGTTTGGGTGTCTTTATTACCCCAAATGAGAGAAGCAGAGTAAAGAGTGGTTGGTTGCGCACTCTAGGCTGAAATTTCAGCTCAGTCACTTACGAGTTGTGTCCTCAGGCAAGTTACTTAAACTTCTCTATGCTTCAGTTTCCTCAACTGTAAAAATGGGCTTATAATAGTAATAATTTGAGTTGTGTGCGAATTAAGAAAGTTAATAAATGGTAAGTACTTAGCACAGTGACTGACACATGATAAGCACCATCTACTAATACGGTTATTTTTACTCACTGTCCTCAACACGAGTCCTGGTGGTCCAGTGGTTAAGCAGCTCCACTGCTAACTGAAAGGTTGCCGTTTCCAATCTACCAGCTGCTCTGTGGGAGAAAAGACCAGGCAATCTGCTTCCACAAAGATTAAAAAAACCAAAAGCCTGTTGCTGTTAAGTTGAGGCTGACTAATAGCAGCCCTATTGGATGGCGTAGAACTGCCCCATAGGGTTTCCAAGGCTGTAATCTTTACAGAAGCAGACCAACACATCTTTCTCCCTAGGAGCCACTGGTGGGTTCAAACCCCCAGCCTTTGTGTTAGCAGCTGAGTGCTTAACCACTGCACCACCAGGTCTCCTTTTTTGTAAAGATTACAGCCTTGGAATTCTATGTGGCAGTTCTACTCTGTCTTATAGAGTTGTTGTGAGTTGGAATCAACTCAGTGGCAACGGGTTTGGGTTTTTTTTGTTTTTGGCTGTCAACACACTTGCATTTTTCTATCTTTGCACCTTTTCTTATAGTCACCAATTTCTGGAATTCTCTTTCCTTTTCTCCTTCGCTCTAATTCTTCCCATCCTTTAAATTCCTGGTCAAATTCTTCCTTTTCCACAGGCTTCTCTGGACTTTCTAGTTTGCAGTATAATAGTTCTTACTGTCTATTCCAATAATTTCACTAATTGTCATTGGTTACTTCATGACACTCCTACTGCCACTTTGTGAAATCAAATATTATATTAAAATGCATTTTTGCCTGACCTCCTCCAATTAGCCCATGAGTTCTTGGCTCTGGGGGAAGGTCCTTGCAATCAGTCTTCCTCTGATCTAGGAGCTTCTTCAGCTCAGGAACCCTGTGTCCAAAGGATGTGCTCTACTCCCAGGGCTGCTTTCATGGTGGTACGAGGTCCCCATGTCTCTCGGTTTGCTTCTCTCTTTTATATCTCAAAAAAAGAGATTGGCTTAAGACACCACCTAATCTTGTAGACTGAATCCTACCTCATTAATACCACAGAGACAGGATTTACAACACATAGGAAAATCACATCAGGTGACAAAATGGTGGACAATCACACAATACTGGAAATCATGGCCTAGCCAAGTTGACACACATTTTGGAGGACATGGTTCAGTCCATAACACAAATCTTCCTTCCTTGGCTGCTCAGATTCGCCCCTGACATTTAAAAGGGCCAGGATCAGATGAGATAGAACAGCTAGTGTAATACCAGGTCAAGACTTCTGGGTTCTAGGCCAGATTCTTTCCCTAATTTCCTGGGTGACCTTGGACACTTACGTCATCACCCTAATCTTCAGCTCTTCGTATGTCAATAAAGGTGCTGGGTCAATAGGTAATCTCTAGGGTACCTTCTGTCTCTAACAATCTATCATTCTCGGATTCCTCTCAGAGTGGAGTCGTTGATACCTACAAGTGGAAAGACAGAAATTTCCTCAAGCTGGAATCCAGATTCTTGTTCTGGCGAGTGGAGCAAAACTGAGTCAGTCCCTAGAGTGTGGAATGGTCTCATTTACTGGAGTGGCCCCGTTTACTACAGTCTTGCAATTCTTATTCTTAACCACCAAATCCGGTAAGGGCTTGGGATATAGGATAATGGAGAGAAAGCAGGGTAATAATGTGGCAAAAGACTTAAATTGAGGCCCTGATGGCACAATGGTTAAGTGTTCAGCTGCTAACCAAAACATCAGCAGTTCTAATCCACCAGCCGCTCCTTGGAAGCCCTATGGGGCAGTTCTACTCTGCCCTATAGGACCACTAAGAGTCGGAATCGACTCATTGGCAATGGGCTTGGTTTGCTTGGTTTCTGTTTACCTAGTTAATAGTCCTTGCTTCTAGATTACCACTGAGTATCCTCTCCTCAAGTCCCTGATGAAAGGGCTGAAGTCGTAGATGTTAATGAGGGTAGAGGTCTAGGGAGATGAAGCAAGACTGCACTGAGGTTTGGTGCCATGTGCACAAGTTGTCAGAGAACCCACACAGGCTCTTTCTTACTGGTGTACTTTCCAGGCTTGTCCACCCCTCCCACTGCTAAAAGGTGCTCTCTCTCTCTGGCTGCCCAGATACCCTGAGCTCCTGGAGTATTAGATCCACAAGGCCATGGCCTCATGTCTTCACGCCTACAAGCCCACCTTGTGTCTGCTGCTGCTACTGTTGCCATGGGAAATTGCTGCCTCTAGGAGTTGGGGAATCATGTAGCAGAAAGATGACCCTCTAGGAGAAGCATGAACAAAGATGCCAGTTCTCATAGGACAAGTGGTCCAACATGGAAACAGGCATTTGTTCCGCTTACTTCAGGGCAGTATTTCACAGTCCTACTTGCTTTCCCTCTTCCTGGCAATGCTATGTGCTTGTTTCTGTGATACTTGCTTGGAGGGTAAGGGAAGGAGATAAAAAACACAGGGCCTGAACCTCCAAGGAGCTTGCATTCTGGTCAGAGAAGCAAAGCATATACATATTTGCAAGAGTTCCTAAAGATGGTAAAGGGGTGGGGGGGGGGGCTTTCCCTGGAGTTCATGTGGAGCTTAAGGCATATAAAAAATTAAAAAAAAAAAAAATCCCAGTTTATTATTTGGAGAGGGAGTCCATTACAAACTACAATGAATCCCCTAGAAAGATCAAGAACTGAGCTCAAGTTAGAAGACCTAGGCTGGAGTCCTGGATTTCCATTTGCTATCTGTGCGATTTTAGGCAAATTGCTTAATCTCAATGATCCTCAGTTTCTTAACCTTTTGGTGACCCAGTTATTTTCTCCTTTGAATTTTTTGTTGATACTATGTGTTTTCACTAATGGAAGGCGTGTTGATTAAAGGGCCAATTCAGAATTTTTGGTATGATTTATGGATTCTGATACCCATTTTCTGGGATCACATATGTTTCAGGAACACAGGAAGTAGTAAATCCTGTGATCCTAGGAGTCAATGATAAAATAGCTTAAAAAAAAATTTTATTTTATTCCTAGAAAATTTACAAAACATGAGGTAAAACATGAAGGCCCCTGGCAAGGACTGCACATGCATTTATTCCACTCTCCTTCTTCCTAGCCTTTTTATTATTTTTCATGAAACTTTTCAAAACATGGTACAATGCATTCTTCCTTACTGCAAAAGTAGTACTTAGAGCCTATATAAATAAAGCCAAAGGATTTTTTATCTCAGGAAAATTACCAATCAATGCATTCTTCCTTACTGCAAAAATCAGTACTTGTGCCATAAAAAAATTTTTTTTTATGGCAACTGCAAAAATCAGTACTTAAAAAAAAAAAAAAAAAATTTTACAGCCCAATAAATAAAACTAAAGGAGTTCGAATTTTGAAAAAATTATCCTACTATGTATTCTTTATTGTAACAACAGCAGTACTAACAACTAAGAAGCAGAAACAGCTGCCCTGGAACACTGCAGGCCTGCTCACAGCGGTGCATTCCACCTGCTACACGTAGAAGCAATGACTGGGCCATAAGAGTGAATGTGGAGTAAGGATAAATTATAAGAGTCCGAGCCTCTTGAAAAGTACCGTTTCAATGCGTTATTCCTTATTGCAAAGGCATTGTTTACTGTTCAGAAGCTGGAAAAACAGTCCTGAAAGATTGCAGAGCAAAGACTCAAAGCAGAGCAGGGAGCCAGTAACACCTGGAAACAGCCAACGGCAGCAGGGAGAAAATGGCCACAATGACTGAATGAAAACTAGGCATAGCTTATTCTCATGATAAGTACATTTTTACAAGAACATAGCAACCGGGAAACATAGTGAAGAGGCTTATCAAACAGAAATAAAGGCATATCTGTCAAAGTTTTACAAAATTCATACACCCAGGAGACATCACTTAACACAATGCTCTTTCTACACAATAATGAGGCTCCAACCCAGAGTTCTTGAGTTTTGCATTTCAAAAGGCTCACACCTTGAGGCTAAATACATTAAAATTGGACTATTGCCTTGCAAAGAACTCCAGAGGCAAAAAAAAAAAAAAAAAAGGTGGTGTTGTCGTTAGGTGCCATCAAGGCTGCAACCCTGTGTACAGCAGAACGAAACACTGCCCGATTCTGTATCATCCCCACAATCGCGGTTATGTAACCAAACGCCACTCAGGTTCTTGTCCTGTCTTATTAGCTGATTGAAATAAGGCGGACGTTAATTTCAAGAGAAACAGAAAGTGGCAAGTTTATTATCTGTGCCTACAAGGAGCGACGCGGGGTCTACCAACCATAAGGCCACGTGCTCCCTGTCTAAGGGGGCTGGGGAGCTTTTTGTTTCCAATGGCATTGGGGGTTGGTTTGGTACCCGGAACTCTCTGCCCTTAGCCCTCTCATGCCCATACTTGGAGGTCCGGATATTAAATCTTCTTCTATTGGATGTGCATGTAGTGGGACCCCTTGCTTCTAAAATGGAATCAAGTGAAATAATGGGCTGGGAGATATTGTTCTTTCCAGTGACAGTAGGGTCTGGGGTCAGTTGAAGGACATGATCTCTTCAATCTGCCCATGCTTCAAGGTGTAGCTTGGGCCAATTCAATGGATGGAGCCGCTACCTGCTGCAACTTCCTGAAAATGTTGCTCAAAACAAGCTCGTGGTTAGCAAGACAAAGAAAAAGAGGGGCAGGGAAAGGGTGTTGATTGGGGTTTTCGGTTATGTTGAGCCCATCGTTGTAGCCACTGTGTCAATCCATCCATTGAGGCTTTTCCTCTTTTTCGATGACCCTTTATTTTACCAAGCATGACGTCCTTCTCCAAGAACTGGTCCCTCCTGATAACATGTCCAAAGTATGTGAGACGAAGTCTCACCATCCTTTCTTCTAATGAGCATTCTGGCTGTACTTCCAAAACAGATTTATTCATTCTTTTGGTAGTCCATGGTATGTTCAACATTCTTTGCCAACACCATAGTTCAAAGGCATCAATTCTTCTATGGTCTTCCTTATTCACTGTCCAGCTTTCACATGCATATGAGGCAAATAAAAACACCGTGGCACGATACAGGAGAGGTCAACACAACTGGACTAAATCAAAAGCAAAGAAGTTTTCTGAATAAACTGAATGCTTTGAAGGCCAGTGTAGCAGGGGTGGGGGTTTGGGGACCATGGTTTCAGGGGATATCTAAGTCCATTGGCATAATAAAATCTATTAAGAAAACATTCTGCATCCCACTTTGGAGAGTTGCATCTGGGGTTTTAGACATTAGCAAGCAGCCATCTAAGATGCATCAATTGGTCTCAACCCACCAGGAGCAAGGAAGTATGAAGGACACCAAAGACACAAGGTAACCATGAGCCCAAGAGACAGAAAGGTCCGCATAAACCAGGGGTTACATCAGCCAAAAACCAGAAGAACTAGATGGTGCCTGGCTACAACCGATGACTGCCCTGACAGGGAACACAACAGAGAACCCCTGAGGGAGCAGGCGAGCAGTGGGATGCAGACCTCAAATTCTCATAAAATGACCAGACTTAATGGTCAGACTGAGACTAGAAGGACCCCAGAGGTCATGGTCCCCAGACCTTCTGTTAGCCCAAGACAGAAACCATTCCCGCAGTGGGATGCAGACCTCAAATTCTCATAAAATGACCAGACTTAATGGTCAGACTGAGACTAGAAGGACCCCAGAGGTCATGGCCCCCAGACCTTCTGTTAGCCCAAGACAGAAACCATTCCCAAAGCCAATTTTCAAGCAGGGATTGGACTGCACTGTGATGGAAAATGATACTGGTGAAGAACGAGCTTCTTGGATCAAGTAGACACATGAGACTATGTTGGCATCTCCTATCTGGAGGGGAGATGAGGGGGCACAGGGGGCCAGAAGCTGGCCAAATGGACATGAGGAGAGTGGAGGGAAGTAGTGTGCCGTCTCATTAGGGGGAGAGCAATTAGGAGTGTATAGCAAGGTGTATATAAATTTTTGTATGAGAGACTGACATGATTTGTAAACTTTCACTTAAAGCACAATAAAAATTAATTAAAAAAAAAACAAAACACCGTGGCTTGGGTCAGGCACAACTTAGTCCTTAAAGTGAGATCTTTTCTTCTGAACACTTGGAAGAGGTCTTTTGTAGATTTCCCCAATGCAATGTGTCATTTGATTTCTTGACTGCTGCTTACATGGGCATTGATTGTGGACCCAAGTGAAATGAAATCCTCGACAACTTCAATCTTTTCACTGTGTATCATAATATTGCTTATTGCTCCAGTTGTGAGAACTTTTTTTTTTCTTTACGTAATCCATACTGAAGGCTGTGGTCTTTGATCTTCATCAGTAAGTGGTTCAAGTCCTCTTCACTTTCAGCAATCATGGTTGTGTCATCTGTATATCGAAGGTTGTTAAGGAGTCTTCCTCCAATTCTGATGTCCGGATCTTCTGCATATAGTCCAGCTTCGAGGATTACTTGCTCAGCATATAGACTGAATAAGTATGGTGAAAGAATACCACCCTGTTGCATACCTTACTTGACTTTAAACCATGCAGAACTCCCTTGTTGTTCTATTGGAATGACTTTCTCTTGGTCTACGCAGGTTTCACGTGAGAACAATTAAATGTTCTGGAATTGCCATTCTCCACAATGTTATCTGTAATTTGTTATGATCCACACAGTCAAATGCCTTTGCATAGTCAACAAAACACAGATAAACATCTTTTCGGTATTCCCTGCTTTCAGCCGAGATCCATCTGACACCAGCAATGATATCCCTGGTTCCACAACTGTCTTAGTCATCTAGTGTTGCTGTAACAGAAATACCACAAGTGGATGCCTTTAACAAAGAGAAATTTATTCTCTCACAGTCTAGTAGGCTACAAGTCCAAATTCAGGGTGTCAGCTCCAGGGGAAGGCTTTCTCTCTCGGTTGGTTCTGGAGTAAGGTCCTTGTCATCAATTTTCCCTTGGTCTAGGAATTTCTCCTCAGAGGAACCTCAGGTCCAAAGAACATGCTCTGCTCTGGTGTTGCTTTCTTGGTGGTATGAGGTCCCCATGTCTCTCTGCTCACTTCTCCCTTTTATATCTCAAAAGAGATTGACTGTCTAATCTTGTAGATCTCATTAATATAACTGCCATTAATCCACCTCATTACATCATAATGATAGGATTTACATCTTACAGGGAAATCACATCAGATGACAAAATGGTAGACAATCATAAAACACTGGGAACCATGACCTAGCCAAGTTGGCAGATATTTTGGGGGCACACAATTCAACCCATGGTAACGTCCTATTCTGAATCTGGCTTGAATTTCTGGCAGTTCCCTGTTGATACACTGCTGCAATTATTTTTGAATGATCTTTAGCAAAATTTTACTTGTGTGTGATATTAATGGTATTGTTTAATAATTTCCCCATTCTGTTGGATCACCTTTCTTTGAAATGGGTACAAATATGGATCTCTTCCAGTCCATTGGCTACCCTTTGCTGTTGCCATCGAGTCAATTCTGACTCATAGTGACCTTAGAGGACAGAGTAGAACTGCCCCCATAGAGTTTCCAAGGAGTGCCTGGTGGATTTGAACTGCCGACCTTTTGGTTAGCAGCCGTAGCACTTAACAACTACATCACCAGGGTTGGCTAAGTCTTCCAAATTTCTTGCCATAGATGAGTGAGTGCTTCCAGCACTGCTTCAGTTATTGAAACATCTCAGCCGGTATTCCATCAATTCCTGGGGCCTTGTTTTTTGCCGCTGTAAAAAAGTGGTTGGGATACTACATGTCCCACAAATCACCAAAGGGCTTTATCTCTAAAATGGGGGAACTAATTTCTGTCCTGCTTATTTCAAAGTGGTTGTGGAAACGAGGTATATGAAAGTGCTTTATAGACCATAAGGCACCAAAAGGTAACGTGGATATTTAAAACTAAAACACTAGGTCATGCAGAATGATATTAGTTTTAAATACTCATGATATAGAGCTTATAGGAAACATGGAGATTGTCTACTCCAATATTTTCCTCTTACTGACAGTGAAATTGAGACCCAGAGGGGATAGGTGTCTCAGGGATAGACAGCTAATTTGAGGCTGAGCCAAGATGAGAGTAAAACCTCCTCAGAGCTTTGCCCTGGAGCTGCAGAAACAGATAGACATGGCATTTCGTGCAGCTGTCTGCCTCTGTCTACTCTGCTCTAGCCCCCATTTTCATTCTTTACCACCCAGCCACCCCTTATGAAAATGGTTTCCAAAGGGATATGGTTTCTAGTCACATCAACACCCAATAATTAATGCCTTTGTGGAAAAGAACAAGAGGTGAACTAGAAAAGCTTGCACAGAAAAGGGAGAGGTCTAGTGGCCAATCCAAACCCTGCAGGTCAATCCAAATATTGCAGAAAATCCTTGTGAGCCATGGCTTTCTAAAGAATCATTTGCCAAGATGGCTCACCTCTTTGCAAGACAAACATCTAGGCACAAGCTCATGAAACCAACGACGCAGAGGCAGCTTGATGGGAGGGGCCCTGGCATACTGGTGGGAGCTGGGAGAATGAGGGCTGTGGGTTTTCCATCCATCCATGTCTCTCCAGCTGCTGCTACTAAGGCTTTGAATGTTACATGAGCCTAAAAGAGAACCTGGGGAGCTAGCTTCTCCAGGTCGCACCTCCGACTCTATGTTCAATGTAACCTGAAAAACATGAGGGCTCTGGTCTTTCTATAAATTCCCCCTGAGGAGAGAACACGGCCATTCTCTGTGACCCATTCTAGTGTTTCACCATTGTCAAGTCTGGAAAAGTGGGCCCCACATTGGCCTTAAGACACCACCCTGGCGGTTTATGTTTATTTCCTCTGCCCCCTAATTCGAGGCAGAGAATAGCCGCTCACCAAGGTTTCCACTTAGAATTATGCCTTTAAGTACTTGACCATAATGGTCCCCCTTAACCTACACTTAGCCAGACCTAATAATTTTAGAAACATTTAATACACTTGCTTACTGATGACAGGCTTCTAAAGCTGTTCTGTAATCTCTGCTATTGGACCCCCCGGTGTTCCATCCACCAAAACTCCCCCACAGAGCTCCCCCTCAAGCCCTCCCCGGCAATGCTCTCCTCCCCTTTCTCGGCCCCGCCTCTCCTCCCTACCTAAGTGACCTTGCCATCTTCAGTTCACTGACATTTGAACAGCTGTACAAGCACAAGATGTTTAATTTGGGAACAGTGTCTGTGGGAAGGAGTGCTTTGTTAGTTTCCAAAGTAATGCAGAGCTTAATTTAGAAAGTAATGAAACAATTCTTTTGGTTCTGGAAGTCACAGAGATTATGGGTTGCACTGCAGAGGCAACCTGCCCAATGATATTAGCACTTTTCAATACTGGATATTTTTTGCAGCAGTTTCATTTTTATTCCCGCTTAAAGACACAGTGGGTCAGTCCAAAAGAAGTATTTGCTCCCCGAGGACAGGGCCATTGTCTTTTTCAGCCTCTCTGAAGGGCCAGAGCCTGGCAAGGACAAACAAGTGGTGGGTTTTTAAAAATGTTGAATGGCACTGCATTTCCTGTTTGCCCCCTGTTCCCTACCTTGGCCTTCTTGATGTAAAATTCGGTCCAGTCAGGTTCTGGGACATAAGAACAAGCACCAAGTACTGAGTAGGGCAGCAACAGGGTCGATGCGATCACGCCACTTACCTTCCTTGGCTCAAGGAGGCTTAAAAAAAGTTCAGGTGTCAAGATTGAAGAGTATCATGACCTACCAGATCAAATGTTAGAATCTTTGTCTCAGGGACACATGTATGGAACAGGATAGATTTGAAGGTTGTCATTGTTGGATGCCAGCAAGTTGATTCCAACTTATAGCGACCCCATGTGACAGAGTAGAACTGCCCCGTAGGGTTTTCTTGGTAGAAATCGGCTTTCTGTCAGATACTGGCGGTGCTTCAAGGCTGTCATGGACTGTTTTGGCACCTCACAACACATGCTTAGCTACATTTCTCAATTCTCCAGGGACCAAAATCCCAGAAAAAGAATTTAAACTCTGTCCCCATGTGGGTTCAGATATATACCAACTTGTGTGATGACCTAAAAAAAAAAAAGAATTAAGAAACCAAACTAGTTGCCGTCGAGTCGATTCTGACTCATGGTGACCCGTGTGTGCCATGGTAGAACTGTGCCCCCTAGGATTTTCAATGACTGATTTTTGGAAGTAGCTCACTATGCCTTTCTTCCTGGCTGCCTTTGGGTGGACTCAAACCACCAACCTTTCGTCTAGCAGCCAAGTGCTTAATCATTTTCGACACCCAGAAACTCCATGTGTGATGAGCTAGGGATTCCCAAATGTCAGTTTGGAAAGAGAGACAATAGAATCTTCAAGAGAAAATCACCATGGGTGATTTGGCAGAGTGAACCCGATGGACCGGAACACCTGAGTGCTGGAGAACACGAGTTTCCAGGAGAACGTGAGGCTGAACCCATTCATTTTTCTCCTGGAGCCTCTCAATCCCTCATCCCAAGAGTTCCAGTTTGCCTGAGAATAAGGGGACAATTTTACTTGAAAAACAAAAACCAAACAATTGTGCCACTACAGGTCCAATTGTTCAGGTGTGGGCATCTTTTCTAAAAGACCTGGAAGGGGTTGCCCCTCTGGTCACAGACAGAGCCAGCCACTGGGGGTCAGTGGTTTGGGGAAGGTGGGCAGCAGGCTGGCAGCAACCGACCAGCAGTAGGGAGACAGCCTGCCAAGGGCAAGGGCAGCAGATCCGGAGGACGGAGGCGGGGAGAATATATATGGAAAACGTGACTGCACAGCTAAGTGGTGGCGGAATTACCCACTTTTGCTGCACAGCATATTTTAAAATTTTATTCTAAGTGTTATGTTGCCAGATTTTGATCTCTTTCAGGGCTCAGCATGTGGGTGGGTTCATCTCCATATATTTTTCATTGATTTTACTGGTAGGCCTAGGATGGAACACACAGGCAAAAAGAAAGAACCGTAGACAACCAGAGTAACAAAAAGAGACCCACAAAGAGATACTGAGAAAGCTTCAAACAAAGATTTTAGATGTAATTCGATCAAGAGGCAGTCGGGAAAGCCTATTAAGACGGTGTTCTGCTAGATGCTAGCTGGGTCGCCTAAGAGAGAGATCAGGCCTCCCTGGTTTAAGAACCCAAGGGAAACCACAAAGGTTCGTTGTTTTGTTTGTCCGATGGTTTGGCTCCTGGCAACCTGGGCCCTGGGGTTCTGACACACTGCCTGAGCTCCCCCTGCTGGCCGCTCTTCGGAATTTCACCATCTGGGCCCAAAGTGGTATCGGATTACGTAACTGCTTCTCCAGCTTTGCCCACCTGGTTTTGTGTTTTATTTCCCAAAGTTGCTGCCTTCTCCGAAGCCCGCTGTCTAACCTCAGGGCTTGAATGCCTTGACTGATGGCCATGGTCCTAACGCCCAGTGAGTACAGCCCTGAGGGCCCCTTCCAAAGGAGAGCGCACTTAGGAAGCTGGATGAATAAATATTTACCAAGCGCCCTGAGCGCAAAGCATAGGAAGGTCTGTGCACAGGTCTCAGGGAACCGCGTTTGCCTTTGAGAGTTCGTGCCTCAAAAGTGACGCTAGAATTAAACTGGCCTTAAAAAAATTTTTTTCCAGCACAGAGGCGACACTAGGGGGGTGTGGAAGGTACGGACTGTACCGGGTGACACTCAGAGGGAGCAACACCAAAATGACTGTCTAAAATTTTTGTGCAGTGTTTCAGCAGAAATTTATTATTTTTTATTAAAATATCCCTGTAGTTATAACAAAAACATTTTTTTCATAAGCCAGCTTAAATGTATCAATGTACCTACAAGGCTAAAACTCCATGCTAACTGACTTTTTGAATCACTTCTAATGCACTCTGGAGCCCTGGTGGCACGATGGTTAGGAGTTATGGCTGCTAACCAAAAGGTCGGCAGTTCAAATCCACTGACGCTCCTTGGAAACCCTGTGGGGCAGCTCTACTCTGTCCTATAGGGTTTGCTATGAGTCGGAATTGCTAGCAACGGGTTTGGTCTGGTTTTGGTTTAAGGCGCTGTGGTCAGAGCAGTCATTATTACTCAGTTATAATGAGGCTTGGAATAACGCGGTTTACCCTGAAGGTACTACAAACAGCTCTTTTCCTTTCTGCAGGTGTTTTTAGTCAAGTTTTCTGGTGTTTTAGCTTTAGTCAAGTTTTCTGGTGTTTTAGCTGCAATACTGTGATAATTAGTATTTGTGAACCCATATCAATAACTTCTTTCAGGATGAAGTAGTAATTAAAGGGAAAGAAGGAGTGATATACTGGGAATTACAATTTACAAGTAACAGTACACAAAACATTACTAAGGATTTTGTATGGTCTGATACAGGAGGAGGTCCATGGCGGGGGGCGGGGGTGACACCACGAGTTACCAGACTGGGCGACACCAATCCTAGGGGTGCCACTGCGTCAGGGGTTGGGGTGAGGGCACTCCCCCATCCAGTTCTGACCGACTGGACCAGCTTTCCCAAATAAGTCCTGAGAAGAGCCTACTCAGGCAACAGCGCTGGACTCCCTCTGTCTTTTCCTTCTTTGTCTCCCCCTTCATCTTCCTCTCTTGGTTTGCAGGAAGGAGGGGAATTGTAATGTGCCAAGTGCCTGGAGCGCAAGAGAGAGAAGCACAAGTTGTCCCAAATACTCAGCCTTAGTTATTACTAAGAATAGCCTTTATCTCTGGGAGGAGAGGCAGGAGGCCTGTTTTTCTGTCAGCTGAAGGTTAACTATAAAGGGGGCAGGCCCATCACAGGGATGACTGGGAGCCGTTTCTTTCCTAAAGTGATGGAGTTCTGAGTCACAAAGGCAAGGAGGGGGTCTGCGGGAGGAGAGACCATGCATTCATATGACGACCACCAGGGAAGGAAGTGAGGGAGGAGGGAAGACAGAAATGGCGGGCTGGTAGGGGAACAGGACACAGGAGTCTTTGTTGCTCCCAAGCCCTGGCTCTGGCTCTGCACCCTGCGCTGACGGACAGGAGTGGTCACACACACTCGGGGAACGGCCCCTGGGCTCAACAGTAGGGCATAGCTGGGGCTCTAGGGAGTGGACCCCCCTCCCCCACTCTGGCTGTACACCAGAATCTCCTTGTGAGGAGGGCAAATATCCAGACCTCGGGCTGAGACGAATGCTCACAAGTACCTGCCCCCAGCTGCTCAGAAGTTAGAAACCCAGAGCCTCTTTTGAAAGATTAAGACATCTTTCTTTTATTAAACTGCTGCATTTCTTTCAGGGCAGAAGGTATTAACATGCCTAAAACATTACGTCAGAGGACTGTGGTTCTTTTCAAGGACTCTGGGTGAAAACATCAGAAAGCATCCTCTTTCCTTTGTTTGCTAAAAATCAAAGACATTTTACAGTTAACTGCACTGCAGAAAACAGGAACGGCCCTCAGGGAAATAGTCTCTCATGGTTAAGAGCTCAGCTGCTAACCAAACTGTGGGCAGTTCGAGTCCACCAACTGCTTGTCGGAAACCCTGTGGGGCAGTTCTACTCTGACCTACAGGGTGGCTGTGAGTCAGAATCCAGTCGATGGCAGTGGGTTTGGTTTTGGTTTTATTCTTGCCTAGCCCTTGCCCAGTGTTTCTTTCTCTTATCCACCTTCCCTCCCCCACCTTCTCTGTTTTCCTCTTAACACTTGTTAAGCCCTTTGCTCACCCTGTCTCGGGGCAGGTCACCTTTCCTGGCCCATCCTGGATTCCCTCCCTGGTCAAAGGACGGAGAGGGAAGGAAGTGTTGGCATTTCTGCTTAGGTTCCAAATGTCTGACGCTCTGAAGGACACTCTGACAGGGCAAACATATCCCATGGAGAAGCCAGGGGAGAATCAGGCTCTGGGTCTTTCTTCAACACTCAGTCTGCAAACCTCTGAAAAATAACTAGACCACTGACGACTCGTCCATTTTATTATCTACTTCTACCATAGAAAAGTGTTTTAGTGACTCATGAGTCGATAGGAGCAGAAGGGCCTTGGCAGGCACTGCATAAATACAAATAATGGCTATTTATCACGAATGAATTTGCCGCATAAATAACTGAAGCTGGCCCACCCAGGTCTGCGTCTGTTGAATAAAAGGAGAAAAAAAAACCCCACAAACATCACAAAACAAAATAACCGTAATAAAAGAGGAATACTCTGCAGAAGATGTTATTTCTCTGTATTGCTATTGCGGAATAAATTGTAGCAATTTCCAAAATGCTACTGGAGAAGAGATGATGTTGGAAAAATCTGCTCGGCTGCCCTGTGTTGTGGGTCGCGACTGCCCGTGACCAGCAGAGGGCAGACTTGAGTTATAAACGGAGGCCTGCAGAGCGGGGAGGTGGGGACATGGCAGTTTAAGATTCTGGGGCTGTAAACTGATAACTCCATGCGGTAAATACCCACTTTGGGGCTGTAAACTGATAACTCCATGCGGTAAATACCCACTTTGGGCCTATGCATCCCCCAAAGATCAAAGTCTAAGATTCTTGACAGGCTACAAGAGACTAGATTTTAAGTTCTAAACAGGGAATGACACGACTAAATATTTCTTAAGATTAAAACCCGAGCAAAAGGGGCTGGTTCTACATTATGTCCCTCTGGGTATGGTAAGCTGCTATGTAACGTGCAATCGCCTCCCTGAGTCGTCCCCAGCCAGCGCTTGTCATGGTCACCTGAGACCACGTGTTGTTCAGAGCGGAGGTGTTTGGGCTTTGTCTCTGACTTGCGTCCCAGGCTTGGTGAAAAAGTCCCTTCTGTTGATCTTTCTCTTTTGTTTAGTCTGGTCTGGACTAAACCCTGGTGGCGCAGTGGTTAAAAGCTAGGGCAGCTAACCAAAAAGTCAACAGTTCGAATCCACCAAGTGCTCCTTGGAAACTCTATGGGGCAGTTCTACTCTGTCCTATAGGTGGGAATCGACTTGATGGCAACTTCTTTTTTTTATTCTCTGGGAAACAGAGACATAAGAGTGAAGACTATTAGAAATATTTCCTTAAGATTTGGGCCAGCCTAACAATTCCACTCATAGTTAAATACCCAAGAGAAATGAAAACATATTCACGCAAAAACCCATACACAAATGTTCATAGCAGTGTTATTCATAATATTCAAAAAAGTGGAAACGACCCAATGCCTACCAACTGAAAACAAAACGTGGTATATCCAAACACTGGAATAACAAAAGGCAACCTGGTATGTGACCTGGTACCTAAAGTGTCCAGAACAGGCAAGTGCACAGAAACAGAAAATGGAATAGCTGTGGCCAGGGGCTGGGGGTAGGGGTGAATGGGGATGGGCTGCTAATGGGTACGGGATTCTTTTGGGGGTAAGTGATGAAAGCGTCCTCATATTAAATAGAGGTGATGGTTGCACAACTCTGTGGATGTACTAATCACCACCGAATGCACACTTTAAGAGGGTAAATTCATGGTATGGGAATTACATCTCGATAAAACTGTTATAAAAAAAAAGGAAAGAAAAAAAAAAAAAATTGGGCCCCGGGCAGACATAGAGGGAAACTCAAAGCATAAAGCAAAAAGAATATAGACTATCTGACTTTTGGGAAAGCCCCCCAACAACAACCAAAACCAAACAATTGGATGAGAACAGAGTAGAACTACTGCAGGCTGGAGGCAGAGAGAGCCAGACTCATTGTAGGAAGCAAGGGGAATTACCACAAAACCTGCGAAAGCCGGAACCTATGTACGGTGGAAACCTGTCAGAGAAACAAAAAAAACCCAAGCCCGTTTCCATCGAGTTGACTCTGACTTATAGCGACCCTATAGGACAGAGCAGAACTACCCCCTAGGGTTTCCAAGGAGCGCCTGGTGGATTTGAACTGCCGACCTTTAGGTTAGCAGCTGTAGCTCTTAACCACTGCACCACCAGGGTTTTCCGAACTGTGCTCCACAGGCTTTCAGTGGCTGCGAGCTCTCAGAAGTGGATTACGAGGGCATTCTTCTGATGCGCCTCTGGGTGAATTCGAACCACCAACCTTTTGGTTAGTAGCCAAGCATTTAAATATTTGAGCCACCCAGGGATGATTTTCCACTAAAACAAGCGATAGAAAAGTGGGAAGACTGCACCCTGACAAAGGCAGAAAACTTGCAAGACTCAGAAAAACAAGGCATTCCTGTCCAGTTTTGGCTCTCACAGGATTTCACTTTATCTGCAAAGCTGAACTGGCCCTGCATCTTCTCCAGCTGGCTGGCTTGTGAAGCGTGGGCACCTCGCTGATCCTCTGGCCTGTGGTCGCATGGGTGCTGTCTCACTCAAAGCAAGGGGCCGCATCTGCGATGATGCCATGGTGGCCCCCTGTGCAGAGGGAAATGAGGGAGAATCACACTCCTCGGGCCACAGTAAGGAGGAAGACCTCACAAGATCTCAGGAGGTGGCCAGGAAGGAAGGTTATAATACTTAAGTCACCAGCTCAGCTGCAGGGGGCCTCACCATCACACCTGTGTTTTGGGTGTGTCATCAATCGTGCTGAGTCCAGAAGCTTGTCCTCTGTTCCTGCCGTAGCCCCCCCAGCGCCGTGCAGTGCTCAGCCCACGAGAGCCCTTAGTAAGCACCTGGGGAAAATGGAGGAAATGGATGAGCACACAGCTGAAAAGGCCTGGTAACATTTCCTGGGACGGCCAGAGCCAAGGTCAGGTACAGCCCTGGTCAGCACATCATAGGGGAAGTACCCTGAGCGAGAAAGACACTGAGAAATTGTTTTATTTGCTTGTTCCTTGTCAGAACCCCCTTCCACAGATCACTGGGTTGGCTTCGTAGAGTCGAAAAGCCTTAGGCAGGGAGAGGTCCCAGGAGTACCTGGGCGCAGCCATCTATGCCTGACACAGCTCTCATTTCTTACCTCCATCCAGTTCCTGGACAGAAGCTGTAACACTATCGTGTGCTACGAAGTAAAAATGGGGTTTGTTTCTAATATGCACTATGAAGAAACTTTTAAATTTTGTGTTTACTGATTAAAAAAACAAAAACCTTCCTGTTCTGTAATTGCTTATGGTGACTAGAGTATGATAAAATATTTTCCAGTCCTATGTTTTTCTCCAAGTCTGGTCCTCTGGGTGAATGTTACGCCTTTTAGGGAACCAGGGAATTTGTCTAACTATATGTTACAAAATCTGCTTAATTATAGATTCAGCCAAGAGGTAGGAAGTCAGTAACTAATTATGTAGCTTGAACTTCAAACAGGCATTGGAGAAAGAGCCCATAACATTTTCAGTTATGCAATAAATAAGGAGCTAAAAACAAAAAACAACTGGTCAAATACTGATTATTTTTAATAAATTATGTGAGTTTGACCAACTACTTCCAAAAGTCAGCCAATGAAAACTATGGATCACAACAGTCTGATCTGCAGCTGATTGCCAGGCCTTTCTTCCTAGTCCATCTTAGTCCAGAAGCTCTGCCAAAATCTGTTTTAGCATCATAGCAACACGCAGTTTTCCACTGACAGGCGGTGGCTGCGCGTGAGGTGTGCTGGCCAGAAATCAAACCTGGGTCTCCCTGGAACCTACTAAATGCCAGGCACTGTTCCAGGCACTGAAGATACAGCAGGGAGCAAAACAGGCAAAAATTTCTGCATTCGTATTTTACCTTCTGCGGGGGGGGCGGGTAACACAAGAATGCATAGGTAATATACAAAATTCAGAAAATACAGAGAAGGAGAAACAAAGGGAGTGAGAAGAGGAGGGAGGGAGGGGGGAAAGAAGTACAGGGGACTCATATTCGGGCCACCCAGATAAGGCACTGTCTTTTTTTTAAGATACTAAGCTGTTGTTGTTTTTTAAGAGGTACAAACTGGTTACACATATCCTAGCTTAAGACCATTAATTTAGCAAATGTCCTTAGATTCTTGGGACTGCCATATTTTAAAGCCTTAAAGATACATTTAATAAGAAGCTGCTCTTGGGTCCAGCAGACAAGTAGATAGAATCGGATCTTTCTAAAGCCAGTGTTTACACTCTGATATCTCTGGTCTTCTCGTTTACTTTAACAGGCTTAGTTCACAAGGTAACTTTAAAGACACTTTTTTTTTTTTTTTAAGGAGAGATGTTTTTTAGGGAAGAGCAAGGAGCTTAAAATCCAGAAGTTAGACTTAGCCCCAATTCTGCTGAATGACTTTAGACTAATCGCTTCCCATCTGTAAGCCTAAAATTTCTAGTCTACACAATCCGTAGGATGGACTAGACCAGAGGTTTTCAAACTGGTCAGTGGGCCCCTGGGATTTCCAGGCCATATTTCTGGACCATCCTTGGGGATTTAAAGTGGAGGATCATGCTGGGGCTTGTTACCACAAATTGCGGGTTCAAGCCGCCTGCCGCAAAGCCAACACTGAGACAGGAGGAGGTAAGCAGTAAAAAAAAAAAAGCAGTAAGAAGGCTTTATTGAATACCGGTATTCAAGAGACAAAGGGGGTTAAATTTCTCCCAAATTCTGCCTGCCCTAGAGGGTTGATGGGAGGGTTTTATACGGAAAAGATCACAGTTACCTCATGTTTTGAGCAGGTAGTCCACAGATGGTCTTATACATCACAAAACAACTACAAAAACTCTTTATTAAACTAAAGATAAACATGTCAGGTACCTGGACTCTAATCAGTATATTTATGACAGGCTGAAAACTCTCATAAGAATCTCTCGGCTAGTGGGGCTGTTTTGCCAAGTCCACTGTGGCTGAGATAGGGAGCAAGAAAGCAAACCTTCTTGTCGGTTTGCAGGCTGAAGGCCGTTTCTCAAGACAACAAAGAAAGGAGACATCAAAGCCACAGGAGCTGAGATAGCTCTGCACCCCTTTGGAAGAGACCAGTGCAGCTGGTGCAATTAAAAAAATGTTTAGAGATTACTTAGAGCATCATTATGGCGTTAGCCATGTCAAGCTCTCAATCGCTTATTTCGAATAAGGGAAAATATGTTGTAAGGTATTAGGGTGTTTGTTATGGTTAAGAGGGGAACAGGCTGCTCGGCTATATTTTGAACAGAGCCTGCACCATTCTCCAAGTACTAGAGATTAATCACAGCTTATACAGCTATATTAAAACAAATGAGAAAATATATTCTCCCTAATATTAAAGCACTAAAGAAAACAACATTTTCACTACTTCAGGCTCTAGAACCATGACACCCTCTGGCCTTCCTCCTCTTTCCCACTCAGAAAACCACCTGCTGTCAAGCCGACCTCGGCTCATAGCGACTCCACGTGTGTCAGAGTAGAACTGTGCTCAGTAGGATTTTCAGTGGCTGATTTTTCGAAGTAGATTGCCAGGTCTTTCTTCCAAGATACCTCTGGGTGGACCCAAACCACCAACTTCTTGGTTAGCGACTGAGCGCAGTTAACCTTTTGCACTTTGCAGGGACTCTTCTCTCTCAGAACAGCTCCCCTTTTCGTTGTTTTACAGGGGTATATTTTCCATCAGATTTTATTTGAAAGAAAGGCTCTGCTATTTTTAAGGGCTCAAAAATCGTCAGAACTGCCAGATGGTCTGAAACACCCTTTCTAGTTCTGAGTCCAAAAATTGGCTCTGATTTCTCTTTCTAGAAGTCTCTTTGCTCTCATGAACTCGCTCACTGATCACCCTAGATTATAAATACTCTCTCTGCAGACCCCAGCTGCCTGCTAACTAGGTATTATGCTGGCTCTAAAGATCCTGGAAATGAGCTTGCCTGGTAATCCTGGCCTAATCGCCTTGCCACCGGCAGTGAACGATGTTTGCAGCACTGCTAATTTGCTGACCAGGGATTTGATTTTTTTTTTTTTTAACTTGCAGATGTTTGTTCCAACCACTTTGGAAAAACATTTCCAGAATCGTCCCCAGCCTGGCCAGCGCTGCAGCATCCTCATTTGCATATTGCTGCCTTGCTAGCAAAAGACGTTCTGCAAAACGCTGCAGTTCCTCTCCGCTCCCCACCGCAGGGAGCAGCTATTCAGAGAGGGTCCCACGTCCTCTTCTGCACATTTTTTTTCCTTGCTGGCTGTCTCGCTGCCTGCTCCCTGAGTCGCCTTTGAAAGCGAGCAATCTTTGGCTGCCACTGCAGTCGGGGCCCGAGCCAGGCTGTGCCAGCCCAGCCCTGCCTAGAGCTACCGCTCTTTCTGGTGCTGATTGATTTCGCACAATGAGGCCGCTTTTCCCAGGGTGCAGCGAGAACAATATTCCTATACAAAGCACGGATCTGGGCTTTCATGTAAAATTCACTGGTGCTAAAAGCAGACAAAGAGAAACCAGCGTTTTCTACTCACTGCAAGTCAGTGCTGCCAGACACATGAAATCAGGACATAGGACTGGGAAAAGTGAACACTGATTAAGGGCCTACTTTGTGTCACAAAAGGAGCCCTGGTGGTGCAGTGGTTAAGTGTTCGGCTGCTGACAGGAAGGTCTGCAGTTTGAACCCACCAATGGCTTTGCTGGAGAAAAGACCTGGTGATCTGCTCCCATAAAGATTACAACCTAGGACTCTGTCCTATAGGGTTGCAATGAGTCGGAATCTCCTTGACCGCGATGGGTTTGTTTTTTTGGTATGTGTCACACAGAGTGTTCATCTCATTTAATCCTTATAATAACCCTCCTACCTGTGCAGGTACTCCTACCCTCATTGGTCTGAGGGAGAAGCTGAGGCTCAGAAAGGGAGAATAACTTGCCTAGACACACAGCCAGCAAGTGGCAGATGTAGGAATTGAACTTGTTCTTTCTGGCACCAAATGCTGTGTTCTTTCCACTACACCATGCTGCCTTCTTGGTGAACATGCTGACTCACTGGGGAAGTTATATAAGCTTGTGAATCACATTGAGATTCCCAGAGAATAGAACTGTGTAAAGGAGAACAAAGTATTGCCACAGTTGCTTTGGTGCAGTGGCAAAGCACATTAGACATAACGCAGTCTAAGGACTCAGCAAAAGTACTGAACAAGGTAGAGGGCTGCAAGGTGGACTCCAAACCAGGGACAATCCTTTGTGTGTCTTTTCCCCTCCTACACCTTTTCTGCAAATAGGCAGTAATTGTAAATAGTCTTAGGCTGGGTTCTCTAGGAAAGCAAAACCAGTAAACCATATAAATATATATACAGAGAGATATTTATATCAAGGAAACAGCTCATGCAATTGTAGAGGCTGGAATGTCCCAAGTCAGTGGATCAGGATAGAGGCTTCTCCTGATTCATGTAGCCGCAGGGGCTGGTAAACCCAAGATCAGCAGGTTGGAGAGCAGGGCCCTTGCTCACAGCTGTGAAGGTTGATGAATCCCAATATTGGCAGGCAGGGCTGCAAGGTTTCTCCTGATTCACGTAGCTGCAGGGGCTGGCTAAACCAAGATTGGCAGGTCGGAGAACAGGACTTTGCTCACAGGCTTCGGAAATTGATGAATCCCAACATCAGCAGGTGAGCTGCTACCTCAAGTCCCAAGAACCGGAGGACAGATGAAGAAGAGGCAACTCCAGGATCCAGAACAAGCCAAAAGCCTTGGCAAGGTGAGCAGGAAGGATGTAGGTGAGGGAGGGTGGAGAAATGAAGTTTGAGGAGGCGGTGAGCTGCCACGGGCCCCACCCCACTGGTACCACTCAGCAGATTCCATCATGGGGGTGATCACAGATCAAATTTCAACAGGGAAATGATCACATTATATAACGCCAAAACACTGAGAGTCATGGCCCAGCCAAGCTGACCCACAATCTTAACCATCATATAAATATATAATGAATAAAGCTACCTAGCTATTTAATTCCCAAGTAGTTACTGAAAGTCCAATCCCAATTTTGGCTACCTGAAGGAGCTATGCCAAATGTGCCCAGGGTCAGATGGCTCAGTGCCACTCAGGGTAGTCACCTCCATCAGGGAAAACAAGCAAAGCTGGTCTTTAGCATCAGAGTTCCCCAGGGGGATTCAGAGCCGGTGGCTACAGTGCTTGATAACACACCCTTTACTGACTTCCTTCTCTTCCCTGTCTCCCTTTCACACTCCTCAAATGAACTATTTATATTCAAATTATTGTCTCAGGCTCTGTTTCTGGGGGAACCCAAATAAAGATCATGCAATACCTCAAATAGATAATGGGGACCACAACAAAGGGAGTAGAAGTACAGATGGAAAGGAGAGGATGAATATGAGTAAAATTCACCTCGAGATTTAGGTCTTGAAAATTAGTTACATGGCATGGTGAGAGAGAGCGCAAGGAGACCAAGACTCTACAATAACCCCAGGTCTCTGGATTGAGCTACTGGCTGGATGCTAACGCCTTGAACTGAGTTAGGGAACAACTTTGTGGGGGGTGGGGAGGGGGGGTGGTATAAGAAAGTAAATCCAATTTAGGATATGTAGGAGAAAGTGCATCTGGCTCTGTGACGTCACTTATGAGACTGAAAGCATGCCCTTTGCCAAAAGCATCTTCCCAAGCTCTTTAGTGCTTGAAATTCCTATATTACTCATTCCTCTGGCTTGCTTTTTCCAGAATCCTATTTTTAAAATGCTCCTGAAATTATTGGTAATTTTGTTACTGTGATAATAACATTGCGGTTGTGTTAAAAAAAAAAAAAAAAAAAAAAACTAACTGTTACAAAGAGATGCCTAAGTACTTACGGGTAAAATGAAGCAATGTCAAGGATTGCTTTAAAATAATCTAGCAAAAAGAAAATAAAGCCTGTACCTGGGGAGACAGACAAAACAACACTGTTGAAAATATTTAAAATTGTAAATGCTGAGGATGGGTTCAATACACTGTTTCCTCTACTTTATTTGCAAATTTCCATAAGAATAAACACACACACACAGAACAGTTACCCTGATTTAAAAAGGCTCCTGGGAGGACATATCTCATCCAGCTGTCTTTGACACCTGGGAAAAAACAACCACAGAAATGGGTTTGAAACTTTCATTGGGTTTTATATTTTTAGAGTTCAGAAGGAAGGGGCTGATCCTTTTAAGAAACAGACTTGTTAGGTGCTGTATTTTAAAAGAGAGAAGAGCCAGGACTGGGACAGTTTGATCCTTTCTACAGTTCCACAGAGAGGGAGAAGGTGTTTGAAGACTGCCACCATGTTGTGATAGTCATGTATCAGGTCCTGCATCAGATGCTTTGTATGTGTGATGTCATTTTATCCCCAGTGTCTTGGGATTCATTTCATAGATGAGGAAATTGAGACTAGAGAGGTCAGGCCATTTGCTTAAAGACCATAGGGCAGTAAATTGCCAGGGCGTTGGGCGAGAGACTAGGGTTTGCAGTGGCGTTTGTCTGGTATGTTCCACAGCCTCCAGACTGGCACACTGTCGTTGGCCCTGGGTCAGCTCACTGTTGAGAGATGTGGGCACTCAGCAAACTGGCTCCTGCTGAACTGATATTCTGGGAGTTGCTCAGAACAAGCCTAAACCAAAAGAAATTAACAGCATGTCCCCTTGGACACAGATGAGAAGGAGATAAGAGCTTGTAGAACAAGAGAGGGGTTTTAAGGCAGCATGAAGCCTATTTACCTCAGATCCTCATGGGGTCCACAGGGTTGGCCAGAAGGCTGGCAGTGGACACAGCACCCAGAAACCTAGAAGAGCTGGCAGGGTGAGAAGCGAAGATAACCTGAAAATATAAAAGCAAAAAACTCCATGAGGAAATGTAAAATGTTTAGAAAAATCAATGTTTATTTAAGTATCTATTTATTCTTTTTTTAAAAATCAACTTTAATGGTGAGTGACAAAGATAGTGAAATAAATTATAATTATTTTCTTTTGTTAGGATATTATACATTCATAATAAAGACAATGGAAAAAGGTTTATCTCAAAAATTTAAGTGAAAGAAGTAGAATCTGGGTTTTAGCATGACTAAAATTTTCCAAAAACACCCTGTGCATGGGAAAAAAAAAAAACTCGAAGGGGGAAAAAATAGCTAAGCTCTTATGTGATTGTCCTTTGGTAGTAGAAATATGGATTCTTTGTATTTTAATTTTTTTGTTCTATTTTTTATTTTCCTGTAATGAACGTGTATTATTTCAGAATGAGAAAAAATAATAAATGTTAAAAAAAAAAAAGACAAAGAAAGTCATTTCACTTTTTATTCTTATTTTAATCTGGGGTCATGAGGATGCTTATAGGAATAAAAGAAGTTAAAGCTATTTTATGGTTTCGTGTTGAGAAGGTAAGTACAATTTGGTATGAAATCTCGGCAAAACCAAACCAAACCAAATCCATTGCTATTGAGTCAATTCCAACTCATAGAGACCCTATAGGACACAGAGACAGAGTAGACTAACTGCCCCCATAGAGTTTCCAAGGAGCAGCTGGTGGATTCTAACTACCGACCTTTTGGTTAGCAGCTGAGCTCTTAAACACTTTGACACCAGGGATCCTGAAATCTGCACAAGCGGTAGCAGGTAGTAAGTCATACCTTAGCTGCCCTCAGTTACCCATATAGACATGAAGTAAACCTCGTCACTGGGCCTCCACCACCTTTGTTTGATATTATGGATTAAATCATAGCCCTATAAAATATGTGTTGGAATCCTAACCCCTCTACTTATGGATATGAACCTGTTATGTTAATTAGATCATTACCAGAATAAGGGTGGGTTTTAAATCTAATAATGTTTAAGTTCTAAAAAGAGCAGGATACCCACAGAGAGACACACAGGGGGAAGGCAGACACCATGTCAGAGTCATCTACAACCAAGGAACCAAGAACATCCGGGACTACCTACAAGAAAGGAATCAACGTGGCCAAGGTCCTGATTTGGACTTTGAACCTCCAGAATGATGAGAAAATAAATTTCTGTTCTTTAAAGCCTCTGATTTGTGATATTTCTCTTACAGCAGCACCAGGAAATGAAGACACTGGATCCAGGTGACTATGTAACATTGAGGAGATCTGCTCACCTGAAGATCACGCTAACTGAGAACAGTACAGACTGCTAGCCAGAGGTCTCTCTGGACCTCAGGAGATTAAATTCATACTCCAGTATATTAAATTAGCCATCTCCTTAGCATGTTTAACAGACCGTAGGAATTAGACTCTATAAATAATACCTTTTAGGGGGCCAGACAGTGCTACCTTGTAGAAACTCAAGGTTGACCCAAGCAAAAGCTTCAGCTATATCTTTTATCTGGAGAGAGAACTTCTTTCCAAAATTGATGGGCCAAAAGCTATACTACACCCACCCAAAAGATCTACAGAAGCTCCTTGGCAGAGGAGTGTGGTATTTCCTAGTTGACCCTAAAACTGAAATTTTGTATATCTGCCATTTAGAAACATGAAATTCAGTAGCTTTCTTGAAGGGGCTTTCTACCAAGACCAAAGAAAAGAAATGTAAAAAGTTTGATTGTAATTCACCCAGTCCTGGACTCTGCCAGGTGCAGGGTCCTATACCAGACTCTTCAGGAGATTCAGAGTGCTTGCCCTCAAAGGAGAAAAAAAAAAAAATTTTTTTTCACAGCAGTGCCAGAATACCATGAAGAAGAAAAGCAGTAGTGCGCATATTCAGGGAAGAGAAAAACCACCTCTACTTGAGAGCTTTACGGAAAGGTATCTAGAAGGATGTGGCATTTGAAGTGGGCATTGATGGACATTCAGGCCCTGATGGATTTCAGTAGGTCACGAACAGCAGGGAAGGTGCAGGGTGGTATTGATGGAGGCAAGAATATTATCAAGCAAAGGAAAAGATGGACAACCCTTTCTGTTGCAAATTTTAAAAAAGTACAAGTGGCCTCATGAATCGAGACCCCCTGGAGCCCTGGTAGAAACCGTGGTTGTGTAGTGGTTTGGCTACTAACCAAAACGTCGGCAGTTGGAATTCACCAGGAGCTCTTTGGAAACCCTATGGGAAAGTTCTACTCTGTCTTATAGGGTTGCTATAAGCCGTAGTCCACTTGATGGCAGTGGGTTTGGTTTTGGTTTTGGGAGCCCTGGTGGTGCAGCGGTTAAGAGTTTAGTTGCTAACCAAAGGTTGGCAGTTTGAATCAACCAGATGCTCTTTGGAAACCCTCAGGGGAAGTTCTACTCTGTCCTTTAGCGTCGCTATGAGTCAGAATCAACTCAATGGCCACAGGTTTTTTTGTTTGTTTTTCTTTTTGGTTTAGGAGTAGTGGCTTGGCCTCTGGCTGTGCTTTATCTTACTGAGGACTCTGAGAGGGAAGGGGGAGGCGTAGCCAGCTTAGGTGGAGGTGATCCCAGAGCTGACTGGTGAGAGCAAAAGAGGAGGGGTGAGACAGTAACTACTGTTGTCGAGATAGGAACTTCGGGAAAAAGCAGAGAAGCTAAAAGGGCATTGCTTACAACTGGCTGCCGGATTGGAAGTTATAGGTTTCCATTATACCTGGGTTTTTTATATTCTCCTGTGTTGATTAATTTACAAAGGTTACAACGTATACATGTGAAAGCACATGCTATCTATTCGAGTATAGGTTACAGTTGACCGTAAGGGAATAAATATGAGTTGGTCTGTATAAGAAAAAAAAAAGTCATTCCTAGGACATTTTGCCTTGTGATACTACCTCTTCGCTGTACTCACACAAAATCTTCAGTGGAAAGCTACATGACTGAACAACACTTTGGGACTTGAGTTTTGAATTTGTGTTTACAGGTGTGGGTGGGCAGGCATGGGTGTGGAGTATGTGAGCATGGGATGAAAATGGGCAGCGAGAGGAGTGTGGGAACCTTTGGTTACTATAAATACTTTGAGGTGAAGAAAGGCAACTGTTCATTCATTCACTCTCTACAGCTATGATGTTCCAGCCACTGTGCTAGGATTGGGATCCAGGGTGAGCCGAGCCTGATGAGGCCCTGGTGTTCAAAGAGCCCACAGTCCAGTGGGAGGGGACAGGTACTAATGAAATTAAAAAATGTAAAATTAGGATTCTAACTGTGTTATGAAGGAGAGGTCTATAATGCCATGAAAGCTCATAGGAGGAGCTGACCTTGTTGGTGAGTTATTGAGCTGTAGAGTTGAGGGAGTGCTGAGTGAAGGATAGGAGCAGTATAGAGAGTGGTGCTTACGGGAGAGTAAAGAGTAAGTGCAAAAGTCCTGTGGAAGGAAGGAACTGAAGAGAGGCCAGTGTGGCTACAGCACAGACAGAGATGAGGAGAACAGAGCCAAGTGTGGCTGAAGAGGCAGAAAGTGGAGCACACTGGGTCTTTTAAGTCATATCAGGACTTAATTAGGGGTGATAAACCCCAAAAAACCAAACCCAGTGCCTAATATATCTGTTCTTATTACCAAAGTCACTTATATAAGCACATATTGGTGCTGGAAAGGGGTGATAGGATTACGTATATTTAAAAAGGTCTCTCTGGCTTCTGGATGGAAAAGACACGGGAGGGAAGCAAGAGTGGCTGTATGTAAGAAGGTCTAGTAGGAGGCTATTGCTCTCTCCAAGCAAGAGACGATGAGCCAAACCCACAAAACCAAACCCACTGCCGTTGACTCGATTTGGACTCATAACGACACTATAGGAAAGAGTAGAACTGCCCCATAGAGTTTCCAAGGAGCGCCTGGCGGATTCGAACTGTTGACCCTTTGTTTAGCAGCTGTAGCACTTAACCACTACGGCACCAGGGTTTCCAGAGATGGTGATAGGGCAGGATTTTATCCCACAGAAGAAAGCATGACACAGCCTCAGCTAAGAGGAATAACATTTTATGTTATACTGACAACTTGCAAGGAAATCTTGCCTTGCACTTTGTTAGAAATGTAACATTTCTTTCCAGCACCAATATGTGCTTATGTAAGTGACTTTGGTAATAAGAACAGATATATGCTAACACCAGGATGAAAAGCCTGCCTCTGAAGAACAGCCATGCAAAATGTAATATTCATAAGCTTTTAGATGTGTCTACATGACAGATATGCTTCTAAGTGTACTGTATATTTTAGGTAGATATCTTTTTTCTTTCTTCCTAGTCGGAAGATGGAGTGAGCAAGCCATTATGTATGAGTTGCTTCATCTTCACGATAAAAACAATTCGCAGATGCGTGCACATTAAAGTGTTTCTGCATCACCTTCAATTCACCCTGTGCGCTCCAGTCTTGCTCAGGGAGAAATTAACAAACCACAATGGCATTAGGAGGTTGCAATACCTCTCCTTATTGGAAACAAATCAAGTAGACAAAGATAAATAAAGATATGAGGGATCCAAATTACACGATTAACAAGCTTGAGCTTACCTTGCACTCAATGAATACAAATTATTTTGGGGTATAAAAATTGGCTACATATGATGCTAAAGGTGTGTTCACTTTGTGTTAACTCATTGAACTCTATGTCTGATTTGTACCTTTTTCTAAATGTATGTTAAGTTTCAGTAAAGTGATTCATTAAAAAAAAAAATCCAAACCAATCCAAATAAAACAAAAGCTAACCACATATAAAGTCCCAAAGACAGCTTCAATAAATTTCAAAGGGCTGATATCACACAAAGTTCTCTGACCATATTGTTGTTGTTAAGTGCCATTGAGATAGTTCTGTCTCGTAGCAACTTTATGTACAACATCCTGGACCAGCCTCACAACTGTTGCTATGTTTGAGCCCATTTTTGCAGCCACTGTGTCAGTCCATCTTGTCGAGGGTCTTCATCTTTTTTGCTGACCATCTATTTTACCAAGCATGATGTCCTTCTGCAGGGACTGATCCTTCCTGACAATATGTACAAAGTATGTGAGACAAAGTCTCGCCGTCCTCTCTTCTAAGGAGCATTCTGGCTGTGCTTCTTCCAAGACAGATTTATTTGTTCTTCTGGCAGTCCTTGATATATTCAATATTCTTCACCAAAACGAAATTCAAAGGCATCAATTCTTCTTCAGTCTTCTTTACTCATTGTCCAATTTTCGAATGCATATGAGGCACATCTTAGATCTCAGGATGACGCCTTTGCTCTTTAATACTTTAAAGAGGTCTTTTGTATCAGATTTGCCCAATGCAATATGTTGCTTGATTTTTTAATTTTTTTATTGTGCTTTAGATGAAGGTTTACAGGACAAACTATTTTCTCTTTAAACAGTCAGTACACATATTGTTTTATCACATTGGCTAACAACATCACAACATGTCAACACTCTGCCTTCTCCATCTTGGGTTCCCTATTACCAGCTTTCCTGTCCCCTCCTGCCTTCTCATCCTTGCCCCTAGGCTGTTGTGCCCCTTTAGTCTCGTTTACATTTTATGGGCATGTCTAATCTTTGGCTGAAGGGTAAATCTCCGGAGTGACTTCATCACTGAGCTAAAAGGGTGTCTGGGGGCCATACTCTCAAGGTTTCTCCAGTCTCTGTCAGGCCAATAAGTCTGGTCTTTTTGGGGAGTTAGAATTTTGTTCTACGTTCTTCTCCAGCTCTGTCCAGGATCCTCTATTGTGATCGCTGTCAGAGCAGTCAGTGGTGGTAGCTGGGCACCATCTAGCTGTACTGGACTCTCTGGTGGAGGCCGTGGTAGATGTGGTCCATTAGTAAAAACTCATTGCTGTCTAGTTGATTCCTATAGTAACCCTATAGGACAGAGTAGAACTGCCCCACAGGGTTTCCAAGGAGCGTTTGATGGATTCAAACTCCCGACCTTTTGGTTAGCATCTGTAGTTAGCCATAGCTCTTAACCATTGCACCACCAGGGGTCCCTGATTTCTCGACTACTGCTCCCATGGGCATTGATTGTGGATTCAAGTAAAATGAAACCCTTGACAACTTCAATGTTTCCTGCATGTATCATGATGTTGCTTATTAATCCAGTTGTGAGAATTTTTGTTTTCTTTATGTGAAGGTGTAATCCATACTGAAAACTGTAGTCTTTATCAGTAAGCGGTTCAAGTCCTTTTTGCTTTCAGCAAGCAAGGTTGTGTTATCTGCATATTGAAGGTTGCTAATCAGTCTTCCTCCATTCCTGATGCTATGTTCTTCTTCATGTAGCCCAGACTCTCAGATCATTTGCTCATCATACAGATTAAATAAGTATGGTGAAAGGACACAGTGGCTGACCCACACCTTTTCTGATTTTAAACCATGGGGTATCCCCTTGTTCTGTTTGAACAAACTGCAACTTGGGTGATGTAGAGTTTCCATATCAGCACAGTTAAGTGTTCTGGAATTCCTATCCTTTGCAATGTTACCCGTAATTTGTTATGAGCCACACAATCAAATGCCTTTGCATAGTCAATGAAACACAGGTAAACGTATTTCTGCTATTCTCTGCCTTCAGCCAGGGTCCATCTGACATCAGCAATGATATCCCTGGTTCCACGTCCTCTTCTGAATCCAGCTTGAATTTCTGGCCGTTCCCTGTCAATGTGCTCCTGCAGCCACTTTTGAATGATCTTCAGCAAAATTTTGCTTGCGTGTGATATTAATGATATTGTTTGATAATTTCCACATTCTGTTGGATCACCTTTCTTGGGAATAGGCACAAATATGGATCTCTTCCAGTCAGCTGGCCAGGTAGCTGTCTTCCAAATTTCTTGGCATAGATGAGTGAGTACTTCCAGCGCTGCATCCGTTTGTTGAAACATCTCAATTGAGATTCCATCAATTCCTGGAGCCTTGTTTTTTGCCAATGCCTTCAGTGCAGCTTGGACTTCTTCCTTCAGCACCATCAGTTCTTGATCATATACTACCTCCTGAAATGGTCAGATGTTGGCCAGTTCTTTTTTTGTAATTTTTTTTTTAAATGTGCTTTAAAGAAAGTTTACAAATCAAGTCAGTCTCTGATACAAAAACGTATACACACCTTGCTATATTCTCCCCCTAATAAGACAGCACACTCCTCCTCTCCACCCGGCATTCCCCATGTCCATTCAACCAGCTCCTGTCCCCCTCTGGCTTCTCATCTTGCCTCCAGACAGGAACTGCCCAGATATCAACCAATTCCTTTTGGTACAGTGACTCTGTGTATTCCTTCCATCTTCTTTTGATGCACACTGCATCATTTGATTTTTTTACCCATATAATCCTTCAGTATTGCAGTTTGAGGCTTGAATTTTTCTTCACCTGTTTCAATTTGAGAAATGCTAAGTGTGTTCTTCCCTTTTGGTTTTCTAACTCTGAAAGGGAAGAAATATTTCCATTTCTCTGACCAATTAAATTAGAAGTAAAAAGATATTCAAAACAAAACAAATTTTCTTTCGGAAAGTGAAACATGTAACTTATAGGAGCCCTGGTGGCACAATGGTTAAGCCCTCAGCTGCTAACCAAAAGGCTAGCGATTTGAACCCACCAGCCGGTCTGAAGGAGAAAGACCTGGCAATCTGTTTGCATAAAGATTACAGCCAAGAAAACCCTATGGGGCAGTTTTACTCTGTCACATGGGATTTCTATGAGTTGGAATTGACTCAATGGCACACAGCAACAAAATAATTCATGGGTAAAGAAAAAGCGTGATAGAAATTATGAAATACTCAGAACTACATGACAATGAAAATACTAATCTGAACTTTTGGAGTTGCGGAGATACAGGTAAATGAAATGTAGAGAATAATATGTGTGTTTTATAATAAAATAAAAATGAATGAGATAAGCATTCAGCTTAAGAAGCTGGGAAAAGAACTTTAGAATAAACTCAAAAAAAGTAGAAAAAAGTACGAGGAAAATAATTAGAGATGATCAACAAAGTAAAAAATGAGTTTCTGAGAAAACAAAATAGACAAACCTCTACAGGACAGATAAAGAAATAAAAAGAAGCAAAAAAATAAAACAACATTAGAAGCAAAAAGCAGACCATAATTATAAAGACAGTGTTGTTGTTGCTAGTCGCTATTGAGTTGATTCCAAATCATGGCGACCCCGTGTGTGCAGCGTAGAACTGCTCTGTAGGGTTTTCAAGGCTGTGATCTTTCAGAAGCAGAAAGCCAGGCTTATCTTCCAAGGTGCCTCTGGGTGGGTTCGAACCACCAACCTGTCAGCTAATAGTCAAGAGCTTAACTGTTTGCGCCATTCAGGGACTCCGATAAAGACAGTAGAGATTGAAAAAAATCACAGACTAGAAACTCTGTGGCACGAAGTTGAAAACAAGATGCTTGAGAAGTTACAAATTACTAAAATTGATTCAAGAAGAAATATGAAGTCTGAACAGACCAATAATCATTACAGAAATTTAATTGGTAGTAGAAGGTCTCTCCTGAATAAAGACAAGAGACCCAGACAGTCTTACAATCTTACCAAGCCTTCAAGCGATAGATACCAGGATCAGCTGCCGCTGAGTCGATTCCTACTCATGACGACTCCATGTGTGTCAGAGTAGAACTGTGCTTCATAGGATTTTCAGTGGCTAATTTTTTGAAATTAGATCACCAGGACTTTATTCTTCTTTTTTAAATTGTGCTTTAGGTGAAGGTTTACAGAGCAAATTAGTTTCTCATTACACAATTAATACACATATTGTTTTGTGACTTTGGTTCCCAATCCTACAATGCGTCAACACTCTCCCCTTCTTGACCTTGGGTTCTCCATTTCCATTCATCCAGCTTTCCTGTCCCCTCCTGCCTTCTCATCCTTGCCACTGGGCTGGTGTGCCCATTCAGTCTCATATACGTTGTTGAGGTATGTGTATTATTGTTTATTTTATGGGCCTGTCTAATCTATGGCTGAAAGGTGAACCTCAGTAGCGACTTCAGTACTGAGTTAAAAGGGTGTCTGGGGGCCATAACCTTGGGGTGCCTCTAGTCTCCACCAGACCAGTAAGTCTTGTCTTTTTTTGTGAGTTAAAATTTTGTTCTGCATTTATTTCTAGCTCTGTCCAGGACCCTCTATTGTGATCTCTGTCAGAGCAGTTGGTGTGGTAGCTGGGCACCATCTAGTTGTGCTGGACTCAGTCTGGTAGAGGCTGTGGTAGTTGTGGTCCATTAGTCCTTTGGACTAATCTTTCCTTTGAGTCCTTGGTTTTCTTCATTCTCCCTTGCTCCAGATGGGGTGGGACCAGTAGACGTATCTTAAATGGCCACTCGCAAGTTTTTAAAACCCCAGCCGCTACTCACCAAAGTAGGATATAGAACATTTTCCTTATAAACTATGTTATGCCAATTGAGCTAGATGTCCCCCACCAGACCTTTCTTGGGAGGAGCCTCCGGGTGGACTTGAACCTCAAGTCCTTTGGTTAGCAGCCAAGCAAGTGAATTGTTTGCACCACCCAGGAGCTCCTAAGAAATAGATAGTAAGCGACTTATACAAACTGCTTTGGAGAATTAAAGAGAGAGAGAGACTATCCAACTATTTCATGTAAATATAATACAAAAACTAAACAAAACAAAATAAGAAAAAGAAAATTATCAAGCCAACTCACCTATGAGCATAAATGCTAAAATCCTAAATAAAATGCTAACAAATTCTCATCAGTGTATTAAAAAAATGTATATCATGACCGTGAAAAAAAAAACCAAAGCAGTTGCCGTCAATTCCAACTCATCCTGGCCTCATGTGTGAGAGTAGAGCTGTGCTCGTTAGGATTTTCAGTGGCTGATTTTTTAGAAGTAGACTGCTAGGGTAGACTTGAAGCTCCAACCTTCCAGTCCAACTGAGCATGTTGACCGTTTGCACCACCAAGGAACTTCTCTCATGGCCATGAGGAAGGGTTAAGCACAAAATGTCTCCCCTTGAGAACATCCTATCAAGGTACTCTGCCTTTTCAACAGACCAGCAGAGAAAAGCTAAGCCAAGGGAGCCACAGATGAGTTCGATACAACAAAAGCCAACTTCCCATGTAGTGCTTTGGGGCAATATAGATTGCATAGTGTCAAGTTGACTGAATAATATCCTCTTTGAGGGGAAGAGTAAATGCTAGGTAACAAAGAGAAGGTTATTCAAGGTCACTTGAGCTCATGGGGAGCCCTGGTGGTGCAGTGGTTAAGAGCTTGGCCACTAACCAAAAGGTTGGCAGTGCCAATCCCCCAGCTGCTCCTTGGAAATGGGGCAGTTCTACCCTGTCCTTTAGGGTCGCTATGAGTCAGAATCGACTGAATGGCAACTGGTTGAGCTCATGGGAACCTGAAAACTCTGGAATGTTGTTCTGCTCCCCGAGGACTGCGGTCATTTCAATTCTGGAAGCAAAGTGTCTCAGAGTGGGACTTTCCTTGCTAACTCATGCTCCTAGATCTTCTAACAATTAATTCGCGTAGCACTCTGTGTCTCTTACTTGCAGCCTTAACAAGACTTGAAGCTTATATAATTTGAGGGGGTGGAGGGGGTGAGCTTAAAGAAAAAAAATACATACAAAATTACAAATACAATTAGGTATGAATGAACAAAGAATTCATAATAAATTACAAATTAAAAGCATAAACTTCACAAGATCTAGAGAAATAATAAAATATTTGTACTTGTATCAAGTCCTGATATGCCTCTATTTTTTTTCCCCTACATATTTTGGCTGCATGCACTTTGCTCACCTTTTCAGAGGACGATGATTTTGTAATATTGTTTTCTTTAGAGGGAAAAGAAAGATAATTCAATCTTTCCTCGGCATGATTAGAGTTTGTTTTTATCAGTATGCTTTCTTATTATTGATAGATATACATACATACATATATGTATTCTTTGTTTGAATCATTGTTACAAGTTTGTGTTGTACAAATATAGGAATTCTGATAAATTCTTTTTTTGTATGATTGTCATCAGGAAAGAAAACAAATATTGAGTTCGTAATTATATATACTATGTATTATCAAGCGTAATATTGACAGGAAAGACTTTCTGTTTTGACTAGGCATCCTGAGAAACGAATACTTGGCTTACAACTTTACACCAGTGATGGTGGGAAGAATTTTCTACATGTTAGCTTCTTATCCTGTATATTTCAAACCTTGTTTCCCCTCCTTTACCCATATATTGAAGCCCTAGTACCGCTGTGGTTAAGAGCTTGGCTGACAACCAAAAGGTTGGCAATTCGAATTCACCAGCTGCTTCTTGGAAACCCTATGGGGCAGTTCTACTCTGTCCTATAGGGTCGCTAAGAGTCGGAATCAACTCCGTTAATATCACAATACAAACTCTGATCTTGTACCTTTGTGGTACTCCAGGTGGTGGGGGTATTCCTGGAAGCCATTCCTACAGCTGAATTGACTGTGAATCAAATAAACACATCCCACTAAACCCAAACTTTCTTTTGCGAGATCCTCAAAATGCCTAAGGCCACTGCAATGCCACCCAGCAGAAGGGAAAATGTGACAGAAGGGAAGTCAGAGAGAAATTACACAGTAATTTCTTAGCCAATTGTGGTTAAAATATTTTACTTATTCTAACTTTACAAGAATTGAATAACCATATGAACCAATTTCTAGGGTTTTTGGAGGGGAGCTACATAAAGAAGAACTCTTCATTATCTTCACAGTATACCCTCTGCTGACGTTTTTTAATGTTAAGACAAGATTTTTAAGATATGTAATAAAGGAAAATGTCAAATGCTGTTAATCACTGATTATTTAAATCTCTGGGCATTGGGTTTATTCTCAATTCAAAGCAGAGAGTTTATTCACAGATTTTCCTCTGCTTCTACCCAATTAAGAGAAGGAAGGCTTTTCATGTTGTTGCAAGCTGGAACTACAGTCTTACCAACTTTTCTGACTCCAGTTGAGAGGTTATGATCTGCTTCTTACAATTTCTTACCCACCTGTCAATTTTCTGTTCCCTAAAACCCTGCCCCACTCATATAGCTTGAGCACCCCTGCATATGTGCACTCCTTTTCTTCTTCACTTCACCACTTCATCCTCCCTCTTCCAGCCAAACGCAGGGACATATATCTACTGTCTTAGTTATCTAATGCTGCTATAACAGAAATACCACAAGTAGATGGCTTTAACAAAGAGAAATTTATTCTCGCACAGCGTAGGAGACCAGAAGCCCAAATTCAGGATGCCAACTCCAGGGGAAGGCTTTCTCTCTCTGTCAGCTCTGGGGAAAGTCCTTGCTATCAATCTTCCCCTGGTCTGGGAGCTTCTCAGTGCAGGGACCCTGGGTCCAAAGGGTACGCTCCTGGTTCTCTTTGCTTGGTGGTAATGAGGCCCCCCTCCCCTAAGCTGAATTCTCTCTTTTACATTTCAAAAGAGAGTGACTCAAGATACAACCTCATCTAGTAGATTGAGTCCTGTCTCATTAACATAACTGCCTCTAATCCTGCCTCATTAACACCACAGATATCATTTAACATCATTACAACACATAGGAAAATCATATCAGATGACAAAATGGCAGACAATCACATAATACTGGGAATCATGGCCTAGTCATGTTGACACACATTTTTGGCACACACATTTCCATCTATAACACCTACCTAATCCTTGAAATCCATGTCCTGATAGATCCCTTGGAGGAGATGTCTTGGAGAAGTAAGTCTTCAAAACATGAAATATTCACTGATGAAAATTTCACTTGTGAAATTGCTCCCTACTCAAATCAAACACTCTGCTAACCTGAGTGCCTACACCTACCCCCATCAAAAGCCTTGGTCATTTAGTTCCTCAATACAGCCCTCAAATACAATAGAAATCTATTCCAAAGTAAAACTACAAGTCTTGCAAAAGATGGAGAATTTCACGAAATCGGTGACAGTGATGTTGGTGAACTGCTGGATCCACACGCAAAGTCACTAATACAGGAAGATCTCACAGAGTTGAACCAGGTAACAAATGAAAAAGAGAAAATAATTAAGAATGATGATGAGATCAATACACCAACAAGAAATAATTTTATTTAAAAGATTAAAAGGTGTCCTTGAAGAAATTAGAAAAAGCCCTCCAATACTTTTGCAATATGACCCTGCTGCAAAAATGCAACAAGCGCTAAGTAAAGGATAATGAGCTCTATAAGAAAAATTATGCCCCCCATTAACACTTGATTTATCAGAATTAGCACACCATTGCAATCATAACCTAAAATGTGTTAAATATAAGAAAATTTATTTGCATAATATTTGGGTACATTATTTTCAAGATAAAGTTTCAATCAAGTCCTTTTCTTCCTCTGTGGAATCTATGTCTCCATCTTAAATAAATTTACTCTAAGGGTCTTTTCTGGTATTAATTATCTTGGGAAAAGGAGGAACTCCTTAAAAAAAAAAATGTTTTATTTATTTTTTGGTGGCAACATACAAACAACCAAACATACATTCATTCATGATTTCTACATGAAGAGTTCAACAACACTGGTTATGTACTTCGCATTGTATCGCTATTTTCACTATCTCTAGCCATACTGCTTCATCACCATCAGCTGAGGCCCTCTGCCACTTAAAGTTCTCATCTATGCTTTTGATTAGCTGTTGTGAGCTTATCTTACATAGATAATTCTTCTATGCCAGAGGCAAACATTCTTCTTTAATTGGGCTAAACTATTGCTTCGTTTAACAATGACTTCATAGGATAGTTTGGGTTCAAGGTTTAAAAGATGATTTCTGGGTTCTCAACAAAAACAAAATAAAATAAACTATATAAAAAAATTAAAAGTCACTTCCAGAAGATCCCTCTAGTTTGAAGCTTTACTGTGAGAAATAAATTTCTCTTTGTTAAAGCCATCCACTTGTGGTATTTCTGTTATAGCAACACTAGATAACCAAGACAGAATTTTGTACGGAGAGAGTGGGGTGCTGCTCTAACAGATCCCTAAAATGTGGGAGCGGTTTTGAAACTGAATGGATAGAGAATCTGCAGCAGCATAGATGTGGCAGCAGCAGAGCCAGGAGACCAGCACAAGACGGGGTGCTGGAGCCAACTCAGGGAGTAAAAGAGCTGAGTGCCTGTGTGAAGGAGGCTTCCGGGCAGAGTGCGGTGTCTCTGGGCAATTATTGGTGGAGCTTCAGAGCTTTGGAACACTTGCCCCACCAAGATGAGGCCTGAAGATCCAAGAGGTCAAGAAGCTGGGAAGCAGAAGCTGAAGAGACAAGAAACACAGAAAGCCAAGATGCCTCAGTCTCAAAAGCTATGGCCATGACTTTTCAGGGGTTTCAAAGGGTGGAGCCATGGCCTCTAGTGTTTCTAAGGGTGGAGTTGCCACTCAGATGGATGAGGAGAATGGTGTGTCTAAAGCCGAGGAAGCAGAGTTGCTGTCCAAATGGGCCTGGAAGGTGGAACCGAAGCCTAGGGCCAAGGGGCCTCCACTCAGAATCTGAAGAGTGTGGCCAATAAACAGAGTCTGGAGGGCAGGGCCATTGTGTAAATTGTCTCAGAGAACAGAGGATTATTTTCAAAGCTTTGAGAGCTAATGTATTGTGTTCTGCTGACTGGCTTGGTGCCTGTTATCCATTCTTTTCCTCCAGTTTCTCCCATTTGTAATAGAAACGTCTAGCTTGTTCCTGTTCTGCCATCGTACCCTTGGAAGCAGATAACTTGTATTCCTGATTTCACAGATGAAGAGGAATTTTTGGATTTTGGACTTGGATTAAGACTTTTGATATGGTATGATGGAGTGAATATGTTTTGCATGTTTCAAGGATGTGATTTGGGGGGGCAAAGGGTGGAATGTCAAATGTGTGTTATCAGTTTGGCTGGGCCATGATTCCCGGTATTTCCTATATGTTGTAAATCCTGCCTCCATGATGTTAATGAGGGAGGATGGGCAGCAGTTTTGTTAGTGAGGCAGGATTCAATCTACAAGACTGGGTTGTGTCTTGAGGCAATCTCTTGACATATAAAAGAGAGAAGGAGCAGAGAGACAGGGGACCTCATACCACCAAGAAGGAAGCACCAGGAGCAGAGCATGTCCTTTGGACCTGGGGTCCCTGTGCAGAGAAGCTCCTAGTCTGGGTGAGATTGATGAGAAGGCCAACAGAGAGAGAAAGCCTTCCCCTGGAGCTGACACCCTGAATTTGGACTTTTAGCCTATTTTACTGAGAAGAAATAAATTTCTCTTTGTTAAAACCATCCACTTGTGGTATTTCTGTTATAGCAGTGCTAGATGACTAAGACAAAGGCCTTTTCTGGTATCAATTATCTTGGGAAAAGGAGGGACTCCCTTTTAAAAAATATTTTATTTATTTTTGGTGGCAATATATACAACCAAACATACATCAATTTGTAATTTCTACATGAAGAGTTCAGTAACTTTGGTTACATACTTCACATCGCGTCACTGTTCTCACTATCTCTACCTGTATGGTTTCATCACCAGCAATTTAGGCTCTCTGCCGCTTAAAGTTCTCATCTGTGCTTTTAATCAACTGTTGTCAGTTTATCTTATACAGATAATTCTTCTATGCTAGAGGCAAACATTCTTTTTTAATTGGTCTAAACTCTTGGTTAGTTTAATGATGGCTTCATAGGATAGTTTGGGTTAAAGGTTTAAAAGATTATTTCTGGGTTCTCAGCAACTACAAAATAAAATATATAAAAAAATTAAGTCACTTCCAGAAGGCTCCTCTAGTTTGAAATAAAAATAAAAGTTGACTTTGAGGAAACCATCAAAAAAAAAAAGTTATCTCTGGGCATTAGATTTGGGGGTTCCCCTGTCTCAATGGATTCAGTAGTCTGGTTTCCATATATGTTTGAAGTTCTGTCTCACGCTTTTCCTCCTTTTGATCAGGATCCATCTATTGGGTCCTTGGAGAAGCCATGGTAGTGCAATTGTTAAGCACTCGGCTGCTAACTGAAAAGTTGGTCATTCAAACTCACCAACTGATTCATGGGAGAAAAGATCTGATGATCTGCTCCCATAAAGATTCCCGCCTCCCCCCCAAAAAACGAACCTATTGCTGTCAAGTTGATTCAGACTCACAGTAATCTATAGAACAGAGTAGAGCTGCCCCATAGGGTTTCCAAGGAGTGGCTGGTGGATTCACACTGCCAATCTTTTGGTTAGAGCTGTAGCTCTTAACTACTGTGCCACCCCGTAAAAATTACAGCCTAGGAAACCCTGTGGGTAGTTCTTCTCTGAGGTATAGTGTCACCATGAGTTGAAATCAACTTGACAGTGCACAACAACAACAACAACATTGGGTCCTTGATCGATAATGGTACACAGGCACAATCCATTTTTTCTGGTCTCATGGTAATGGAGGTAGTAGTTTATTGAGGCAATTAAACCTTCAGTCCATTTCCTTCTCTGATTCCTGGGTCTTCTTCCTCCACTGTTCCAGGTGATTAGAGACCAATTGTATCTTGGGTGGTCATTTGTAAGCTTCTAAGACCCCATTGCTTGCTATTCACCAAACCAGAAGGCAGAACTCTAAAAACAATTTTAGGCCAAATGACTGGATAGACCAACAAAGCCATGACCCTAAACTCTCAAACCAAGAAAACTAATCCCATGAAGTGTTTAGTAAAATTATATAAAACTCTTTATTTGCCATTTCACTTTTTTTTTTTTTTTTTTGGTGCGAAGCATAGTGATAACAGCTACATCAGTCAAATTGTGCAACCATCACCCTTGTTGTTAGGTGCCATCAAGTTGGTTCTGACTCATAGCAACCCTATGTACAACAGAAGGAAACTGCCCAGTCCTGCACCATCCTCACAATTGTTGCTATGTTTGAACCCATTTTTGCAGCCATTGTGTCAATCCGCCTCACTGAGGGTCTTCCTCTTTTTTTGCTGACCCTCTACCAAGTATGTTATCCTTTTCCAGGGACTGGTCCCTCCTGACAACATGTCCAAAGTATATGAGACAGAAAACAAAAAAAACAAAACAAAACAAAAAACAAAGGACGTGAGACAGAGTCTCGCCATCCTTGCTTCTAAGGAGCATTCTGGCTGTACTTCTTCCAAGACCATAATTACCCCTAGTCTTCCCATCACTGTAGAAAAAATTCAATACTTCCCTGAGAGTGATTTCCCTTTTCCCTCTGTAAAAATGGTTTGGGGGTGGAGTCTGGCTTCCTCTCTCTCTTCACAAGGAGGACCAAAAAAAAAAAAAAGCAAAACAAAACCCCTTGCTGTTGAGTCAATTCTGACTCATAGTAACCCTATAGGTGAGAGTAGAACTGCCTCATAGGGTTTCCAAGGAGCGCCTGGTGGATTCAAACTGCTGACCTTTTGCTTAGCAGCCATAGCTCCTCACCACTACACCACCAGGGTTTCCTCACAAGTGGGAAGAAGAACCAATATCAACAGCCCAAGGCTGATTCCTACGAGGCGGAGGTCAGATATACCTCCTCTCTCTGACATCTTTACCAATTCTGACACCAACCGTCCCTCCCACAGCACTCTATTTCTCTGCTGGGTTTGATAATTCAATGCCATTGCCACACAGAACTCACAAATTGTACTTACTACTATGGGGTTTATTAGAGAAGTGACAGATTACAATTCAGGCTCAGGAACACTGAGGATACAGTCCTTCCATCAGGACAGCTTCTTTTCAGCTCTGCTCGCAGGCACACCTCTCTCTGGCTCTAGACCCCTGCCCTGCTTAGGCAAGTGTTACAAATCTCTTTAAAAAAAATCTCTTTTAGCCCCTGCCAAAAAGTCCCCAGAGCCCTGGTGCTGCAGTGGTTAAGAGCTTGGCTGCTAACCAAAAGGTAGGCCGTTCAAATCCATCAGCTGCTCCTTGGAAACCCTGTGGGGCAGCTCCACTCTGTCTTTTGGGGTCACTATAAGTCGGAATCAACTAGACAACAGGTTTGGGTTTTTTTTTAGTAAGTCCCCAGGGGCATCCCCGGGACTCAGCTTCCTCATTCTGTGGGTCAGGAAGCCCACTGCGAGGTCTCTTGCCAGTCTCTTCTGCCACCACTTCTTGCTGTCTTCAGGGTTACAGCTCGCTCGCTCTCTCTTGGTCTCCTGGTTCCAGGAGTTTCTCAGCACAGGAGTCTAAGGTCCAAATGACATGTTCTCCACTGCTGGCTGTTCTTCCTTGGTGGTGGTGGAATCCTCTCCTTCCTGCCCCTGGGATGGCTCATTTCAAGCCCAGCAGGATGGCAAAACTGACCAATCCCATTGATGGGCCACAATTACCCTATTTATAAAATACCCAGTCACTTGGGTGGGAGATAGAAGCCCATGACTAGAAAGGCCAAACAAAAGCTATCCATTGCACTGGACCCTCCCCGCTCCTGCCCCTGGTTTCCATTAGTAACTGTTGGATTCTATATAATTACCTATTCTTGCCATTTCATATAAGTGAGACTGAAACCCCACTCCGTGGTGGCTTCCCCCTGCTTTGTTTGCCATCCTTGCAAGCTGAGGTCTCTAACCTCAGTTTGCTCTGAGCCCACCAGCCTTGCAGACCACAGTCTCTAACCACAGTTTGTTTTTGGTGCCAGATCTTTGCGCATGTGCCGGCCAGGATCTTGGCGCATGCATAGATCTGGGGAATCATGTCCTTACTTGACCCTGGACCTGAGCATTGCCAGAGGCAAAGATTCTCTGGTACACAGCACCACCCAAGCCCTTTGCAAAGCGAGAGTTTCCACAAGGTGAAGAGTGACTCAGCACCCGGATCTCCAAATTTGTGCATGGAAGGACTCAGGCTATAGGGTTTCAGGTGCCAATCCCTGCCCCCTGGGGACTCAAGGACATAAAAGGTCCCCAATCCCCTTGGGCGGGGAGTGCGTGGTCTTTTGGTCATGAGGCCCCACATTGCTCCTTGCCTACACAGTCAATAAATTGCCACTTTCTGTTTTTCCTGCAATTGGCATCCGTCTTATTTTAATCAGCTAATAGGACAGGACAAGAACCTGAGGAATTTGGTTACAAATTCTAATGACTCCACTGGGACCCACGGACTCCAAAATTTGGGCAATGAGTATCCGGACGCCCACAACCCCTTAAGACAGGACCTGATGTTGTTTGATGGGTAAGGAATTTTGGGAGGCCACTGTGATCCCTTCCCCAGGACAAGGTCTGCTGGGTCCCCACCTCAGCTTGGGAACAGAAACTAGACAGGAGAGGGTTAGAGTCTGCTGGGTCCCCACCTCAGCTTGGGAACAGAAACTAGACAGGAGAGGGTTAGAGTCCCTCTTCTAAATTAAGGTAAGCGCACTTGACCAGGTTGTTCCACTGATCTTGGGGGTTAGAGTCCCCCTGGGGAGCTAGGCAAGAAGAGGGTGGCAAAAGTAGAGTCCTAAGACCAGACCCCAAGGGTTAGAGATCCATTACAAAACAAGGGAAGTAGGGCCCCTGGGACCCATTCTCAGCTTAGTTGGGGTCCATTGTCCCATCGGTGACCTGGAAGTTAGAGTCCCTCTGAGGGTTAGAGTCTCTCTGAGTCCATCTGTGGTCACCTTATTGAAGGTATAAAGTCTCTCTGGGGTCGCCCCACCATCGGCAACAATCTTCTGGGACACTTTCTCTCTCTTTCTCTCTCTCCCTCTCTGTTCTCGATCCTTTATTTTCCTTCTCTTTCCACTTCAAGTGGAAATCTGTAATAATCTGACATGGCGAGGTATCTGGAGGATTGAGGTGGGACTAAGACATCCCCATTAGAGGAGACTGAGGCCCTGCTAAGATCATCCTCATTACTTCGCCACTACTATTCTGGTATCTACTATTCTGGTATTGATGTTCTTTGTTCTGGTGTTTTCTTTCTGGATTCAGGGAACGCCCTTCTGTCTGAGTGCATCTGGAACTGGTGTTCTTTGTCTTTCTGTCCGTTTGTCTTCATGAGAGTGTATAGGAGGAGTAAGAACATGGGTAATACTAAAAACATTCTGGAGTGTTCTCCCTTAGGGTGTGCATTTTGGAGAATTGGGATAAATTTGGCTATGATCCTAGGAAAAGAAAAAGTCCACCATGCCGCCGCCAGTGCTAGTGGCAGATGACCCTTTGGATCCCAGCAGTGTTTGAGGCTTTCCTCCCTGCACTGGGCAGGGGAGAGACAGCTGGAGTGAGAAGGAGCAGGCTGATGGGACAGGGTGGAGAGCATGCTCCTGCCCCCCTTCTCAGTGACAGTTATCTCCTGGAGCCTGGGGGAGGGAGGAATCAAACAGAAAAGCAGGGCTGTCCAAATAGCCTGGGGATCTTCCCTTGCCATCACCCCATACAGGAGTGGGGGTAGACACCCTATCAAGAGACAAATGTGGCCCAGGATGCCAGAAAGCCAGGACAGAGCCAAGAGGGAGGGTTAGCCTCCAGCCAGTATCCCCCCTGCCAAATTCAAATGGTGGATGAGGGCCTGGTTTGGGTTCATGTTCCCTTTAGTACAGCAGACCTGATTAACTGGAAGAGTTAAACCCAGGGATATCGCTCGAACCCGAAGAAAATGTATGAACTGTTTACTACCATCTTTAACTCTTTTGATCCCACATGGACAGACTGTCAATCTTTCTTAATCACCCTCCTCTCCCTGGAAGAGTGGCGACGATCCTAGACAAGACCCAAGAGGAAGCCCAGAGACAACATGACACTTAGCCAACCAGGGATGCAGTTGATGACACCTTTCCCCTTCGAGACCCCCATTGGGATCACAATCACACAGCAGACTATGGTATGCTCACCTGTTATTGGAACTGTCTCTTAGTGGGCCTTAAAAATGGAGTTGGAGCAAGGTATGTGAAATTGAACAGCGTAAAGATGAGTTATCTGGGTCCATGGCGCGATGGATAGCGCACGGGTCTTCTAGAGGTGGTGGGTTCGAGGCCCACCAGAGTCGCTGAGATGAAATTCTTCAGCTTTCCTCAAAAGAATTTATAGAATCTTTGGACAATATACTGATTAGGATCCAGGATACCTAGTTGAGATGGCATTCAAGGTCTATAACAACAGGGAAGGCAAAGGCAGAAAGTGCCAGGTTGCCTCACTAACAGCCGCAGTACAGGATACACCCCCTGAGAGGAGAAGACCTGCAGGCCCTAGCAGGGCCCAACACTGACCCCCAATGGGAAAGAACCAGTGTGCATATTGTAAGAAGGAGGGCCACTGGGAAACAGAATGTTCCAAGAAAAGGAGTGAGCAACGAGTAACTCAAATGTTAGCCCTCACTCTAGAGGAAGACTCTGACTAGGGTGGACTGGGGGCAGGACCTCCACCTGAGCCTCTGGTTATAATGAATGTGGAAGGAACTTACTCAATTTCCTGACCAGCCCTCTCCTCTGCCCCTGGGAGACCCAACCCACCATGACTGTGTCCAGGCAGTGGACCTGGTCCATGCCAGCCACCTGGACCTTCCTGTCGGTGACCTGAGGGTTTGAGTCCCTCTATGGTAGCTTGGTAGAGGGTGGCCAATGAAGGGCTGGCTACCAGTTGTCAGCCACACCGAGGTCCTCAAAGCAAATGCTCTCCCAAAAGGAACCTCGGCCCAAAAAAGCTGAGCTGGTTGTGGTGATCCAGGCTTTGTGACTGGCCAAGTCCAAGCGAGTGATCATTTATACAGATTCAAAGTACGTGTTGTCAGTTTTACATGCACATGGGGCTTTTGGAAGCAGAGGAGGCTTTTGAACTCGGCCAGTAAAGAAATCAAACAAAGCCAACAGATTTTTCAACTTCTTGAAGCAGTGTTACTCCCCTTTGCTCTGGCTGTGGTACACTGCTAGGGACAGCAGCAGGAAGTTACCGCAGTGGCCCAGGGCAACCAAAGGGCTGACTTAGAGACCAAACAGGTGGCAAGAACAAACAATGACCCCAGTAATAGCAGCTGCTCCCTTTCCATACCCTACCCCATCACGAGCCACAGAAGACCCTGGTTACAGTGACAAAGACCTTTATGTGGCCCATTAGTGAAAAAAAATAAGTACTCTGTAGTAGTGGCTGACGAGGCATGGAAGGCATCCTAAAGCACCTACACGAGGCCACTCAATACCTGCAGGAAGTCTGTATGATTGGGTAAAGAGACGCCCCATCAGCCAGAAATTTGAAGGCTATTATCAGAGACGTTATTAGACAGTGTGTCATCTGTCAGAAGAAACAGCTCCAAGACCTTCTCAGCAGTGCCAGAGGGGACCAAGTACCAAGAATATGTTCCGGGAGAAGGTTGGTAAATAGACTTCATTGAAATGCCCTAGGCTGCAGATAATTACAGGTCTGCCGGTATTTGTAGACACCTTTTCCAATTGGGTCGAAGCATTCCCCTGCAGGACTGAGAAGGCCACAGAAGTTGCCAAAAGGCTACTAGAAGACATCATCCCCAGGTCTGGCCTCTCCCAAACCATAGGGAGGTTTGAGTCCCTCTGTGACTTGCTCTGTCAAGGGTTCGAATCCCTCTGTGGTCTGCTCAGGTCACACAGCTTGTGGCCCAATAACTACAGATTAAGTGGTGTCTTTGCAGTGCCTGAAGACCTCAGTCCAGTGGAAACGTAAAAACAGTGAACCAGACAATTGGAGCCCATCTGGCCAAACAGTGCCAGGAGACCAAACTAACACGGGTTAAGGCCCTTACCTTGGTTTTGTTCAGGATTAGGATTAGGGTTGCACCTCAAACCAAACTTAAGGTGAGCCCTTTTGAGTTTATGTACGGGCATCCCTTCCTCCGTAACTTTTGGGAGGGCTTCAATTCTTTGGATCCTGAAAACACCCTGGAGGCTGAGAACATACATAAGCAAAGCTAGCTCACTATTAAACAATATTTGTATTCTGTGGTGGGGCAGGGGAGTGCGTTGCTTGACTCTCTTTACAGGTATAGGACATGGCAGATTCTTCCGCAACTCATAGTCTCCCTCCACGTTGAGACCTGGAAGACTACAGACCTGGCAGGAAACGGAAGTGACATTTTGAGGTTTTGATGTCAACCCCCACTGCAGTCAAGATTACCAGAAAGCGAGTGGGGATGCACCACTCTCCCATCAAACAGGCTCCTACTCCAACAAACCCTGCAAAACAGTAAGAGTTGGCAGGATAGTGATAATTGGGAGGCTCAGGCTTTAGAGGATTTGAAGTGATCGTTTAATAAGAAACAGGTAATGGAGACAATTACAATTGTGTCAGTTGATTGTCATCCCCTGGTGACTGTGCAGGTTGTTTGCCTTATTGGTAGTTATTTTCCGGCTCTGGCTTTGTATGACTTCGTGCTTGTTTCCCAATAGGCTTAATGACTGTCAACTAGTTCTCCCTTTTGGAGACCTGAGGGTTCGAGTCCCTCTGTGGCAGCCTGGTTGAGGTGTCGAGTCCCTCCATGGTAAATGGCTACACAAGTTCAACCAAGGCCCAACTTAACAGAATGTCTGGGACATAGTAAAGGCTGCAATCCCGAGTTTAACGCAGTTTATTCCCCTTCTAGGACCCATGATCATGGTCATCTGCTACTTGTATTTGGGCCGTGTTTGTTAAACCTTTTAGAAAAATTTGTGTCTTCCAGGCTTCGGAAGTTTCACCTGCAGATGATGTTAGACAGGAATATTGCCCATCTCCCCTGAACTGGTTCCAGCCAGGGCCCAGTTCTACGCCAGTGCCCTTAGCCAGCATGAAGAAGCAACAGAAGATGACACCTGCAGCCTTAAAACCCTTTTAAGAATAAAAGGAACCTGTTAGAGGGGGATTGAAATCCCACTTTGCTGTGGCTTGCCCCCTCTTCATTTGCTGTCCTTGCAAGCCAGCCTCCAACCGCAGTGTGCTCTGAGCCCACCACCATTGCAAACCATGGTCTGTAATCTTGGTTTTGTACGTGGTGCCAGATCTTTGTGCACATGCGGGCAAGGATCTTGGCGAATGCACAGATTTGGAGAATCGTGTCCTTACCTGACCCCAGACCAGAGCATCGCTGGAAGCGAAGACATTCTCTGGCACACAGCACCATCCAAGCCCCTTTGCAAAGTGAGAGGTCCCACAAAGTGGACTTCCTATGAAGAGTGACTCCACACCTGGATCTCCAAATTTGGGCATGGAAGGACTCATGCTGTAGGGTTTCAGGCACAAATCCCTGCCCTCTGGGGACTCGAGGACATAAAAGGTCTCCAGTCCCCTTGGGTGGGGAGCTAGTGGTCTTTTCGCCATGAGGCCCCACATTGCTCCTAGTCTGCGAAGGCAATAAATCACCACTTTCTGTTTCCCTTGCATTTGGCATCCATCTCATTTCGATTGGCTAATAGTACAGGACAAGAACTTGAGGAATTAGGTTACAAGACCATAAAATATTTGTCTTTTTGTGATTTATTTCACTCAGCTTAATGTCTTAGAGGTTCATCCATGCTGTAACAGGAGGAAAAAGAAGAACTCTCATACTCATCTCTATTTCCCAAATGTGCAATATTATAAGAATCCTCTCAGGCAATTGTAAAAAAATACAGATCTCTGCGTTTCCCTGACAGTTTTTTATCCACTTGTCAGTTTTCTGTTCCCTGAAACCCTGCCCCACTTACAGAGCAAGCAAAAGGTTCCTGAAACGCTATCTATGCAGACTTTAAAATTTTACAACCTGCTTCTGCTTTTTCTATTGTTTTATTTTCTTAATAATTTTAAACAGCTGTGAACAAATCAGAACTTCATTTTTGCTTCTTTAAAATTGAATATGAGTGATTTTTCTCCCATTTCTTTTTTCTATATTCTGTCAGCCTTCATTCTCATGCGACCATTTTGTTCTATATTCATTTGGACATTAAACTGCTTTGCAAATACTATCACGTTCTTTCTGTACTACCTGTCAGTTCCTCGAAGACGAACACCACATCCCCTATTTCTTCTTCACATCCCCACTGAGCCTAGAAGATTAACTGGCTAGTATTCAGTATGCTTCATGTGGTGAGTGCTTAATTTAAAATGTTGACAGTAGTGCTGTTCTGCATTGCTTGGAGTGCCAACACTTTCTAGGTCCCTTCTCTGCCTAGCAACCATTTCCCAACATACCTACATGTCCCCAGATGTTTCAAGAAAACTGAAACTCCCTTTTGATCCAGCTTTCTTGCCTAAATTACATACTGTTTACATTTTTTTTCCATGTGAAAAGCACCGTACTGCTCCTGAAAGATTCCGCTGTTTAAATTGAAATTACTTTTTTCCCTTGCTGTACGGCTGCTAACCAAGAGGTCGGCAGTTCCAATCTGCCAGGCGCTCCTTGGAAACTCTATGGGGAAGTTCTACTCTGCCCTATAGGGTTGCTATGAGTTGAAATCGACTCTACTGCAGTGGGTTTTTGGTGGGTGGGGGTGGTTGGGAGGGGGACAGTATGATGATGTTTTCATTTCGGGATACCTTCCTTTTCTCCCCAAATCAACGGTACAGTAGGATACAATGGCCCTATGATCATTTTCATTATCTCTAAGGGTGTTTAATGGCAATGGGTTAACGGGTTAAGGATGTTTTCACCAGCAGAGCGCTAAAACCTCTAAGAATGCTAACAGCATAAGAGGTTTTAGTTTTTCAACAAAGCTTTATGTAATACACCATTTTGTTTTCTGACCTAGTCACGCAATGCTTCTATGACATCACTCTCCTGTTAAACATTATTTTGTGCCTATGATAAATAAATGTATCCTTGTATGTATCTAATTAACGTACATAAACTCTTATTCGGGACTTATGTTTTGCAAAGCACTTTGCTATCTATTCATTATTTAATTCTCACAACAATGTCCCTAGGTGGACAAACAGGAATCATTATCTCCAGGATACAGAAAACTCAGACGGTAAGCGACTCTCAGGCAGTTGTAATTACCTGAGGAGTTTTTCTCAAATTTCTAGTTTCTATATCCTGTCGTCCTTCATTCTCATGAGCCCATTTTGCTCTATATGCACTTGGACATTAAACTGCGTTCTTTCTGTACTGGCTGTCAGCTCCTCGAAGACAAACCCCATGTCCTCCATTTCTTCTTCACTTTCCCTTTTTCTTTTTTTCTTTCCCCACTAAGCCTGGAAGATTAACTGAGTAGCGTTCAGGATGCTTCATGTGGTGAGTGCCCACTGCTGTTAAATATCCTTAACCAAAAAAACCAAAACAAAACAAAACCCCACTGCCATCAAGTGGATTCCTACTCATAGCAACCCTATAGGACAGAGTAGAACTGCCCCCATAGAGTTTCCAAGGAGCGCCTGGCGGATTTGAACTGCTGACCCTTTGGTTAACATCCGTAGCACTTAACCACTATGCCACCAGGGTTTCCTAAACATCCTTAAGGTATGAAAATGATCATAGGGCCATTGTATCTTACTGTGGAGTTGATTTGGGGAGAAAAGGAAGGTATCCCGAAATGAAACCTCCATCTCTACCATACCCCTCCCAACCACCCTCACCAGCAAGGGAAAAAGGTAACTTCAATTCAAACAGCGGGATCTTTCAACAGCAGTAAGGCGCTCTTCAGGGGGGGTAAATGTGAACAGTATATCTCTAACGTCAGTGAAGATAAAGCTCCTAGGAAGAATCAGCGACAGACTATAGGTAAGTCAGGGCGGAGAAGAAAAGGAACGTTGGGCGTGCGTAAATCACTAATACAGGCCAGACGGCGAGGAATGTTCGGGAAGAGTAAGAAGACGCCCTCCTCCCTGAACGCCATCCCCGTCCTCGGGCTAGTGCGCAGGCGCACTTCTTCGCGCAGGAGGTCAGACCAAACGGGGTGGGACTCAGAGCTGCGCGGGCACACTTCTTCGCGCTGAAGGTCAGACTAAACGGGGCGGGAGTCAGAGCTGCGCAGGCGCACTTCTTCGCGCTGAAGGTCAGACTAAACGGGGCGGGACTCAGCTGCGCAGGCGCACTTCTTCGCGCTGAAAGACTAAACGGGGCGGGACTCAGAGCTGCGCAGGCGCACTTCTTCGCGCTGGGGGTCAGACGAAACGGGGCGGGACTCAGAGCTGCGCAGGCGCGATTGCGCGCCGCGTCGTCAAGATGTCGTCTCCCAAGTACAAGCCGTCGCCCCTGGCCACCCAACCGGCAACCCTTGAGCCAGGCGAATACGACATATCTCCGGAGACCCGGCGGGCTCAAATTGAGCGGCTGGCTCTAAGAGCCCGGCTTAAACGGGAATACCTGCTTCAGTACAATGACCCCAACCGCCGAGGAATCATCGTGAGTGGGGGGCAGGCCGGGCGGGGATCGAGGCGCCGGAGTCCGGGGGGCCCGTGGGTGGGCAGCCTAGGTGGTCCTGGGCAGCCAAGGGCCCCAGGAAGGGGGTCGGCCTCTCCCAGGCCCAGACAGTAGGCCGACTCACTAGCCCTTTGACCTTGGGCAGAGAGCTTGGTCAGGAGGGTGGCTTCTGGGGTCAGACCTGGCTGGGATTGGGTCCTGGCTGGATCCCTTCCCTCCTGGGTGATCTTGAGAAAGTAATATAGCTCCACTAAGCCTCAGTTTCCCCATATGAAAAAATTCTGACCTTATGGGTCTGTCATGAGGATTAAATAAGATAAAGCATGTGATGGACCAAGCACAGTGCCCGCTTTGTAATGAGTTCTGAAAAATTTTGTATGTATGTAACTTTAGAAACTGGTTTCCACCTTTCAGTTCAGTTTCTAGCGAAGGTACTTTCTCCTGCTGGGAATATGGTGATTCTTCAACCTCTATATTTTAAAGACCCTGCAGCTTGTTGAAGCTTTGGGTTTTGGAATCCCACCCCAGGGCACTACGTACTGGCAAACTATATGACCCTAGGCAATTTAGGCAATTTACCTGATCTCTCTGAAACCTCATCTTTGGGTGGGAATGGTAGTGTAATGTTCATAGGACCCTGGTGAAGTTAAATGACAAAGTCTGTGTAATGGGCGTGGCACATAATAGGTATTTAGTAAACTGATGGCTGTTATTATTTAACGCATGTACTTTTAGATAATTTTATGGACCAAAAATCCGTTGCCCTGGAGCCGATTCTGACTCATAGCGACCCTGTAGGAGAACAGTGGAACTGCCCTATAGCATTTTCAAGGAGCGGCGGGTGGATTCAAGTGGATTCAAACTGCTGACCTGACCTTTGGGTTAGCAGCCATAGCCCTTAACCACTGCGCCACCAGGATTTTATGTACAGAGTTGTTTAAATAGTTGTCAAATATAATGTTAAAAAGAACTTCCCAACAGATGCATAGGATTTTTTGGAGGTTTAGAGGATATAAGGAAAGCTACAGTGTGCTAGGCACTATGCTGAACCTTTCCTGAGCATTATTTTATTCAAATGTCACAACTATTCAGAGTTTAGCTCTATTATCATCCCCATTTTACAGATGAGAAGACTGCATGGAAAGGACAAGTAGCTCATGAAGAGATACCCAGTTAGCAAGTGAAAGAGCAAAATCTAAGTCCTGCTCTCTGTACCCCAAAGCTTCTACTTTAACTAGTTGGCTCTACTGTCCTCAGCCAGAACCTTGTTTATTTGAAAAGAAGGTGTGAGAGAGACGTGTACTATATACATAGTTGTATGATTGTCTTAGATAATAGCGAAAAAGAGTAAAGGCTCGGAGTTAGACAGCCCTAAGGTTCAAACCTCAGATCTTTTATTTACCAAGGGCATTTTCTCATGTGTAAAATAGAGTTAATAATACCTGCCTCATTATTTGTCGTGATAAGGAAATGAGTGCTTGGCACTTAATTATTTATTAACCAATAAATGTGAATTCCCTTGCCCGATCTTTAAGAATAATTGATTGAAGCCCAAGCCCATTGTCGTCAAGTCAATTCCAACTTATAGCAACCTTAGAAGACAGAGTAGAACTGCCCCATAGAGTTGCCAGGGAGTGCCTGGTAGATTCGAACTGCTGACCTTTTGGTTAGCAGCCATAGCACTTAACCACTATACCACCAGGGTTTCCTTGTTTCAGTCAATTGCTGAGGGCCTGTTATGTGCCAGGTCTTATTTTAGATGCTGAAGTGACAATGGAGAACAAAACAGGCAAAAATCCCTGTCCTCATAGAGCTTTCCGGTGGGGGAGACAAGTAATGAACAAGTTTGAAAACTAAATTATTTAGCATATTAAAGAGTATTAAGTGACAAGAAGAAAAATAAATCAGTGAAGGGGATTAGGAGCATGTGTGTGTGCACGCGCGCACGTGCGCGTGTGCTGGGAAGAGGAAACAGCTGCAATTTTAGATAGGGTGACCAGGGAAGGCCGCTCTTGGGAGGTGATTTTTGAATAAAGACCTGAAAGACTCAGAGTGAGAGAGCGAGCCATGCAGCTGTGAGAGTAAGTGCAAGGGTCCTTAGTCAGGGATATTCCTGGTGAATTAAAAAATGCTGAAGACACCACTGTGGCTAAAGTGGAGAGAAGTAAGGGCAGAGTGAGAAGAGATGAGGTCAGAGAGCTGCCTGGGGCTGGATCACACTGCGCCTTGTAAGGACTTTTACTGAGTAGTGCATTGTGGCCAATAACCAGTTGCGGTTGAGTCTGTTTCAAGTCACAGCAACCTCGTGTGTCAGAGTAGAGCTGCATGCATAAGGTTTTCAGTGGCAGATTTTTCAGAAGTAGCTCTCCAGGCCTCTCTTTCAAGGCACCTCTGGGTGGACTCGAATCGCCAACCTTAGGTTTGCAGCTAAGCACGTGAACCATTTGCACCACTGAGGGACTCCTGTCATCTGGATTTTAACAAGATCTCTCTGCTGCTTAGTTGAGAATAGACAGTGGGGGAGCAAGGAGGGAACAGGGAGGCTAGTTAGGACCTTGTACAGTAATCCAGCTAAGAGATGATGGTTGCTACCACGGTGGTAATGGGGGCAGTGAGAGGTAGTTAGATTCTGCATATTGAAAGTAGAGCACGCAGATTTGCTGGCAGATTGGATGTGGCATGTGAGAGAGAGAGGTCAGGGAAGACCCTGAGGTTTTTGCCCCAAGGAATTGGGAAGATGAAGTAGCCTTTTACTGAAATGGGAAAGAATGTGAGAGGAGCAGTGATGGGGGTGGAGTAGAATATTAGAAAATTAATTTGGATAAAAAGTATGTTTGTTATATTTGAGGTAATTGTTAGACAAAGTGTAAATGTTGAGCAGTTTATTGGATATTAAGTCTGGAGTTTAGGGGGGAGATCTAGGTCTGGAGATAACTTTGGGAGCCATCAGCCTATAGATGGGTATTTAAAGCCATCTGACTGAAAAAGATCATCAAGGGAGTGAGTATGGGGAGAAATAACCAGCAACCCGAGATCCTGGAGCTGAGGCCCTCCAATTTAAGAGATTGGGGAGATAAACAGGAAAAGAGCAAAAGAGACTAAAACAGGAGGAAATCAAGCAGGTTCATGCCCTGGAAGCCAAGTGAAGAAAAGGTTTCAAGGAGGAGTGTTCAGCATGTCAAATGCTACTAGTAGTTCACTGGACATGGAGTGGTGTCCGAGAAAACTGTCTCCCATAGTGTGTCTCTTGGAACCTCTCAACAAAATTACTAGGCTCAATGAACTATGGTCATGGGGCTATTGGCATTTCTATGAAATGAAATGTCTGTTTCTAGAAGACAACTGGCAGATACTGAAGTGTAGAGAAGTGACTGACAGATTTTTGAAAATTCTATCAGTCATTCAAATACGTAGAGAAGGGATAGACATAAAAAGCGTTGTATTTGTCCCCTCAGGTATTGTGCTCAAACCTTCCCTTGAACCTGTGCGCTGTGTATCTTCGCCATCTTTACTGTTTCTATTTGGAATGTAGACATAGTACTAAGAAATAGCACAGAACACCCTCCTGCAACTTAGTTGTAGCCTGGAAAGACCAGTGTGGGGTATTACTAGGAAAGGTTCTGGAAACAAAATCCAAAGTGTAACACAGCGTATGAAGCCAGTTTGTCTTCATGGGGAATCCTGTGTGGTTCTGATGGTCACACTTCAAAAAAGACGGTGAGCTAAAAACCCGAAAAGAGTAGATAAAAATGATCAAGGATAGAAAGTGGCTTCTCGGACAGTGTAAAAAGATGAGGACTCTTAAATCTTAAATATATAGAAAGTTGGCGGGTGATATAAGAGTCTTTAAAATTCAGAAGGATTTGAAAAGGGTCATCCGAGAATTATTCAACAAATACTGGAAATGAAAGACCTTCCCTGAAGCAATTTAAGAATATTCAGGAATCCCTTAACTCTTGTATAAAGTAAAAGGCATATCTCCTGTGCTCTTCCACAAATGTCCTTATGAAAGTCTTTCTCAGTATGGTACTTCTTAAGTTCTTAGAAGCTCTTGTTGTCATTCATTTTAGGAAGATCCTGCCTTGGCTCGTTGGGCCTATGCGAGATCAAGAAATATCTATCCCAATTTCAGGCCCACTCCCAAGACCTCACTCTTAGGAGTCATCACTGGTATTGCGCCTCTGTTCTTCTTGTTCTGTGTTGTGAAAGCTGACAGGGTAAGTATTAGGACCTACTGTTAGTATGCGTGGGATCGGTTCCCTCCACAGCGGCCGCGCTTTCTCTTTTATGGTTGCCACCAGTGCCTCTCCCATCTTGGGCCCTGTGTTCCTCCTTCCACTTCTCACTCCTTTGACCTTTATCGCTATTCGGCAAGAGTGAAAAGACTGCTCAGTTATGTGTTTGGTTTTCTTGCTTTATTGTTTCAGTTCATAGGAATTTTTTTTTTTTAATCATGATAGCCACTGGATTTTTCAAATTAAGTTTAATTGGCTTCTCTACAGTTCAGAATAATGAAATGATCAATTTAAATTTCTAAGACCTGAACTTAGCTCACTGAAGAATTTTTCCGGTGTGTTTTAGATGATCTGAAGAAATTGTATCAAGCAAGGGAGCACAGAAATCAACTTTTCAGAAGTTAATTTCTTTTTTCTCATTAGGAGGTGTGCAGAAGTTAAATTGTTGTATTCCCACTCACCTTAGATATTACCTTTGCAAGCTTTTGCACTTAATTTTTTTAATTCATTTGTTTATAAAAAGATGATATTTATTGGGTCAGGTTATTATGGGAATACATAAATACATAAATCATTTAGTGTGTTCTCTGTGTGTGTGATGGTCACGTTTTGTGAATAAATGTTAAAACTTTTAATAGCCTAACAACAGAGATGCACAAGCTGCCTGTCCTGAGAACCAGGCCATGAGAGGCCGGGCTATGTGATTGCAGAGTAAGCCAAACTTAGCTTTGACTCTAGACTGCTCCACTTCTAGACCCCAGGCCTTGTGTGGCCATCCAGGCTGGAGCCTACTCATCTAGCTCTGCCTTAAACCAGCCAATTCACTCTCCTGCTAGAGCTCATGCATTTTGATTATTTGATAAAGCACCTACTTAATAGAATCGCAGAAACCCTGGTGGCGTAGTGGTTAAGTGCTACGGCTGCTATCCAAAGGATCGGCAGTTCGAATCCGGTAGGTGCTCCTTGGAAACTCTATGGGGCCGTTCTACCCTGTCCTGTAGGGTCGTTATGAGTCGGAATCGACTGAACAGCACTGGGTTTGGTTTTAGTGATAGAATTGTAGACCACACTTTCCCAGGTGTTTTCATTTTGCTTTTAATGTATGTTTTTTAGTGGGGTAGTGTATTCCTAATTGCTAAAATGTAGGAAAGATGTTTTTGAATAAGAGAGCTTTCTTATTGTCCCTGTATTTCTCCAAACCACTGCCTCTTCACTTACACTCTCCAGGTTTAGAAGATGGAGGATTGGCATTAAGTTTAGAATTTTTCTGTTTTTCAGAGTTATACTGTGGGTTGTGCCAGAATGCACTGATTTTTAAAACGTACTCTTTTTTTTTTTTTTTTTTTATACAGGATAGGAAAGAAAAACTTATCCAGGAAGGAAAATTGGATCGAAAATTTAGCATCTCATATTGAGTTTGGCAATGACGACTGTGTATTCTTGCTTAAATAAATCTTCTATTAATCACTAAATAGGTTGTCTTTCTTAATATCACCTTGATTCAACAAATACTTTCTGGATATTGTAGAATCCTTGCTTTCTAAGAGTTCACAGTTTAATGAAGAAACAAGTTCATGTTCATTTATTCAATCAATTATTCAAGAAATGAGCGCTTACAGTGTGCCAGGTACTGTGCTGTGTGCAGAGAATACAGCAGTCGGTAAGACAGACTTAAGGAGTACACATGCTGACAGTTGTTCACTCAGCAATTGCTATTTACGTGCATCTTCCTAGCCTGGCACTGTATAATATGGCAGTCCTTCTCTGGCCAGCCCTGGCACTGTATAATATGGCAGTCCTTCTCTGGGCCAGCCCTGGCACTGTATAATATGGCAGTCCTTCTCGGCCCAGCCCTGGCACTGTATAATATGGCAGTCCTTCTCTAGGCCCAGCCCTGGCACTGTATAATATGGCAGTCCTTCTCGGGCCAGCCCTGGCACTGTATAATATGGCAGTCCTTCTCGGGCCAGCCCTGGCACTGTATAATATGGCAGTCCTTCTCGGGCCAGCCCTGGCACTGTATAATATGGCAGTCCTTCTCTGGCCAGCCCTGGCACTGTATAATATGGCAGTCCTTCTCTGGGCCAGCCCTGGCACTGTATAATATGGCAGTCCTTCTCGGCCCAGCCCTGGCACTGTATAATATGGCAGTCCTTCTCTAGGCCCAGCCCTGGCACTGTATAATATGGCAGTCCTTCTCGGGCCAGCCCTGGCACTGTATAATATGGCAGTCCTTCTCGGGCCAGCCCTGGCACTGTATAATATGGCAGTCCTTCTCGGGCCAGCCCTGGCACTGTATAATATGGCAGTCCTTCTCTGGCCAGCCCTGGCACTGTATAATATGGCAGTCCTTCTCTGGGCCAGCCCTGGCACTGTATAATATGGCAGTCCTTCTCGGCCCAGCCCTGGCACTGTATAATATGGCAGTCCTTCTCGGCCCAGCCCTGGCACTGTATAATATGGCAGTCCTTCTCTGGGCCAGCCCTGGCACTGTATAATATGGCAGTCCTTCTAGGGCCAGCCCTGGCACTGTATAATATGGCAGTCCTTCTCTGGGCCAGCCCTGGCACTGTATAATATGGCAGTCCTTCTCGGGCCAGCCCTGGCACTGTATAATATGGCAGTCCTTCTCTGGGCCAGCCCTGGCACTGTATAATATGGCAGTCCTTCTCTGGGCCCAGCCCTGGCACTGTATAATATGGCAGTCCTTCTCTGGCCAGCCCTGGCACTGTATAATATGGCAGTCCTTATCGGGCCAGCCCTGGCACTGTATAATATGGCAGTCCTTCTCTAGGCCCAGCCCTGGCACTGTATAATATGGCAGTCCTTCTCTGGGCCAGCCCTGGCACTGTATAATATGGCAGTCCTTCTCGGGCCAGCCCTGGCACTGTATAATATGGCAGTCCTTCTCTGGGCCCAGCCCTGGCACTGTATAATATGGCAGTCCTTCTCGGGCCAGCCCTGGCACTGTATAATATGGCAGTCCTTCTCGGGCCAGCCCTGGCACTGTATAATATGGCAGTCCTTCTCTGGGCCCAGCCCTGGCACTGTATAATATGGCAGTCCTTCTCTGGCCAGCCCTGGCACTGTATAATATGGCAGTCCTTCTCGGGCCAGCCCTGGCACTGTATAATATGGCAGTCCTTCTCTAGGCCCAGCCCTGGCACTGTATAATATGGCAGTCCTTCTCTGGGCCAGCCCTGGCACTGTATAATATGGCAGTCCTTCTCGGGCCAGCCCTGGCACTGTATAATATGGCAGTCCTTCTCTGGGCCAGCCCTGGCACTGTATAATATGGCAGTCCTTCTCGGGCCAGCCCTGGCACTGTATAATATGGCAGTCCTTCTCTGGGCCAGCCCTGGCACTGTATAATATGGCAGTCCTTCTCTGGGCCCAGCCCTGGCACTGTATAATATGGCAGTCCTTCTCTAGGCCCAGCCCTGGCACTGTATAATATGGCAGTCCTTCTCTGGGCCAGCCCTGGCACTGTATAATATGGCAGTCCTTCTCGGGCCAGCCCTGGCACTGTATAATATGGCAGTCCTTCTCTAGGCCCAGCCCTGGCACTGTATAATATGGCAGTCCTTCTCTGGGCCAGCCCTGGCACTGTATAATATGGCAGTCCTTCTCGGGCCAGCCCTGGCACTGTATAATATGGCAGTCCTTCTCTGGGCCCAGCCCTGGCACTGTATAATATGGCAGTCCTTCTCTGGGCCAGCCCTGGCACTGTATAATATGGCAGTCCTTCTCTGGGCCAGCCCTGGCACTGTATAATATGGCAGTCCTTCTTGGGCCAGCCCTGGCACTGTATAATATGGCAGTCCTTCTCGGGCCAGCCCTGGCACTGTATAATATGGCAGTCCTTCTCTGGGCCAGCCCTGGCACTGTATAATATGGCAGTCCTTCTCTGGGCCAGCCCTGGCACTGTATAATATGGCAGTCCTTCTTGGGCCAGCCCTGGCACTGTATAATATGGCAGTCCTTCTCGGGCCAGCCCTGGCACTGTATAATATGGCAGTCCTTCTCGGGCCAGCCCTGGCACTGTATAATATGGCAGTCCTTCTCTGGGCCAGCCCTGGCACTGTATAATATGGCAGTCCTTCTCTGGGCCCAGCCCTGGCACTGTATAATATGGCAGTCCTTCTCTGGCCAGCCCTGGCACTGTATAATATGGCAGTCCTTCTCGGGCCAGCCCTGGCACTGTATAATATGGCAGTCCTTCTCTAGGCCCAGCCCTGGCACTGTATAATATGGCAGTCCTTCTCTGGGCCAGCCCTGGCACTGTATAATATGGCAGTCCTTCTCTGGCCAGCCCTGGCACTGTATAATATGGCAGTCCTTCTCTAGGCCCAGCCCTGGCACTGTATAATATGGCAGTCCTTCTCTGGGCCAGCCCTGGCACTGTATAATATGGCAGTCCTTCTCGGGCCAGCCCTGGCACTGTATAATTTGGCAGTCCTTCTCTGGGCCAGCCCTGGCACTGTATAATATGGCAGTCCTTCTCGGCCCAGCCCTGGCACTGTATAATATGGCAGTCCTTCTCTGGGCCAGCCCTGGCACTGTATAATATGGCAGTCCTTCTCTGGGCCCAGCCCTGGCACTGTATAATATGGCAGTCCTTCTCTGGCCAGCCCTGGCACTGTATAATATGGCAGTCCTTCTCTGGCCAGCCCTGGCACTGTATAATATGGCAGTCCTTCTCGGGCCAGCCCTGGCACTGTATAATATGGCAGTCCTTCTCTGGGCCCAGCCCTGGCACTGTATAATATGGCAGTCCTTCTCGGGCCAGCCCTGGCACTGTATAATATGGCAGTCCTCTCGGGCCAGCCCTGGTACTGTATAATATGGCAGTCCTTCTCTGGGCCCAGCCCTGGCACTGTATAATATGGCAGTCCTTCTCTGGCCAGCCCTGGCACTGTATAATATGGCAGTCCTTCTCTGGGCCCAGCCCTGGCACTGTATAATATGGCAGTCCTTCTCTGGGCCGAGCCCTGGCACTGTATAATATGGCAGTCCTTCTCGGGCCAGCCCTGGCACTGTATAATATGGCAGTCCTTCTCGAGCCAGCCCTGGCACTGTATAATATGGCAGTCCTTCTCTGGGCCAGCCCTGGCACTGTATAATATGGCAGTCCTTCTCGGGCCAGCCCTGGCACTGTATAATATGGCAGTCCTTCTCGGCCCAGCCCTGGCACTGTATAATATGGCAGTCCTTCTCGGGCCAGCCCTGGCACTGTATAATATGGCAGTCCTTCTCTGGGCCCAGCCCTGGCACTGTATAATACGGCAGTCCTTCTCTGGCCAGCCCTGGCACTGTATAATATGGCAGTCCTTCTCTGGCCGGCCCTGGCACTGTATAATATGGCAGTCCTTCTCTGGCCGGCCCTGGCACTGTATAATATGGCAGTCCTTCTCGGCCCAGCCCTGGCACTGTATAATATGGCAGTCCTTCTCGGGCCAGCCCTGGCACTGTATAATATGGCAGTCCTTCTCGGGCCAGCCCTGGCACTGTATAATATGGCAGTCCTTCTCTGGGCCCAGCCCTGGCACTGTATAATATGGCAGTCCTTCTCTGGCCAGCCCTGGCACTGTATAATATGGCAGTCCTTCTCTGGGCCCAGCCCTGGCACTGTATAATATGGCAGTCCTTCTCTGGGCCCAGCCCTGGCGCTGTATAATATGGCAGTCCTTCTCGGGCCAGCCCTGGCACTGTATAATATGGCAGTCCTTCTCGGCCCAGCCCTGGCACTGTATAATATGGCAGTCCTTCTCGGGCCAGCCCTGGCACTGTATAATATGGCAGTCCTTCTCTGGGCCAGCCCTGGCACTGTATAATATGGCAGTCCTTCTCTGGCCAGCCCTGGCACTGTATAATATGGCAGTCCTTCTCTGGGCCCAGCCCTGGCACTGTATAATATGGCAGTCCTTCTCTGGGCCCAGCCCTGGCACTGTATAATATGGCAGTCCTTCTCTGGGCCCAGCCCTGGCACTGTATAATATGGCAGTCCTTCTCGGGCCAGCCCTGGCACTGTATAATATGGCAGTCCTTCTCGGGCCAGCCCTGGCACTGTATAATATGGCAGTCCTTCTCTCGGCCCAGCCCTGGCACTGTATAATATGGCAGTCCTTCTCTGGCCAGCCCTGGCACTGTATAATATGGCAGTCCTTCTCTGGGCCCAGCCCTGGCACTGTATAATATGGCAGTCCTTCTCTGGGCCCAGCCCTGGCACTGTATAGTATGGCAGTCCTTCTCTGGGCCAGCCCTGGCACTGCATAATATGGCAGTCCTTCTCGGGCCAGCCCTGGCACTGTATAATATGGCAGTCCTTCTCGGGTCAGCCCTGGCACTGTATAATATGGCAGTCCTTCTCGGGCCAGCCCTGGCACTGTATAATATGGCAGTCCTTCTCTGGGCCCAGCCCTGGCACTGTATAATACGGCAGTCCTTCTCTGGCCAGCCCTGGCACTGTATAATATGGCAGTCCTTCTCGGGCCAGCCCTGGCACTGTATAATATGGCAGTCCTTCTCTGGGCCCAGCCCTGGCACTGTATAATACGGCAGTCCTTCTCTGGCCAGCCCTGGCACTGTATAATATGGCAGTCCTTCTCTGGCCAGCCCTGGCACTGTATAATATGGCAGTCCTTCTCGGCCCAGCCCTGGCACTGTATAATATGGCAGTCCTCTAGGCCCAGCCCTGGCACTGTATAATATGGCAGTCCTTCTCTGGGCCAGCCCTGGCACTGTATAATATGGCAGTCCTTCTCTGGCCAGCCCTGGCACTGTATAATATGGCAGTCCTTCTCTGGGCCAGCCCTGGCACTGTATAATATGGCAGTCCTTCTCTGGCCAGCCCTGGCACTGTATAATATGGCAGTCCTCTGGGCCAGCCCTGGCACTGTATAATATGGCAGTCCTTCTCGGGCCAGCCCTGGCACTGTATAATATGGCAGTCCTTCTCGGGCCAGCCCTGGCAGTGTATAATATGGCAGTCCTTCTCGGGCCAGCCCTGGCACTGTATAATATGGCAGTCCTTCTCTGGGCCCAGCCCTGGCACTGTATAATACGGCAGTCCTTCTCTGGCCAGCCCTGGCACTGTATAATATGGCAGTCCTTCTCTGGCCAGCCCTGGCACTGTATAATACGGCTGTCCTTCTCTGGCCAGCCCTGGCACTGTATAATACGGCAGTCCTTCTCTGGCCGGCCCTGGCACTGTATAATATGGCAGTCCTTCTCTGGCCGGCCCTGGCACTGTATAATATGGCAGTCCTTCTCGGGCCAGCCCTGGCACTGTATAATATGGCAGTCCTTCTCGGCCCAGCCCTGGCACTGTATAATATGGCAGTCCTTCTCGGCCCAGCCCTGGCACTGTATAATATGGCAGTCCTTCTCGGGCCGGCCCTGGTGGCGAATGCTGGAGAGCAGTGACAGCCATGTGGTGCAGAGTGCAGTACGAGTTGCTGTGGAGTCGATTCCTCCTGGTACTGGAGGTCAGATGCGGGCTAGAACCCTAGCTCTGGAGTTCAGCAGTTGGAATAGCAGGCCTCTGTTGGCTCATCTACAGCATAGAGATGGTGATGCTTAGAACTATATAGGGCAGTGAAGATTCAAATGAAATAATGAGGATTGCTCAATTAATTAAAGCTACCTCCTGTGTGTAGTGCAGTCTTGAAGCAGTTGAGTGACAATCTGCTCCAGAATGAAGTCAAGTGCTGTAGAGGAGCAGCCTGCTCTGTGAGGCTGAGGACAGTTGTATTTTGGTTTTAACTTTGAAAGCATGTTCACAGCTATTCTCTCACTGGATCCTTGTAGCTTGGGTTCCCTCCAAAAGCACAGCCTGAGAGAAAGGCTTGTGTGCCGGTAGTTTATGTTAGAAAGTGGTCTGAAAGAATAACTGGGTGATGGGAAGAGTGATCCAGGGCAGGAGGGAAAGCCAACCAAGTACGTGCTATTGGCCTGGTTGCCTCTGAGAGTAATGGGCTCAGTTCCACCAGGTACTTTCTGAGGAGCCCTATAAAAAGAATTTTCCCTCCATCTGCTGCTTCTCACCGTTGGTCAAAAATTGTCCCATGCAATTCCCTTGCACCTTCAGGTACGGGCATGCCTCAGAGTGGCTGACTGGGGTCTTGTAGGCATCCCATATGGAGTGGGGAAAAAAGCTTAGGACAGATAGCAAGCGTTGTGCTGTGCAGCTGAGCTGAAGTGCTGCCCGGTTATAGTAACAGTTGCAGTAAAGAAGGTGGGCCAAGAGGCTGTCAGGCAGGGCACGAGAGGGATTCTCAATTCCTCATCCACCTCTGCACTGCTTGGACCCGCTTGTGCACGCATTAAGTCAGTCTCCTACGTGACCTGCAAGGCGGTGGCCAGCCACAATCTCCACAGAAAACTCAGTGTAGGAGGGTTAGTGGAACAAGCTTTAGTCCACACTGTTGCAACTGGTCCTGATGCCATAATTGGTACTCATCATCCCCCTTCATTATGCTTTCTAGATATCCCTCCCTCGGACTATCACTTTAGCAGGTCTAGATTGCCTGCCTGATGGAGCCATCATGCCTTCACTTACAAAGGCCAGAACTTGAGTTAACTCTGGCATCGTTAGGCCTTTGTTGCAGCAATTGCCTCTTGACAGTTTCACCAGACATGGAAGCACCAAGATGCTCCAGCGAATCCCCTGGGTTCCGGGCATACCCCTTGCCTCCACTGTGCAGTCACTGTGCGACCATAACTCCTCATAATCAAGGTTGATTACTGCTGCCAATGTGGGAACTTTTTTGTTTGTTTTGTCTGCTGTTTCCCAGGGACCAGAAGCCCAAAATGACCAGGAGGTAGACATAGGTTCAAGGTAAATTGGAATGTACTGTGTTTCCTAGTGAAAGTGCTTTCCCCACCCCCAACTGTGGAAATCAGGGCTGGCTTCTAGTCCAGCAGAGCCTAAGTTTGTAGAGAAGGAGAGCACATGCCACAAGGAAGTCCCTGGAATGGCGAAAGGGGCTAGTCCTACCTCCTTCTCTTGGTTCTCAGACTAGTGAATTCTAGGTACTGGTGCCTAGCACTGTAAATATGATCATTGGTTCACTGCATATACCACACGGTCAACGCTGCATCGCAATCTTTCAGAGTGTTGTCCTCAAACTGGTACCTTAGTATAAACCGGTAGTAGTAGCATCAGGACCTGTC